>NW_012267245.1:6666272-6679641 GCF_000151885.1 Dipodomys ordii
TAGGTTCCAGCCATCCAATGAGTGAAAGCCTTAGGTTCCAGCCAGCCAATGAGTAAAAGCTTTAGGTTCCAGCCATCCAATGAGTGAAAGCCTTAAGTTCCAGCCAGCCAATGAGTAAAAGCCTTAGGTTCCAAGTTGGAGACCCAATCTCAGACAAAAGGGGGGGGAATAAAGCAGGGGAGAGAGGGGTGTCATGGATTCTTGGGGCCACGCTTATGCGAGGCATGGAGGAGGAAGAGGCCGAGGCTCTGGGCCCAGCCATTGAAGGCGTGGACACAGAATGCGCTGGCTTCATCCTGGTCCGGGTACCGGGAATGGGGTGCCAGGGAGGCGGCGGCTTCACCAGGGACGCCTATGTCTGGCTAGGACATTCTGTGGGTTACGTGGCAGGCTGCCCACGGTCGGTGACGAAACACGGCCCGGCGGTGCCCCCTTACCTTGTAGTTTTTACAGGAAGGGTTGAAGGCATTGGTTCCGCAGACAAACAGTGTGTCCTCGCTCTTCTTGAGAAGAACTTTGATGAAGTTGTGGCACTCATCCTAGGAGAGAAACCCAGCTGTTCGGCATCACGGCCGCTCAATCCCGGAGCCCTGTTTGCCCCCACCGACGCGACTGGCCCATTCACAGGCCGTGCAGGCCAAGATGGCCCGGGGAGCTGGTGGGTTTCTCTCCTCTGGGCGACGTCTGAGTCGCTCTGGATGTGAACCAAAGGGCGTGGACCGCCGCCGTAGCCACAGTAGATGAAGAGGAGGGAGAGAGCAGGAGAGAATGCGTTCATTCTAGGCCGCACAAGGAAGGCAGGGAGAAGCGCCATCTCCTATCCTGTGAATTTTAATGCCAGGGTCTCTCCATGTACCAGGCTTCCAGTGCAAGTGTTTTTATGGTATTAAGCCCCCCCCCTCCCCAATCTCTTCTCCCTGTGGACTCTGGCCTTCCTTCCACGTAAACTATGGGACAGGCAGCCGGCTTCTCCCCCGAGGAGTTCACGACGCGGCCCCAGCAGCTGTTGCAATATTTCATCACATTAAATGTGAGCTATTTTTGCAAATTAAAGCCTTCAATAAGGTGATGGGAAAAGCAAGGATGGAGAAGAAAGGAGCTCGGGAAGGATCGGCAGGCAGGATGTGTTCCGCACGGCGGCTGCAGCCAGGGCGGGGGAAACAAACATCCAAAACTTAACAGCTACAGGAGCTACAGGAGGCCGAAGTGTCTACCTTGTGTTTCCCCTTCATTCTGCAGGTGTCCACATCAGCCTGTCTAGATTTCCACGTCAGTTTCTGCCAGGGGGGGAATGGAGACAGAAATCAATTAGAGCCTAGAGGTGGTTGCATTTGATTTGAGAAGTAAGAGCTCCCTGGGGGGGAAGGGGGGGGGAGACACAAGGCTGAACCTGGATTTATTGAAAGCTTTCCACCCCCTTTTCCTATGATTAATTCACCATCACAACAAAAGATCAGGAGCGGGCATTTCATTGTGAACTGGTTATCTATTTATTAAACTGCAGAACAGTTTAGGCCTGGAGATCAAAGACGAAGCTGCGGACAAATTTCACATAACTTGATCAAATTAACTGGCTCGATCATGTTCCCTTTGAGAAAAATGCATATCTGCTTGTCAGAAAGGAGGTTTTTATTTAAAATATAGAAGCCATTTTTCTTGAATGCGCTCAAACTGGACAGAGATCTGATGTGGCTTATTTTCCTTTTCCGTAAACTAATAAACAGGTTCTACTGACATATGCCCTGAGGGGCTGTGAGCGTAGAGGGTAGGGGGACATTTTGTGTCTGTCTGAAGTGGCTAATGGTCAACTGCCTGGACCATGGGAATGTTAAGGCTGCAGCAGTTTTGTGGACAGCATTCGTGGGACGATTTGACTTCTGCAGGTAGATGTTTTCCTGGAGAAGCAGGGCCATGGTTCCTTGGAAGGACTTCAGGCCTGGCCCAGAGCTGCCCAATGTCCGTCTGTCCAGCTGTGAGTGAAATCGGAAGGACCTGACCCTGAGCTCGTATCTGGCCCTTGCCTCCTTCTGCTCTGGGCCTGGACTAAAGGAGTGCAGGCATTTCCCGTCCACCCGACTCTGCATTAAACTCATTCATCCTCTTTATCAAGGGACAAACTCCAAAGCCCTTTATTCAGGAAAGATAGGGTTTTTGTTTCTTTTTAATGTCTTTTTAAAAGAACAACTTACTTTGCTACAGTAAATTTCTTCTGTGTGGGGTGTATCTATGTCAACAGTATAAATATGGTCCCTAGAAGCAAAGAAAAATAAACATGAGGTCAAACGTAACAGTTCATTGTTTTGTTTTTTATTCCCCCCCCCCCTGCAGAATGAGTTATGACTTGGGGCAGATAAAACCAGATTCCCTTCCTTCCTTCCTTCTTTCCTTCCTTCCTTCCTTCCTAGAAAAAAATCAATAATAAGTCATGCACATGTTAGAAAAGAGGAAAGAGTAACTCGGCACAGGAGTGATGTTTCTGGGTCACGTTCACACCTCCTGCGTGTGGTGAGCTCTAGATCTATGGGGTCGTCACCTTTCATAAACACTTCACGTGGCTGCCATCCCCCCCCCTCGGACATCCTATCTGGTAGTGAGCGCTTGGGGGGGAGGAGCACCGCGAAGGTCACACTGGTCTAGCGATGGACGCAGACGGGGTGAGCACTTGGCTGGATTCGGCCTGCCACCCAGGGACATGGGGACCAGTTCCCCTCCACCTCCAGCTCTGTCCACACCACGTGTTCACCCCGAGCCCTGTTGACTCGCTGGACAAAGGTACAAGTCCAGGAAGGTAAACACGGCTTCCAGAAGCTTCTCTTTCCTTTGGTCAGTCTGAAATGTGCTGGGGCTCGAGTTGACGTGAGCTGTGTGGCGGGGGATCTGGTTGTCTGTCCCGGCTTGTGGCGGATCTCCCGTGGCGGGGGGAGGGGGGGACACAGACCGGTGGCCCAGGTGTGGTCCCCTTCCCCCGCCGCAGAGAACAAGGGCTTTTTTGTCTGGAATTCAGAAGAAAGGAGCCACACTGTATGGAAGAGAGGGGCTGGGCCAGTGAGAGCCAAACAGCTCATTTTCCCTTGAAATAACATTGACTTTTGCTAAAATGCAGGAAGTCCTGGGGTTGGAAAATGATCCACGGCTTTAAACCAGAACCTGGTGGCTCTCACATAGACTTTGAGCCCAAGCAGGGGTGGGGGCGGGGGCAGGGGGAGGAGGAGAAGAAGAAGAAAAGAAAGGAAGGGGTTATTTGCAGGAATTATAGAGAAGATATATATAGAGAGAATATGTAAATATTATATATGTGTATATTTCAGTTCTTGGGAAATCAGTTTGTTTTTTTTTTAAAGCAAGCTTCTCCCATGAAAAATGTCTGCCACTGAATTCTGTAGATGTGTGTGTGTGTGTCTGAGAGAGAGACAGACAGACAGACGGAGGGAGGGAGAGACAGAGGGTGGCGCAGGAGGAAAGCAGGGGCTGTTTTGTCGGCTGCTGAGCTGGGACACCTCTTCAGGCTTCAGAAGGCGCCAGAACCATTCTGCCCTTTAATTCCAAGGCCGTTTATTGCGTCCGTTTATTGCTTGTTCGGCTTGATGGGGGTGCGGCGGTCGGGCACGTTACTGGACTGGAATTGCTTTGTGACTTTGGTTTCGGCCCTCCCTCCCCCTCCCCCACCCCCTCTGAAAAACAGGAGCTGAACGGATGAATTGTAAATGAAGAACTGATGGATCCGAGCTGGCAAGCCCGGGTGGGGTGGGGTGGGGAGGGCTCAGGGGGACCCCCGCTTTTGGCATGATCTGTGTATGTTAATTAGGAGGTGGGAGAGTCAACAGAACAGAACGGACAACGTGGATAAAAATGTTTTAAAGAACTGGAAAGAGGGGTCTTTGCCCCCGGCACCGTACTCGGTGGCAGCTCAGGGCTTCCAGATGGTTCTTGGCATTCGCTGGGCCGACCCTAGCGCGGTGTGTAAGAACCGGAAGCTTCTGAGGGGCAATTCCCTGAATGAAATCTCCTTGAGACTGTGCCCATCTTTTCAAGATCTAGAAGCTTCCACCTCACCCCCAAGTAGAAACAGCGCTTAGGGGGGGTGCCAGGGTCATTTCACCCCTGGATTCACACCACGCTCGCCTTGAACTCACTTCCTTGGGACTTACCCCCAAGAACTCCCCCATCCTACCCCTCCACCCAGCAACGCTGAATCCCGCAGGCCTGCCTGGGGTCTCAGGGACAATGGAACTTCCACGATCGTGTTCACTTGCGGCCTAGGCCCTGGACTTCGTAAAGCAGCATAACATTATTGAAACATCATTTTATTATTACTTGTTTTTTGCTGATGTGGTGCTGAGGAATCGAACCCAGGGCCTCATGCGTGCTAGGCAAGCGCTCTACCACTGAGCCACGCACCCAACCCCCAAGGTTAACATTATTAAAGGTGAAATGAGAACCGAAGACCCTGGATATGGGCAAGCCACAAAGTCCTGCAGGATTTGTTTCTGAGGGAAAACCAGCCTGTCTGTGCTAGGCCCCGAAAGAATGGCAAGAGTTTTCAAACAAGAAATGTCTTCCCTCCTTCCCTCCCTCCTTCCCTTCTCCTTCTTCTGCTCAGAGCCAGAGGCTGACTTGGCCCAGTCAGGGGCAGAATTAGCACCAAGGTCCAGAGCCCTGGTTCTCCAGTATCAGTGGCGCTCCTACCCTGCCGCTGAGCCTCTGTTTGCAGAAGTTCCTCTAGATGCCATTATGCCCCCTAGATAAGCATTCCCTTCCTATGGCCAGATAAAACCCCTCCGAAACACAAAAGGGTTCTGCCGTTCTTTTCAAAGTCACGGCACACGAATTATTGAGCAAATTACTGCTCAAGAAAAATCCACGCCGAAGTTAAACAGACCTGGCCACCAATCGTGGAAGGAAGGAAGGAAGGACGGACTGACAACCTCCAGGAAGCCTTGAGCTACCATCACACCATGAGGGCTAGTGTGTGGTTCTTAGAGAAGGTGGCTGGTGGGTAAACTGAGGGCGCGTTGCGGGGGGGGTGGGGGAGGGGAGGGGTCATCTCACCTGGCAGCGATATAGAGGGTTCTGTTCATAATTACAATCATCTGGATGTCCAGCCTGTGCCTCTGTGTGGCGTTCCGTCCTGGCTTATGACCCACAAACACCGGATACTGTTTTGTATCTGGGCAGGAAAATAAATCCATATCAATCAAGATGAGATGGGAAGGAGAGGGAGAAGCAGAGTGGGTGGACAAGGCTCCAGGCGGGGAGGGGAGGGGGGCGGGCGGGCCGGGAAACCATGTTCCATTCAAACTGGGTCCCCATTTCCCAGCCCCAAATCAGGCCGCTGTGATTTTTTTAAAAAAAAGCCATACCGGGGACACCAAAGTGCTCTTTAAAAGACGCTCCCGTTACACTTCATTTCCTAGGCCATAATAAGCCAGGGCTTTGCTTTCGGAGTGTCACGATTTCTTGGGGGGGCCGGAGAGGGGGCGTGTGGTGTAGGCCGGCGAGTGAAACACTTTTGCATGAAGCCCTTCCTTTCTTCCACGGGTTTTTCTTTTCATCTCCTGTGAAGTGCTGGGCCCGCACGGGGCAGGCAGCCAAAGATCTTGTCTCGGGAACCAAAGTATTTTCAAAGTCTCCCTTCCATCAATCAGCACAAAGGCCATGCGGTCTGGAGGCGAGAGGCTCCGTCCAGGAGCCAGAAGAAAAATACCGTCTCCACAGGCGTCCGGGAGGAATAATCCACCATTGAAGGCCTCTGAGCTCTCTTGGCATAGGGGGAACTGGGGAAGGTTCACTGGGGATTCAGTTGATCTCACAGAAAACGAGGAGGTGGGAAGGGGGGAGGTGGGGACCAGGGGGGTGGGGGGTGGGCAGGGTCAAACTGAGTGTAGCCAGTTGGGGAATCTGGAATGTTCTCTCTGCGTTTTCACTTTTCTCCTCTGGTTGCAAGTGGGCAATTTGTAATAGGAGCTGATCTCTGCGAATACCTGTATCTCCTCATCGCTCAGCCTCCGAACCTACGGTCTCCAGACGCTGGCCTCCCTCCAACGGAGAAAGGGGAGAGGAGCCACACCGGGGAGGGAGGGGGGTGGGGGCAGATCAGGACCCCCTTCCCCCCCACTCCAAGAGTTTTAGCAGCCTGGCTACCGTGTCCTTAGACAACCTGGCTGTGTTTCGTCACCAGCAAGTTTGCAAAGTTTACTTTGTACTTCCCTTCCGCGGCTCTGGAATTCTCCCCCGACGCTGTTCTTTTTTTTGGGGGGGGGATGACATGAGGGCTTGAACTTGGGGCCTCAGACTCCTGGTTAACTTCTCCCATTCAAAGGCGCTTGACCGCCTGAACTGTCGCACATGAGCCGCCGCTTCCAGCTTTTCTTGTTTTTCTTTCTTCGGCCGGTGAACTGGAGATGAAAAAGTCTCCGGGATTCTTTTTCGTTTTCCTGCCAAGGCTGCCTTCGAACTGTGATCTTCAGACCTCCACCTCTGGAGCAGCGGGGGTTCTACATGTGGGCCACTGCCGCCTGGCCCCCAGCACACACTGGAGGGGGCAGGGTCATGGCCTCTGGTTCTGGGCCAGCCTTGTTACCAACCCTCATGTAGAACGATCCTCGTTTCTCGGCTCTGGAGTCCCGCCGAAAGCTTGTACGCCACATGAATGTGAACTGTGTTTTGGAAAGCTCTGGAAGGCTTGCTTGGGATTGGGGTTGCAATAATTACTGGAGAAACAGACACTTAGGGAAAAAAGTTCTCTCTCGCTTTTCCTGGGAGAAAGCACATGGGTGTCGGTCCGGGGACAGAGAAAGAGGACATGGGCCGTCCCTCTGGCCCCGGGGGAGGATTTTCTCTTTGAAAGGCCCAGCCTCTAGCTTTGGCAACAACACTGATACAAAAGGAAGGTCTGAATGGTTCCACCGAGTTGCTCCAGACATAAAGTCTTCAAATAGTCCATTTTTAAGCTGGGCACCGCCAGCAGCTCACGCCTGTCATCCTGGTGACTCAGGAGGCTGAGATGTGAGGATCACAGTTCAAGGCCAGCCCCGGGTCAGATAAAGCGGACACATTCTTATTGCATAAAGCCAGAGGTGGCGCTGTGGCTCAATTAGAAGAGCCCAGGCCTGAGAATGAAGCCTCTGAGCTCAAGCCCCAGCCCCACCAAAACACGACAAAGTCCCTCTAGAGCTCTGGAGAAGTCCTTGTTTTCCTTGCAACAATGCCTACAGGTTGATCAAGTATAGAACACACGGTGCTTGACCAAGATACTCAGGTGATGCTCTCCCATCACCCGGCTTTCCCGGACTCAAGGAAGTAGCCTACATTCTTCTTTTTAGTGCCAGTCCTGGGACTTGAACTCAGGCCTGGGCACTGCACCTGAGCTTTTTTTTGCTCACGGCTGGTGCTCTACCACAGCTCCACTTCTGGCTTTTTAAAAAAAACTGGTAGTTAATGGGAGCCTCATGGACTTTCCTGCCCAGGCTAGCTTCGAAGGGCCATCCTCAGATCTCAGCCTCCAGACAGAGTAGTTGGGATGACAAGCGTGAGCCACGGCGCCCGGCTTCTCAGGCCCCACGGGTTTGACCGCGCTTGAACATGGGCCTCCGCTGTGTACACAGGTGCCAAGGCCCGCCTCTCCTTTCCCTGCCTTGCGCTAGGCCCGAGGGGAGACAGGGAGGGGGCCGGGGAGGTACTCACAGTTGCCATGCGCAATACTGATTGGCTCAGAATCTTCTGGGAAGGCGGCCCCAGCGGACTGCAGCAGTGTGAGACATAGCAGCAAGGCTTCTGGCCTCATAGTAGTTCTGCGGGGAGACTTCCTGCTCGACTTCACCCTGCCAAAGAGCCAAGGGGGGGGAGGGTTCATTTCCTCCACCCGTCCCTCCCCCACGGTGGCCCCGCGGGTCGGTGTGTCCCCCCCACGGGATCCTGTGATCCACGCACCCCCCTGTCCGTGTCCGTGGGCCATGAAACCCCAGACCCATGCACCCCTCTTTCTTCTGTGTCAGAACCCTTTGCCAAAGGTCCAGGCCCAGGACGCGGAGCCAGGAGGGGCTGGGGTAGCTGTTAACATCACAACCATTTCACAACTAGGAAACTGGACATCCCGAAACACCCGGACCATGGAGAGGCAGGCTTGTCGCATTTCGTGGTGGGCTTGGGGAAATCCAAAACCAATACCACCACCCCCAAAACAAGTTTGCTTTGCCCAGCCCCGGGATCCTGCAGAAACTGGAAGCCGTCGCCAACAGTGAAAAATTTAGATTCCCGACAATAAGCTAGGCTCGCGGCTTTGTGAAATCAAAGTCAGAATAACTGTCCAACTGACGTGGCTTAAATGTAGTATTTCCCACACATCAAACCCCTCCCTCCCGACACGTGACACACACACACACACACACACACACACACACACACACACACACACACAGTCATCTACCCCGTTAAACCACTCAGCTGAGATTTTTTTTGTCCTTAGTTTGCATGATTCTCCAATGACCTTAGACAGAACTGGAATCACTAAGTCAGCAGTCTGGGAAGGTGGCTTAGTGGTAGAGTGCTTGCCTAGCATGCATGAGGCCCTGGGTTCAATTCCTTGGTACCACACAAAACAAAAAATATTTAATAGTAATAAGTAACTCTTCAGGGCATGGTGGATTACGCCTGTGATCCCAGCTACTTAAGATCTGGAGGACTAAAGTTCTTGTTGGTAGGAGCAACATGCCAAACCTTCTTTGAAAAAGCACAAAAGGGCTGCGGGTACAGCTCAAATGGAAGAGCCATTGTGAGGCTCTGAGTTCAAGCTGCCCAAATAATGAATAGTAAATAAATAATGAATACGAGAAGTCATAAATAAGGCAGACACAACACAAAAAGAAGTAAGTAGCTCCTTTGTGTAAATACCTCAAGCCTCACCCTGCAGCAGTTATTTTTCTTAAGATATAGTATCTCTTTATATTTTAGTTCCCACCAATGCTTTACAAAGGTAACAGCAACGAACAAAAAAAAAAGTCTACACTGTATTTTTCACAGGTGTTCTTTGTGTGTACATTAATTCTGCTACAAGTTAGAAATGAGAATCCCATGTGGACCTGCTTTGAAACAGTGAACAATGCTGCTGCACTGGGCTAACTATCACCCAGTTCTCAGGCATATTTGAAATAAGTGTTGATTAATCAGGGAAATTAATGTAAAATGAGGAATCTTTTCATCTTGCCAGAATAGTAGGCTTTGAAGCAGGCTGCCAAAGATTATCTATTTTTTTCTAACCTAGCTATTTTACAGTAGTCCATCAATCATTAAGATTTGTGTGAAGAAATGTCAAACTTCATAACCTAGATGCCTTTGAAAGTTAATTTGGCAAACAAAACCACTCACTTAATGCTTTCTGGAACTCCCGTCAATATTAGCTACCTGTGTGTCTCTTTTCTTCCTGCCAAGAGTGGAGGGAAAAAAAAAATCATCAACAAGTCCCGAGTACTGAGCTCTTAACTTATAATTTCACAGACGCAGCTGGGTCTTAATGTCTTCAACTGAAAAGTACACGTTAATTAATTGGCTTTATCTGGGCCAAAAATTAAAAAAAAAAATCAAAAGCGGGAGAGGCGTTGAGAGACAAGCTCAAACAATTTCCTATCTCTGCATCTCTGCTGCGCAGAGGGAAATTAAAACTTGAGGTGACTCGGTGTGTGCGGGAGCAATTCACTCCCAAGACATCACATGTATTTATAGGTAGGTTCGAACCTAGTCAATTCTTTCCTTCCTTCCTCCCTCCCTCTCTCCTTCCAGTAGTCTTACAAGATCTGGAGAGCCTGAATACCAAGCTCAGGGCTGCAAATATTCAGGAGGAAGAAATCAATAAGCAACAAACCCAACAGACACAAGCCGGCAGCCAGTGCTGTGTGTGCTGACGAAGACACACAGCACGCTGAACAAAGGCTCAAGCGCAGAATGACAACCTAGCGCCTGAGCCTCTTACCCGGATGAAACTGCCACGCACCACGGAAGCGTTAAGAACACCTTTAGGGGCCGATTCTTTTGCCTTTAGAAACCCTGGGATATACACGTAGGCTTCTAAAGGTTAATTTGTCCGGACATGGTGAACGAGCGTCTGTTCTTCACGACCATACAAGTGCCCTGCAAGCAGGCAGGGTAGGGGCCTGCGTGTTTTCCCCACCCGGCTTCCCATTTGAATCCTTTCCATCCCAAGGTGGCTGGGGTCCGAACACCGCCTCCTCCACGGGTCCATCCGGCAGGGAGAACCACGCAGCCAGAGGCACATCTACCCTGCAATCCCATGGCTTCTGGTGATCACCCCTCCCTGGAAGGTGTCCCTCCCCATCTCCAGGTTTACCGGAGGGCTGCGTTGTGTGCGTTTCTCCTACCACATCATCAGATAGTGAACAAGTATGTGTGTGGGCGCAGCCCCCTGGCACAGACGAGTTCTTCTTGGCTGGTCCACACGAATGGACCACTGTGCCGTTTCCTTCCATCCTCCCTTCCTCCCCCCACTGCGCGGCATCTTTATGAACCTGTAGACGACGTATTTTCTTGCGGTAGTGACTATCCAAATCTCCCGCCGCCGCCCGAGGTCACTTCCACACAGACGGAGGGAACGGAGTTTAAAAATACCGAGTGTAAGGAGTTGGTTCACGTCATTCTGAAAACTTTCCGAGGTGCTAGCCATGTAGAGCCTATTTATAGGTGTCGGCAAACATCTGTCCAGTAACTTGTTTGTGACTCGCTTAGACAGACTAAATGGGAGAGGCTGCGTCAGCTATGTAGGAAATTAGGTGAAGGAGCCAGGCGCTGGTGGCTTGGGCCTGTCATCCTAGCCACTCAGGAGGCTGAGATCTGTGGATCAAGGTTCAAAGCCAGCCTGGGAAGGAGAGTCGGTGAGGTTCTTATCTCCAGTGAACCCACAAAAAGCCAGAACTGGAGTTGTGGCTCAAGCGGTAGAGCACTAGCCTTGAGCAGCAAGCTCAAGGTCAGTGCCTGGGCCCTGAGTTCAAGTCCTAGGCTTGCCCTAACACCACCTGCATGTCCAGTATGGTAGCCACCATATAAGTGCTCTGAGGTCCATTCAACGCGTGCCTGGTCTGGCACACTCTGCGACACCTCCTAGAATCCTGACATCCAACGGATGCTTCAACTGGAATCCATTTGATTTGATTTCAATGGATCTGTTCGAGTGGACAACGGGAGAATGGCAAATCTACAAATCCCCAGTGTGGGCTTGAAGCAAAAAGGGAACGATGTTCAGGGCACCATCCTCTAGGGGGGGGAGTCGTGTATTACCATGGCTCAGAAATTCTCTTGCAACTTTGGCACATTTCCTACTGACATCATGAGTGTCTAAGATAACCGAGGATCACACCAGCCTTGGCTTCCAGTCTTTCATTGTAACTCAGAAGAACATGCAATGCAAGGGTTCTAGAAAACTCCTGAGCTCTGAGGTTCAGTGAGTGAGCGTGTATGTGTGTGTGTGTGTGAGAGAGAGAGAGAGACAAAGAGAGGAGAGAGGGAGAGAGGGAAAAAGAGAGGGAGTGGGAGAAAGAGGAGAGAAAGAGACAGATTATAAAGGTCCACTCAGAGCACAGGGGTGCCCCTGGCTACTCCAATGTCACCAAAGCCAGTAAGTCCAGGAGGAGGGCTGGGCTGGGCTGGGGCAGGAAGAGTAAGGAGCCCCCAAATTCAGGCAAGGTGGGGTCCTGGAGTCTTCCTTTTTTCCGGTCCTCAAAGGTGGCAGATAAACTCTCGATCATAGCCAAGGTGACATTAACCAGGCCTAAAGCTCTGTGCATCTGAGCGCCTGTCCTTTGCACACAGCACTGGGGAGTGGGCTTCCTTTCCTCTGCACGCTTTCCTGTCCCTCAAGGGCATGTGGTTAGGGAAGTGGAGGGCAGTCAGGTATCCATCAGCAGGGTGGTGTGCAGGGCAAACACCGGGAATGAATGGGCATGGACTCAACAATAGGTCCAGAGGATGTTCTAACCCACAAGTGAGCGCTGGAGCAGGTGCAGAGCCATGCTGGGTGTTAACAGAGTCCATTTTGGTGACCCCAGGTCCCTGGCCTCGTCATCTTCTCCTGCCAGCACGACTGTCTTTAGTTTGGAAAGGAGTGCACGAAAACCAGCCCTTTCTAACACCACTGGACACAGGGGCCTGGGAAGCCTCTGTCCCCCTGGAGCTACACCGGTCTCAAGATGCTCCAGCTCTCCAGCCTCAGTTTCCTTATTTCTTGTGTCTCAGAAACCAAAGGCGCTTAGTTCTCAGAAGGGTGTGTTGATGTTACAGTTGACACGCTGTGAGCTGGCTTTTCTTGGGCTTTCCTAAGACCGCTCTAGGCAGGCCCTAGATAAGCTCCCGGTGACACACCGTTCTAGGGCAGAAGTCCCCTTCCCTCAGCCCCTGCAGGTCACCAAGTCTTCTGAAGTTTGGCTCCAGAGCAGGGAGGAGAATCTAACTCAGAAACCACATTCAGCCTTGTTGGGCTATTTTTAAAATGTACACGTCAGCCCTCACACAAGTACAAAGGAAAATAAACGTGGTGGGGCACAGGGAAGGGATGGGCGGGGAGTGGCAGCCGGTGGACTGCCCGGCCCACGCACAGGACCTTTGCACAGTATCCTCCTGTGTAAACCGCTCACCACAACCCCAGCAAGGCCTTAGCATCCCCACTGCTGTCCACCTGGGGGAAACCGAGGACCAAGGTGAAGTGACCCGCCCAGGCGTTCCGAACCTAGATCTGTGTGTGCTGTCCAGGTCGATGTCCTGGTGAAGGATGGAGCAGAAAGACTGGGGGGCAGGTCCCCGAGGAAACCACGTCTAAGGTAGTAAGTGAACGTAGGATGCATCCATCATTCCGTGGACAGACTGGACGGGGCGAGGGGGGGCGGTCCTTCCTGGCTTTGGTAGTCAAAGTCCATCCGAAGGTATTTCCAGCCCCCCTGGGCAGGCGAGAGAAACAGCCCGCACACCTTTTAAGTCAGAGCAAGGGCGAGATGGGGAAGCAGATTGGAAAGCCGGGCTCCAGCGAGAGTGGAGAGCCCAGACTCGTTCTGCCGAGATCAAACCTGCTGGTTATTTATGCACCGGAGGAAAAGTTAAAGAATTAATGAGTGTATAAATAGCATGTGGCTTTCAGTGGCCGGGCCAGAACAAGTAATGACTGCGTCTGCAGGATGCGGTGTGGAGGCCAAAGAGGAGGATTCCTCCCAGGAGCTAGAAGCCGACCCAGGCCCAGCATAAGCCTGGCCCAACACTGCATGCGGTCTCTGGAGACCGCGCCGGCTGTGTGTTCAGTGTTGGCCACGTTAGGATACTAGGCTCGTGGAAAAGAGAAAAACAGTCCCAGCCTTCCAATACAGCATCGGATTCTTCC
>NW_012267245.1:6679925-6687425 GCF_000151885.1 Dipodomys ordii
CTCCTGCTCCTCCTCCTGCTGCTCCTCCTCTTCCTCCTCCTCCTCTTCCTCCTCCTCCTGCTCCTCCTCCTTCTCTTCCTTCTGCTCCTCCTCCTCCTCCTCCTCCTCCTCCCCCCAGCCATTAGCAGAGGCATAAAAGCACTCATTTTAGAGATGCCCCAGACCTAACTCCCAATACGTATTAGAGAATGATGATGATTCTCTGGGGGATGATCAATACTGACTGTAGAGAGCAGGGGTCCCATTTCAGATCCGAAACCACCGTCTCTCCCAAGGGCACAAACACAATTGTAGATTCAGAAGTAAAAATTGGGGGCAGAGGTGGGGGGATAAAGGGTAGGGTGTGCCCATGATCTTTTGAGGGAGAAAGGAAGCCTTGTCTTTCAGGTGATCCTTTATCAGGACACCTCTTCCTCCTCTCCTCCCCCCATCTCTCTCCCCTCCTCACTTCCAGACAGCCCACTCCAAGCCAATACCTCCGTGCACTTTGCTTAGATGTTTCAAACGCATCTAATGTTGTATTAGGGCTGTGTCACATTGTCATGGTCTTAGGCCTTAGGTGACATTATGGTAACCACGATATATACATATATAATCACTATATATGTACATATGCACACATACATATATATACACATATATATGCACACATGTATATATAATATATAATACATATTGTATATTATTAGCATATATTATATATTGTATATATATTATATATATGTACTATATACTAGATAATATATAATGTAAATATTATATAATGTGTGTAAATATATGCATATATATATACACACACATATAGTATTTCTGAACTCGAACAACTGCTCTGGCTCCCGAAACAAACACCCCTTTTATTTCATCGTCAGAGAAAAAAAAAAAACCCAAAGCCCTGAAAAGCCAGGTCATTTGCCAAAAGTAGCCGCTGCTCAAAAGTCACCAAGCCGAGCAACAGTTGAGAACTCTGGGCTCTTGTGTGCCGCTCTCTGCCTACATGACTCTGAGTCCTGAATGGAAGCCAAAATTCATTCATTGCTCCTTGGCTGGGTGCCTGGGGTCCATTATTTCCACGGCTTGATTTCCATCACGCCGGCTCCCAGAGTTCTGCGGGGCTCAGCGGAGATGCTGATGCGCACTGGAAGGGGTCCCCGACTCCCACACCCTGGGACTTGGGTGTGGAGTGGCTGGGCCAGTCTGCTGGCTCCTGCCTTTGTCACAAGGAGAAGCCGGGCGTGGGAACAGACTTGTGGAGGACTTCGCGTTCTGTGAGGGGCACGCAGTTCAGCCACGGGCCTTCGCGGGCGGGCGGAGAGGCCGCTGGGGGCTCGGAAGGTTCAGGAAGAACCAGGCCCAGACATGAGGTTTCCCTGGCCTACACGACTCTTGGCCGAGGGGGATTTCCAAACGTTTCTCTCAAGCCACGCGTGGAGTTCTGTGGTGGTTGTTTGTGTTTGATTCTGTCACCTCATCTTCCCAAGTATGCAAAGGGAGCGTAAAGACGGGGTGTGCTAGGCGGCCATTTTTCTGATGAGGCAGAGGAGAAGATGGGGTAAGGAAGCGGCCACAAAGGCCTCAAATTGGGACATTGGCATCTGGTCGAGGGGCCTACCTGATTGTTCTGAATTTCCTGGCCATTTGCAATGTCATTGACAAGTCAAGCAGAAAAGCCCGAATGACCCACCCAGTCCCCCTTTTCCTAGCACCTTTGCAGGATATCTGCGGGGCCGAAGTAGAGATATTTAATAACTGGAGTTTTCCACAGGCCGGAGGGAGGGGCGGTGGTGTTTGAAGTAAAATAAGCAATCGTGGGGCCCCAATGGAGGGGTTCCCTCTGATCACATCTCCTCTGTGCTCCGAGAAGAGAAAACAAAATCTCCCCACTACCAGGATGACTTCCCGGCCCCGGCGCCCTCCCTCCGGCTCTCTCAGGTCTCCACTTCCTGGAGTGGAAGTCAGCTTCAAACACGGCTCACCGGGAAGTAAACAACGGCGGGCCTTTCCTTCCCTTCGCTCTGAAATAACAGCCCCAAGTACAAATGGCCTCCGATCATGGGCGGTCTCTGCTTCGATGGAGCCCCTAAACATCCTCGGCCTTCAAGTTCTCTCGTGATTCCTTCCCTGCCTACAGCCCTTGGCCCCCCAGAAATCAAAAGTAGAGTTTATAATTGCCTAATGGCTTTGGATCGCTCGGAAGGAGACTCAGTATCTTTGAGGATCTGTTCTGTCACACACACACACACACACACACACACACACACACACACACACACACACACACACACACACACACACACCAGTAGTCTTTTACACATACCCTGAATAGAAATAGATGCATTATTTCTTGAATTTCCATAATTTCTCCTATATGCCTCAGGAAATTGATTTCATTTATGAGAGACAGAGCGGGGGGGGGAAGAGAAGGAGAGAGGGAGGAAGAGAGAGAGAGAGATCTGTTTTCTGTCCTAATGAGCTAGGTGAAAATTGCCAGCCCACACATTTAAACCTATGATTGAGTTTGGGAGGGACTGCCAAGTTTCTCCAAATTTAATGTCATCTTGGTTGGCGGTGTGCATGTTCTTCACACGTTAAAAAGAAAAAAAAAGTGACTCATGAAGTTGGCTTGATTGACTGGGAGCCAAACAGCCTAGGAGATTTCCAGAGTCAGGGTTCAGCTCGGGGCGGGGCTCCAAGAGGCCGGTTCACGCGGTTGGAAGCGACACTGGCTACACTGCTGGGAAGCGAAGCGTGAGTTTATTTTTCCCTGAAATCCAACCTTCAGAATTCATTATGATACCCCCAAACATCCTGAAAACTCTGCTCCACGCAAGGCCAGGGAACGGAAGTTCCGGGGGACCAGGAATGTCTCTGCCACTTCGTGGCTCATGCAATGGCTCAGACAAATCCAGGGTCACGCGTGGTACCAGAGATTTGGGGTTCCGCAGGAAAGCGGCTGTCCACATGGACACAGCCGGCGTCTGGATAAACCATGGTGGGGTTCAGACCCCACCTAGATTCTCCTGCCATTGAAAGGAATGCTTTTCCTTCTTCCTTTATTTATTTCCCCTGAGCAAGTTATATTTCTTCCAGGGATTTACACAATTGACACAAATTTTGGAAAACCAATGACTGTGATTTACCACGTTGGCAGATGGGGAAAACTGTATCATTATCCCAGCAACTACTCTCATAGGCTAACAAGAGAAGCCATTACGTGGAAGTCATTTGTGACCGTTTTCTTTTTTCTTTCTTTCTTTTTTAAAATGAGTGTGTGAAGTTGTGCAAGGCACTTTCTCCGAGGTATTTCATGTGTACACATGGATAGGATTCACTCCCTACACGTGTGCTCGTGCGTTCTCTCTCTCTTTCTCTCTCTCTCTCTCTCCCCCCCCTTCCTTTTGATCTGCAGGAGGCAAATTAGTTTTGGAAACACGGAATACATAATCCCTGATTTGCAATTACAAAGACAACAAAACAAGCGCTGAATACTGGTGCCTGTAACCCCAGACACTTGGGAAGGAGAGGAGGGGGAGGTGGCGGAAGACCTTATCTAAAAACAAAAACAAAGCATAAAAATACAAACAAACAAGTGGAAGGAGAAAGTGGTTAAACTGGTAGGAAAAAAAAGGCCTGGAGTTCAATCCCCACACAGAAAGAGAAAAAGAAGAAATCGGAGAGGCCGAGCTTTCCCAACAAAACAAAACAAGGCAAAAACAAAATCCTGACTTGAACTAGCCAAATCCACACATTGCGCTATTAGTTTTTTCTTTTCATTGCAAAAGTATTGGTGGGTTTGACGGCTAGATATTACTGCAGACCCTCCTCAGGGGAAAATCTCAAGATAGGGAAGATTTTAAATTCCATAACGTGTCTCCTTCAAGGGGAGATGTGCATGGTACAGGATCCTTGCAAGAATAAGTCAAGACTTGAGAAATTGTGCGGAGAGAGTTACCTGGTCTTAACTCTGTTCTCTGGGTGGTTATACCAACGAGCAACCAGATTCCTCTCCCTGCAAGAAACCAACAAGCAGCCGGGCACTGGTGGGTCACACCTGCCATCCCACTGAGCAAACTCCCCCTCCTACAGCACGGGGCTGGGCACCCAGGGCCGCACCCCCAGATCCACTTAATTGGTTTAATGCCCACAGCACCCACGTGGAATCGACAGGCAGAGCTCTGCTTCCGGGCCTAAATCCAAGTTCCTGACTCCCTCAGCAATATCCTTAGTTTAGGAACTAACACGTTGAGGAAGGACTTGGATTTCTAGAACATTCTGAGTTGACGGCGGAGAGGCGGAGATGTTCCGGCACTCGCTAAGCCCGCCTGATCTTTCCACAGGCGGATCGATTTGAACTCGGGAGATTAAAATGAAGGTAAATGGTTCCTCTCAGACACCCTGGACACGAGGTTAATTACCGGAGCCCAAATTATCTGCAGGGAAGATGGCTGCACGGGCCTCACAATTAACCCTTAAATCAAAACTAAAAACCACCATTCCCGTCATTAATAGCGCAGCCAGGCAATCGCTGTAATTACCATCTCTGCCAGGGACCAGGATGAGCAAGGCGAAATTATCCAATAAGCTGGAGTGTGGCAGACAGCAACGAAATTCAAGTGCGGAGGGTCAGAAAGGAGAAGGGATAAATCAGAGAGAGAGAGAGAGCACCAGCAGAGCGAGGACTCGACTCAGCAGCCTTTCTGGGGGGGCGGCGGGGAACCCCTTTTTGTCCAGACTTCCCAAGGAGAGTGCTAGAAAGACAGCTCACCCGGATGAAGGCATGGCGGAGGGGAACAAGTATCAGGTCCAAAGATGTTCCCCGGGTCCGCCGTGAATGAAAGAGGAAGTCAGCCTGGATTCTCCTCTTCCCGTTCACTCCACACCGTCTTCTTCCCTCCCAAGAGCCGGGAGGAAGAGAAAAGCCATTCTCAAGTGTTGTGCAACAGTACGCAGATGTGTTCCTCGAGATCCGGTCCTCAGCTCTTGTCCGCAATGCCAAGGCAGGAAAGCAAGGCTGAGCCCTTCCAGAATCTTCTACAGCCAGACCACAGTTCTAGGTGCAGCTTGGGAAATGTTGCCGCCATCTTTCTGGTACCGTCGTTCAGTCTACTACGTCAATGTGAGAACTTGAGAACAAGGATGCTTGCCTTCTTGCCTTCCTTCCCTCCTTCCTTCCTTCCTTCTTTCCCTCCTTCCTTCCTTCCCTCCTTCCTTCCCTCCTTCCTTCCTTCCTTCCTTCCCTCCTTCCTTCCTTCCTTCCCTCCCTCCTTCCTTCCTTCCTTCCTTCCCTCCCTCCCTCTCTTCTTCCCTCCCTCCCACTCTCCCTCCCATGGCAGTACATTTCAAAGTTCAGAAGACTTGTTATCAATACTATTCCCTTTCTTGGAAAGTAATTCCATGGCCCACGGATTCAGGAGAGACCAGCGAGAACGCGACAGGAGACGGTCCGCGCACTCGGGTGGGCGTCGGAAGGAGACGCCATTGTCAATATTCAGCAAGACACGGGCGCCGCGTCTGTGAGCGCTCCGCTTTGGGCCGCCGGTCGCTGGCTCGCTCGGTGTACAAATGGTTGAGTTTGGAACCTGTGAGGGCGAGGCGTGTGTGTTGCGTGAGTCATTGGGGAAGATGGCGGCCTCGGCTTGGATGGGGTGGGGGGAGGCCCTGCTCTTACAGAGTCTCGAACTCAGGACTGAAGAGGGCGGATGACAGTGGAAGCAAATAATACTCCCGGGAGGATTACAAAGCTGGGGGCAGGGGGCGGGCATCAGACCAGGGTCCCCCGGCGTGGGACATGGGGTGTGGGGGGCGGGTTCTGGCTGTGTGGCCTCCCTGGAAACATCAGCCATTGGCTTGCTCCTCACGCTCAACTGCCAATGACAAACCGAGCCGGGGGGTGGCGTTGGCCCCACTCCGGTCTGCAGTCCCTTGGTGGCGACGCCGTCTAACTCTCCTGACACCAGACCAGCTGGGCCGGCCAGCTGCTGAGATGACATGCAGCTGTGGCTGGCTGGCTGCCCGGCCGGGGACCTGCGAACGCTCGTCTGGGTGGTCGGTGGCACTCAGCAAGACAGCAGGAGGGACCTGCCACACGGCTGAGTTTGGAAGGAGAATGCACGGGTTCTTCCCCGCCGTTAACCTGGAGACGTCATCTCTCTTTGTGGGCAGGGGGCGGGCATCAGACCCGTGAGCCAGTCCATCCGGGGAAGGCACAGGAGACGGTGTCTTCTGGCTAGAACGTTCCACCCACCCCGATGTCTGGGCTTCCAGCAGATCTCAAATGGAGGGTGTGTGGAGGGGGAGACATGGCAGGGTGGATGAGGCCAGAAAGAGATCATCCGCTTTGTTTTGGAGAAAATAATCTAAAACAGACTTCTGTTCACATGAATCAAGATTAGTTTCTTGTTTGTCAAGAAAAACTTATGAAGTGTGTGTGTGTGTGTGTGTGTGTGTGTGTGTGTGTATGTGTGTGTGTGTGTACATGCCAAGGCCTTGTTCCCTAGGCAACAGCTATTTATCTAAGGGTGTCTGTTAAATACATGTTGATTTTGATTTAAGTAATTCTAACTATTTTTACGGGGATTGGGACTTGAACTCAGAGTCTGGGCGCTGTCCCTGAGCTCTTCTGTTCAAGGCGAGCGCCTGAGCCACAGCTCTACTTCCAGCTTTTTTTTTTTTTTTTTTTTAGTGGTTCATTAGAGATAAGAGTCTCACAGACTTTCCTGCCCAGGGCTGGCTTTGAACTGTGATCCTCAGATCTCAGCCTCCTGAGTAGCTGGGATGACAGGCGTGAGCCACCGGCGCCCAGCTAGCTTTGAGTATTTGTAAATTTTTCAAGGCATGGAGTCTCCTAGTGAGGGCCAAAGAGACTTATTCTGATTCATGAAAAATGGAGCAAAGCCAAGATTGATGGGTATCTTTCAAGAAGGGCTGTGCAGATTTGCACTCGGCGTGTAATCGGCGGGTGACGGCGGCTCTGAGGATGTCTGCGGGTTCCGGGTGGGAATGGATCCTTTTTATGTGAGCGCCTTCATGTTATTTTTCTTCTCAAAAACTCTCCTGCATGTGTTTCTCTTTTAGAACAAAGCCAGTTACTACTTCACTTAAAAAATAACACCAAAAGCCACTGTCTCCAGGGCACACCTGGAACTTCTTCACCTCGTGGTACTTGCTAATTAATTCTACCCTTCTAGTGTTGGCGTTCAACCAACTCCAGTGGACCGGCCTGGGTTTGCGCGTGGCCCGGGTCAGGTGATGGGTGTTTATGGTGGCTGGTGGCCCTCCACAAACTCACGCAGGCCGACGCGACGGCTCCCTGACTTAACTAGCTTTCAGGGGGAAAAAAATTAGCACACGGAAGAAGGCAGGCTACAAGGAAGCAACAAATGTCCTTTACCGAGAGACAGAGAGAGAATGTTCACCATCCATGAGATTGGACTTGTTTTTCCTTCTCTATCTGTGTATCCATTTCTGAGCTGGTGCCCGCCCTTCTAGAAGCTCCTTGGCACC
>NW_012267245.1:6689925-6725140 GCF_000151885.1 Dipodomys ordii
GAATGTCACCCCTGCAGGAGGCCCCGCCGACGCCTTCCTGATGCTCTAAGATCTCCCCCGTCTCCCAGAGGACCCAAGAGAGCGGTACCGTCCTAGTCAAGTGGGTGTGATTTGTTGGCCTAAATTCTGTCCAGCATTCCATCCGCTGCATGTTTAGACTTTGCCACAGAGGTTTAGATTTGCTCAGCGAGCTCAATCCGTAATGGATCGGACCCTGTGATGTCCTGCGCGTAGAATGTTCCAGAATCTCGGCTTTGAAGGCCGCAGAGCCAGCTGGCTTCCGGAAACCTGGTTAGCACGCGGCTGGGCCCTGCCCTCCCTCCCCCCCACTCTTGAGGGAGGGCCCGCTACCCCGAGCAGAGTAAATTTTGCATTCCCCCAAGTTCTGTGTGATTAAATCTGCACCCTCCATATTGCATTAGGCTGGATACTTCATTCAATTAGAGGGACAATGAAATAAGAACCGAGGAAGATTTTGCCGGCCCAGAGTCCCCTGAGTGTAAAAAGAAGATGATATTTATTTTATCTACTCCCGACAATAAAGTTTAGGCTGTTTCCTTAAAGCTCCTACCAGGGAAAAATATCTCCTCAAACAGATGAACTCTTCACAGCCATGCCCAATGTAGAACATCTTTTTGTCTGAACTTTAAAAGGAAAAAAAAAAATGAACGTTTTTGGCTCTAAAGAGAAATAAATAAATGGATGGCGTTGGCTTCTCTGAGATCTTGGCTGAGGGAAAATTGAACATAGCCAAAAGACAAGTATGGCCAAATTAAACAAATGGATTGGGCTGGCTACATCAACTCGCGCTTCAGTGCTCGGAGGGAGGCGTTTCCCACATCAGTACTGTCAGAAAGAGGTCGACTCCCGAGGAGTCACCGGACTGGGAGGGCAGGATGGTATCCTAGGAAAAAGTTCCACCTCCCTCCAGAAAGCTGGTGTACAACGCAAAGGCGTGGTGCTCAGCTGTACACATGCTGTCTCCTAACACACGTAGTTGGTTTTCTCTTTTTTTTTCTTTTTTTGTGGTCCCGTCATTGCTTAAAGTCTTTCCTGTCAGACAAGTTAGTTCCAGTAAAGTTGTATTAGTGGTCTTGGGCTCTCATCAGTTGGAAGGTTTAGTTAAAAGCCAATCGGACAAGACACTCGCGTTTAGAGAGGATTAAATGTTAACTCAAATGCCCGTGGCTCCAGCAAACCAAAGGCCAGCTGGGGTGTCATTAATAATACTCAGACACAAGAGCACAGAGCTAGGGCTCCAAAAGAACAAAGATACAGCTGAGCCTCAGAGAGAAGGGGAGAAGAGAGAGAAGGAGGGACAAAGGGGAGAGGAAGGAAGGAGAGAGGGGGAGGAAGGGAGAGAAAGAAGAACTGGAGGAAGGGAGGGGAGGGGAAAGAGGCCGTGTAGGCTTCTCTTTAATTAACAGCTTCTCGGGAAGATGTAAGTTGTAGATACAATTTCCTTTAGGCCATATCTTCCAAGTGTCTGGTTGTAAAGCAATTGACAGCTCTTCAGGATCACTAGTTAAACACCTAAAGTCTGCACTGGCTTCCCCTTCCTCTATTCATTTCCTTAACAACTGGACTGTGTGTGTGTGTGTGTGTGTGTGTGTGTGTGTGGATTAGCTGGGCATACAACTCTTTCTGTGTGTGTGTGTGTGTGTGTGTGTGTGGATTAGCCGGGTGTGTGTGTGTGTGTGTGTGTGTGTGTGTGGTGTGTGTGTGTGTGTGTGTGTGTGGATTAGCCAGGCATACAACTCTTTCCCACCTCCCAACTTCCTCCCTTGAAACCACAAATGAACAGCACGCTAAGTTTCTCGCCTGGGGGGAAGCAGCGTTTTTCTGGACATTTCTGGAAGTCGAATCACGCAGACCCAATCCCCAGCTCACCTGCAGTTACGATACCAAGCCCATAGAAAAGTCTCAGTTGATGATCAGGAAAGCCAGTAAATTAACCTAATGGAACTGATAACCTTGCAGGTACTGACAAGCAACTGGGCTCCGATATCCACTCAGCTAATGAGCCCGCCCGGGCCCACGCCTAGAGTAAGTAGGGTTAGAGTAAGGTGCTGATTTCTGCCCCCCACCAGTAGGCCTTCCAGTAACCCTTTACCCCCTGCCCCCGCCCCCAAACCACTTCCAAAAGGCAAAGGACAGCACCTGCCAGTCCAAACAACAACAACAACAACGTGTCTGCAGCCCAGATACTGCAGGTAACTGCTCACAAAGCACCAGACAGCCAGCGTGCCCAGGGACCAGGAGGCTGCATCACCGCTGGGAAGCTAGCATTGGCAGTGATGGGGTCCAGGCCATCCCGGGGCCTCAGGGCCTGAGGCCTTAAACAAAGAGTAGGAAGGAAAAGCAATCCACGCATAGGGATAAGAGATCTAGCTAGTTAAGGATCAATAGCGCCTGACCACCCAGTTCACATTTTTCAATGAATTTTAGCATCCTGAGACACAGGTGGAAGAGAACAATTGTAAAAGCAAACAATAGTCTTGGGGCTGGGAAGGTGGCTCTGTGGTAGAGCGCTTGCCTTGTATGCACGAGGCCCTGGGTTCGATTCCTCAGCATCCCATAAGCAGAGAAATACGGAAGTGGTGCTGTGGCTCAATGGTAGAGGGCTCACCTTGAGCTGAAGAGCTGAGGGACGGCGCCCAGGCCCAGAGTTCAAGACCCACGACCAACCAAAAACAAAAAAAAAGCAAACAACAATCTTGTCAGAATCTGCATTCTCTCCTTTAGAGGTTTTTTTTGTGTGTTTTCTTATTAGTCAGAAAGTAGGCATAATTCAGAGTGGCTGTGGGTATTCCCGTTCAAACTAAGATGTTGTTAAATCTTAAATATCCTTTAGGAATGGCTGCGGGTGGTGTGAATTCTAATAGAAAAGTCACCATGGCTTCCCATAACTGGCAAAGACATGAGAATCAGTCCGTGGTGTAGCTGTACAACTCCAGTACTACAGGACAGCCACGTGACACACGGTCTTAATTTTTTAATATGCACTTTTCTATCTGTTTCACCGAGGTATGACGGAGTTCATCTTCAGGCAGTTAGAAAGATAATGCTCCTTTCTTCTCCATGTTCCCATCAGGAGCCTGAGTGTTCTGGGAGCTTTAAAAAAAAAAAAAAAAGATAACTCAGCAGCTCTATACTGTGTGAAGATGGAAATTTGGCTTCCCAGATGTGATTTCTGTTCAAAAGGACATGGAATCTGGTAAACCTGCCCTGACCCATGGTGGGGTGGGAAATATTTTAGAAACTTCACTCATTCTTTCAGACAAGATTCAGAGTGGATCTCTGAGGGGATTTCTTTCAATTAAAAAAAAAAGTATCATCTTATTGAAAGCCCTCTGGACATGAAGGGCTAAACAACGCTATCTCCATAGTTTGTCTCTGAGAATACGCGACCAGAAACATATAAACACCCAGTGACTAACCACCTGCTTGCCTTTACGTGAAGTGGTGTATTTCTAGAACTCTCTCTGCCCAAAGGGATTCTGGGCAAAATGTTATGTTTGTGTGCTGGCAAAGTGTTATTTGTTTGTGCGTCTGGCGTGTGTCAGCCCAGATCTGGCTCTCGATGTGCGGTGACTCAGTCTGCTGGGGCAGCCGGGGTCCAGGTTGCTCTTACCGCCCCCTTTTATAGGTGAGAGGACATCTTCTCCTCCCCCCCGCTGACAAGGAAGGAGGGAAGCTGGGGTCTGAACCCTGGACTGGCCGACTCCAAAGCCCACACCCTTAACTACTATGTTTACAGACCCTCTCCTCAGTCATCTCCCTGGTCTTAAAGTCCCTAAGCATTCATTCATTAGTCACTAAGCATTCATTTATTTATTTAACAGGTGCCCAGTGGTCTGCCCTGGGCATTGCAGGGCGGGGCAGGCAGGGGTGAGTACACATCCCTGACCCAATCAAATGGACCCACCATGCTGATTGGCCCTTCCAGTGCGGGAATGCTAGGCCTCACAGGCTGGCTGGTGTCTCTGGGATGAGTGTATGCTCCGAAGACCTTGCACAAATACCCTCTCATGAATACCCGCCTGTCCCTCCGCCCCGTCCCGTGGCTGAGAACCTCCCCTGGCTGCCAGAGCTTTGCTGTTCTTCGAATGTGGTGGCTTTGAGAGAGCGAGCGAGCTCTGGCTTTTCTCATGCTGTCACCGGCAGCCAGTTGTTAAAGTATCATTAACGGGGACCCAGACAGAGATGACAGGTGTAAACAGTGTATAATTTATGATGCGGGGATCAGGTTTCTCCACGCCCTGAGCAACTGCTTGCGGGCTCGCTTCACCTGCGCCCCGTCTGCGCTCTCTCTCTCTCTCTCTCTCTCTCTCTCTGTACAGCGTTGTTTGAGAAACATTTGGGATTGGGGACATAGGCCCGCTGACATATGGGAAACGGTCGGTGAATGTCTAGGTGCTGGGTGCCCTGGTCTCCTTTCTGCCCAGTGCTGGGGGTGGGGGTGAAGTCAAAGACTTCAGTGACTGGTGCTTCTAGAAGGTTTGAGGTTGGTGGGGGGGGGGATGAACTGCTGTTCCCAGAGGCGGATTCCCTTCTCTGTCTTTTCACTGGGACCTCCTTGGCTGCCCTCTTACATTTTTCAGTGCTGACATATTTCAGGAAAACTTGGGACTAAGTGGGGGTGCTTGGGGGAGGGCGCTCTGATTGAAATGATTTCCTGGAGAAACTGAACATGGCCTGGGAAGTCCCAATGATGGGAAATCCTGGCCCAGGCAGACCGGCAGACGTTTCTAGAAAGCGAGGAAGAAGACGAGGAATTCACCTCACGCGGAGCGCAGCCGCCAGGATTCTATGCCCAACCACCGCTTCGGATGCTCCTGGCCTTCCTTCTTCTGGTCCAGCTTGTGTCCCAGGGCCCTGCGCCCCCCCCCGCACCCCTCAGCTCTCCATGGCCCCCGTCAGCCCGGTTCCCAGGGCCCCACCCCTGCTCTGTTGGTTGAGTTTTCTTCCTGACATTCCACACGCATTCCTTCTCTCAAGGCGGAACTTGTCCTCATTATCCAACACATGCAGAAGGGTAGCCGTGACCTGAATGCATTTGCGTCCTCCCTCCTCCTCTCCCAGGCCTGCTTCCTCCTCCTGTAACTCCCTCAGAACGACTGCCACATGGCTAGTGTGGAGGGGCGGTAGGGTGGCACACACCCTTAATCCCAAATGTTTCAGAGGCACACACAGGAGGACCTCCGTTGGAGGCTGGCAGGAAAAGCAAGGAAGACTCTGTCTCAAACACACTAAAAACAGAGCCCCCGAGGTCTGCGGAGCGCTGTGCGAGTGGTCCTGTGCCTGGTACTGAACACAAAGGCCTCGAGTCGCATCCTCAGACCCCGTCCCCGACCCCCGTGTGGTTTCCCAGCCAGCTTTGTCCGGCCTTCCACCACGAGCTCTCCCTCCCTCCTGCCCACCATCTTTGACGCCGCCGTTCTGTTTAGCTGGAGCTCACTGGTGTATCCTGTGAGCCAGGCCCTGGACGCTCTCCCCGGAGGCCCCCACCCAGGCCCGGCCCGGCCCACGCCACCCACCAGGTGTCCGTCTCCACCACTGCCAGCCCCAAAGGGGCTCCTAAGTCCTCAAAAACCTTACGGTGACATCCGGCTGCTGCTGCTTAACAGGACGTCAGGGTCCCCTCCCCAGGGACCGGCTCGGGCCCCTGCTCCCCGTCCAGTGCTCCCCTGCTCTCTCCCTTCACACAGAGCACCAGCTGCGACGGGGAACAGGCCCAGGCACCCACAGCTGAACCAGGCTGCCGGCCTCTGGGCTGTGGGCCCTGACATCTCCCATGATGCCTTTCCGCTGGACACACAGGGCTCTGGGCAGTGTTGGGGGAGCGGAGGGAGTTGCTGTCCCTGAGTTTAGGAATGCAAACATGAAGAAGACGTTATACTGTGACGGCCGAAGGCTTTTCCACAGGGACCACAGAAACCTCACCCAGGCGCTGGCCACCGAGGAGGTAGATGGCGGATTCAGGCCTTTCTGGCAACGGAAACACCAGGAAAGGGAATGTATTCACCCTTGCGCGTGTGGAAATTCAGCCGCTTTGCCTCGGGGAGAAAGACGCGGGCCGTGAGATTTGGCGCAGTTGGCATAGGAGTTGTGACCAAGTCACATTATGGGAGAGGTGGAGGGAGAGAGGGAAGAGGGATGGAGGGAGGGAGGGAGGGAGGGAGGGAGGGAGGTCAGTGGTCCGGGGAGAAACGGGGTGCAGGGGTAAGGCCCACAGAAGCCCCACTGGTTCATGGAGGACAGGAAGGATCTGAAGGAAGTGGTTGTGAGCTCGTTGTACAAGTTTCCAGACCAGTGTGCGATCTCTGGAGCTTAAATGACTGGAGGCTGTACTGGGGGCCGCTGACTGTCCACCTGGCCTCACAGCCAACTGGAAATACAAGCTGACTGGGTGGTTGACCCGCCAGCCAGGAACGCGGACGGCAGGCAGGAAGGCTGACTCCGATGGGCCCAACAGCGTTCTGTCGAGATTACAGGGGTCATGAACCCCAAGATCCAGACACACCCTGAAAAGTGGGGCTGAGGCTGTCCAGAGAGGGAGGCTGGAGGGAAAAGGTCCGGCTTATTGATGTAGGTGGGCAGATTTTGGGTTTGTTTGTTCTCCTTTTTTGAAGACGAGATCTCCCTCAAAGCCCCAGCCGGCTTGGTCATCATGATCTTCCCACCTCAGCCTCCCGAGGGCTGGGATTACAGACGTGTGTCACCACGCCTGGCCTGCCCAACCCCTCTCTTCCCCACACCCCTTCCCTTTCTCTCCATCAGATCCAGTCTTGTGCAAGTTAAGCCCAGTTCATCTTTGAAATACCCCACCTGGGAACCCTCAGTACAGAGACTCCAAATGCCAACGGCCTTGTGAACCGCACCACGGCCCTCTCCTCGATCTTTGTTTCCCTTGCTGCCCGGGGAATGCTTACAGAGCGAGGTTCTTCTACAGCTCCAAGCATACATACTAGGCTTTAGGCCTCACCATATTTGTTTATCATTAAGCAGCAACTACAAGCATTCAAACAAACAAACAAAAAACACCACAGCTCTCCAGATCATTCAATCATCGCCATCTCCTTCGCCCACATGAATGATTTCAGATAAAACGTGCCCGCCAGACTGGACTGGTGTCTATCCCCAGCGCTACCTGTGAGGAACTTGATTTTCTTGTATGAGAATCACCAGTTAGGAAAATCAAGCCTGAGGAACAGCAGTGAACTGGGCTCCCCTCCCCTGTCCCGTCCTCCCCCCCCCCCACCACGGGACTGGATTGGTCCTTTGGTACCATTTCTAAGAGCGCTTGGAATCGACGGGAGTGGGGAAGAGCGGAGTCCATTGTTTACTTACAACTAAACCAAAGACTCCTCTCCCGCAGCAGCATTAGGATTCCTGCTTGGCTGGTTTTAAATAGACGAGACTCTGCCCAGACATTTGCCACCAGCTCTGAGAAGAAAGAGACATTGTCCGGGGACACAGTCGTGGGAAGGCCGGCCACACCGGGGTCCGACTGCACACCTCAGATCTCAAGTGGACTTTGACCAATCAAAGTCTCCCTGCACATCTTGCACAGGGTGGACCAACCCAGGGAGGACCGAAGAAAGAAATTCCCTAAGTACTGCTCTGTTGGGAAGACATTACGGCACTAAAATGGGGAGCCCCAAGCTGGCCGGCAAACTACCCCCCAACTCTCACAACAAGCTACCATGTGCTTATCGGCCTTGGACCACAGAGAAAGGCTCTGATCTTCCACCAAACGCCCTGGTAACCAGCCCAGGTCCTGACTGGCCCAATGGGCGGGGCTCCTTCAGGTACCCCCTTGTCCAGCCTTCTCTGCAGCTGGGGGACAGCCCCCCAAAGCCAGCGCCTCTGAATGGGGGAAAGGCTTTTTTATTTAAACCTTGTGCAATTAAGAAAAAAATAAAATCAACCAAACGGGTGCAGCTTTCTTGTGCGAGGCAAAAGCATGCACGACTTTGCCGGCTCCGAGTTCAAGACTGGCCGGCTCTTAAGAGAGGCAGATGGGCAGTGCGTTCATGTGTGTGAACAAAATGGCAGCCCCAACAGCCGCGAGAGGGAGTGTGCACCACTGCACGCACACAGACCCGCGTGCACACGCACGCAGACAGGCCGGGCTGAGAGGAAAACCAAACTCGTAACCATAAAAGATAAGCACAGAAGGGTGAGGTTGGGCCCAGAGGGGCCCAGGACCATCACTAGCTGTCCAGTTTATGAAGAAACCAGCGCTTAAGCCCACCCTCCTCCCCCACCTTTCCCTCTGCGGGAGGAGACTTCCAGAAGCCACGCAAGGCCCGGGAACTTCCCACATGGCCATTCTCCAAGTGTGTGACTTAGGGGGAAAAATACCTTTATTCTTATTCAACCACAGGGATACCAGGTAGCTCACGCCTGTAATCCTGGCTTCTCAAGGGGCTGAGATCAAAGGATCGTGGCTCCTCGCCAGCCCAGGGAAGGACTCCTTATCTCCAACCAACAGCCAGAAAACCCGAATAGGAGCTATGGCTCCAGTGGTAGAGCACTAGCTAGCCTTGGGCAGACAAAACTCAAAGACAGCATCCAGGCCCCGAGTTCAAGTCCCAGGACTGGCACCGAGGGGAAGGGAGGGGAAGGCAGTAACAGTGACCTTTCTTTTAGGGTTTAAACTTTCAGGGTTGCCTAGAGGATGGATGAATCGTGGGAGCGTCCAAAACACTCCATTTTAGGAACTGAAATGCCCATGGAAACGGCTGAATATCTTCACCTGCTCTTAAAATCTCGGGCCAGACGCTTTGTGCGGGCCATGCCTGAGGCCTTCTCCATGTGAATTCTCTGCGCCAGATCCGCTCACGGCTTCCATGGATTGTGTGTGTATTTTTTTTTTCCAATATTGGTAATGGGGTCTGCGTGATCCTTTAAAAGCATTGCCTTTCTTGGACTAATTTGTTGATGGGCTTTAATCCCCCTCCCCGCCCTGCCCAGGGCCTGTGCGGGGTAAGATGAGCAGTCACTCAGTCTCTGAGCTGTCAGAGGCACCCCTGTGGACATGGCCCCGGGGTACTGGGGAATGAATCACCCCCAGGACCTTTGCACCCCGTGTGTCTGGAGCTCTTGGAGCACTGTTATTCCAATCGCTCCAGATTAGCTCTGAGCAGAGGTTGGTGGGTGGGGTATGTTGTTTCCGGTCATCTTATCAGCGACCTCCTTCGCCAGGTGTATCTCCTGGAATCTATTTCAGGACCTGCTTTCCATATGCTTACATTAATTATATACAAGATCCATAAATAAATCAACGTCACAGACAAAGCTGAAGTCCAACCTGACAATTGCTCGCGTCTTAAGCCTCTTCACCCCAGGAACATCCGTGGTCTTGGACGCGGCAAGCACACCTCCTCATTACCATGCGCGTCTGGTAGATTTTTTTCTAGAATTTTCTATGCCCCTTCTTTTTTGTTTTTTGACTTTGGCAGTACTGGGATTTGAACTGGGGCCCCGGTGCTTGCTTAAGCGGGCTTTCTACCCCTTGAGCGGTGCCCTCCTTTCTTGAAATTTTAATTGGGTGTGTTTGCTACACTAACGTCTCTTGTCACCCTAACTTTGGAGACGACTGGAAATCATTCACAGAGGTGAGGAGGACGTTTTTAAATGACATGTTCCACAATCAAGTGAGTTTCGCGTCATTGCGGATTAAATGTGATTTTAAATACCTGTCCTGACGTAACACAACCTCAGACTTCCACCCCTGGTACCTCCCACAAACACCGTGGGCACGGCTGCAACGCTTCTAAACGTCCTCCAACGCTTTAAAACCAGCCCTGAAACACGGACAGCCACGTGGCTTCTCTTGAGTGTGTCCCCAATTCATCCTGCCACACGAGCCACACTGATTTTCAGCACTATTTATTTCCCTCTCGGGTAGATCCTGAGATTTAGTGATTTTTCAGGGTCCTCGAAGTCTGAGTCCTTTGTACCTGGCTAACATTTCACTTCGGGTCCGCACTCCACTTGGCATTAGACAAGCTAAGCTGCATTCTATTGCTTAGTGGCCGGGTATACATTCTTGGGCATTTACTAGCCTGCTTTTCCTCTTTTTTCCCTATTAGTTTTACTTTCTGTTCGAGGTGCATTTCGTCTTATTCATCCTCATGTGCTCAACTCGATAACCTCTCTAAAGCCTTTCATAAAGAAGTATAAATTCTCAGTTAAAGAAATGATAGCATTTTATAAGCGAGGTCTGTTTTCTTTAGCTAATGAGATAGGATTTAACTTGTAGTTTCAAAGTGTGTAGCTATTATCACACTAGGAGATGCCATTCTTTAATTAGAAAATTACCCATCATCATGCTTTTGACTCGAGATCATTTGAAATTCCTCTTTCAAAGCAGATGAGTAGGGCCTGGGGGGCGTGGCTCAGGCGGTAGAACACCCGCTTAGAGATTAGAAGGGCCTGAGTTCAAACCCCAGTAGACTACCAACAATAAGCAATCAATCATATAGGTAGTAGACAAATAGCAGCACGGTCCTGTGGACCCCTCTCTGACCACTTCAACCTCAGTCTGAACCACGCAGTAAGAGGCCAGCTCTCTAACCGGGCCTGTGCGTCTGTCTCTGGGTGACCTCCTTCTTTTGTTTGACAGATTGCCCGGTGTGGAGCTCATTGGGTACCTCTCCTCCCGGGAGAGCCCGGGCCCGGCTCATAGGCTGACACCCAGAAGGGATGAGCTGCCTGTTTATCCACAGGTACTCTGTGGTAACTCCACCAGGATCATGGCGCAGAAGGTCGGCCGAGGGGGCGGGTGCTTGTGATCAGGCAGCCTGCGTACTTTATACACCCGGATCTGTGTCTGTAGGTGTTGGGGAGAGACAGCGGGAGGGGACAGAGAGTGGCAGAGAGATTCATTTGGCCTGTTTGGTCACTGCTGGCTCCATGTCTTCCTGGAGAGTTCATTCTCCTCTGACGGCCCCGGCGCCTGCCAACAACGTGTTCTCCTTCGGGTCGGCATCCTTTGGCACGGGGGTGGCAGCCCGGTTCCGCCCGGTGGAAGGCAGATGGGGAGAAGCCTTGTGCAAACACTATTTTCCATTCGCCAACGGGTGTGCGAGCGCTCAGTCCTCATCCGCGGACGGGAGTAACTCGGTGGAGGGGCCGGCGGCGGGGCTGGACTGCTCTGCCGTTGCTGACTCTGGACTGTATCCTGGGGGGCAGGTCCCCACGGGGCCCCCCGTTCCCGGTGAACACCTCAGGCCTCTCTGTCTAGGTTTAGTTTTCCGTGTGTGTGTGGGGGGGGGAAGGGCAGGATCATCAAGGGCAGGAGCTTATTATTTTGGGGGTACTTGTTAGCCTTCAACGGCACCTGAAAGCCATGTTCTACAAGGAAGCCACCCCAGGCCAGTGTGTCGGGTTAAGGGTTAATTATCGTGCGTGTTCCTGAACTCAGAGGCCACCCACACATGTTCACCCCGTCGGCACACCAAGCTGGCATTATTGTCATTACAAGTTCAAACGCTAATTAATAGTTAGGGCGCACCCGGCCACATCTGACGCACGAATGGCTACCCAGAGTAGAGGGAGAAAACCCCTCAGACCTTCCAGAGGCTTCCTCCAGCCGGCGGAGGGACCTGCCTTCCCATGCACACGGCCCATCTCCCCTTTCCCATTTTACTCGGTATTCTGCCCCTCCCCAACCCCCCCCCCCAAGGGGGGAAGAGAGAGGGGGCATCGTTAGCTCGGACAACCCACAAAGATGAAGGGGGACAAATCGACCCAGATCAGACAGGGCTCTCTTCCGCTCGAAACCCCTCTCTCTGCTCCCCCGTTTCCTGAAATATTCTGCAAAACAAAAAGCCTAGCTCAACCTTCTCTGGGTCTCTACTGAAAACACCTCCCATTCCCTAGAAAAGTCTCCACACAGACGAGAGGTAGAGAATACTCATTCGTATATACAGTGCGAATGTCATAATATCCAACAGAGTATAAACGGGACACAACCCAATCCTTAGGCTCCCATTCTTTAACTCAAAGAATGTCAACTCTTCGCTGCACCCAGTTTCTAGGACGGTTTAGCCCAGATTTTTTTTTTGGGGGGGTGGGGGAGAGGGGAAAGCAACACACACATCCACCACATGCTGACACAAATTTGTGTTGGCAGAACACAAAATAAAGTAAATGAGCTGGGCGCCAGTGGCTCACGCCTGTCATCCCAGCTACTCAGGAGGCTGAGCTCTGAGGATCAGGGCTTGAAGCCAGCCCACACAGGAAAGTCCCTGAGGCTCTTTCTTATCTCTAACGAACCACCCAAAAGCCAGAAGTAGGGCTGTAGCTCAACGTGGTGGAGCACTAGCCGTGAGCAACGAAGCTCTGGGAACAGCGCCCTGGTCTCGAGTTCAAGCCCCACCACAGACAAAAAAAAAAAAAAGCAAATGCCATTCTTAGGATGCATCTGGAGGGTTTTGGATTCTCTGACGGCCAGTTTCTCACGCAGACAGAATGCAATTGCGTAGAAGCGAGCAAAAGGAATCCTCTGGCTCCCCGAGTTTCCAGGGAGCACCTGGGAGGAATCGCAAAGCTGGGGACCAGACTCCCATCCTCCCCTCCAGCCGTGTGTTCGTACTTTCGTTTTTACACATCCTTGTGACTGTTTCTAGAACGCTGAAGGCGTTCATTCCAACCACTGCCCGCCACGGGTGGCCGTTCCTCCCAAAATCAGGGACATGGCCGGGCCTGGCGTAGCCCCCCGAAGGAGGGGGCCCCCAGCTCCCTAGGGCCCCCCCGTTAGATGTGTGGACTCCAGGCTCTCAGGATGGATTCTGTGGGTCAGGGAGGACGGAGATGCTGACACCCCAAAGCTGCCAGGTCAGAGCGACGGCTTCGCGGTCCCTGCTCCACCCGCATGGCGTTTATTGCCTTTAAACTTCGGCACACAAGGTGACGTGGCGGGAGGCCGGGAACTCCGAGTGGGGGAGGGGGATGGTCGAGGAGCACCTGCTGGGTTGGGTTGCTGTGGAATATGGGGGGGCTGGGGGCCTAGAGCCGGAAACAGCAGGCAAAGAGCCCCTCCTGCCTCAAAAGAGGGTCGGTGCCTCCGGCCATCTTGGCCCGAGTCAACTCCGCCAATTCTTCCGAATGCATCAATGCAGCCCTGAGCAGCGAGGTTTTCAGGAGCCTGGGATCATGGTTAAGACAGTTTCGTTTTGTTTCTGGAAGCGAGGAGCTTTAATAAAATGGTAAGTCAGCTCTGGTGTGTGAGTGTGTGTGCGTGCACGCATGTGCGTGTGCTGGAAGCCAAGGACACAGTCACGGTGAGCTTGTGTCAGAGCTATGGAAGCCGGCGGCGGTCATGACCCTACAGGCTTCGGTGATGACGGTCCTGCCCGGCTCCACCCAGCCTTCTTGCCCGAGCAGAGTTTGCCCAGGTGGCCTTTCGGCTGTGAGCCAAGACCGGCCTTCCTCCCCATTACAGGGAGTCAGGAGCAAGTCAGGGTCCCGGTAATTATTTCCCAGAGACACTTGGATTTCTTCACATCTTGGAAGATAAACTGTTAACAAATACCCTGATGTGCCTGTGGAGGAGTGTGCTCACTGCTCAGAATGCTGCTGTGGCTCCTTCTCAAGTAACCTACTGTGTGTGTGTGTGTGTGTGTGCGTGTGCACGCGTCTGCCTGCCTGTCCTGGGGCTTGAACTCAGGGCCTGGGCGCTGTCCCTGGGCACTTTTGCTCAAGGTGAGCGCTCTACCATTTGAGCCACAGCACCACTTCCAGCTTTTTTTTCTGAGTAGTTTATTGGAGATAGGGGTCTCACAGTCTTTACTGCCCGGGCTGGCTTTGAACCACAATCCTCAGATCTCAGCCTCCTGAGTAGCTAGGATGACAGGCGTGAGCCACCGGCGCCTGGCTTAAAAGAACCTATTTTTTTGCACACCATGATCTTAATGTCCTCATCCTTCAAATAGCTTATACACACACACACACACACACACACACAGGCAGAGAGATCACCCAAGCTGGGCATTGGGGCCTGAGGAATGACCATTTTGCAATTCTAATGAATTCTCAGGTAATGCTTCTTAGATCAGCCTCTGGTCGCAGAACAAAGCTTTCCATCACCCACTCAACCAGACCATGGGGATGTCACTGCAATTACTGGGAACGTGTGTCTCTAGATCCCAGGCAGGCAGATTGCCCGGAGAGCCCCCTACTCATAGAGGGGGCGGGTCCTAACCTCCTCCAATTAACGTAAGATCACACGGGGGCCGGAGCGGGCAGAAGCCAGACCCACCCTGCCAAGCGCCCCGCCCCCACATTCCCCTTCCACCTCTTTATTGCTCATTATCGCTCTTCCAGCAAACACAGCCCGATAAGCAGCCAACCGCCTTCTCCACAAATATAGATTCTCATGACAAACAAGCAGAAAAGGGGGCAGAATGGAAAGGTGTTACATATTCGATTTATTTTAGGTTCCCGAACCTATTTTCCTCCCCTTGCCTGATTTCCATGCAGTCATCCTGTTTTGTGCTTTGTCTTTTTGAATCAGGTGCTTCCTGGGAGTCTTTAGAAGGGATTTTAAAAGATCTATTAGTCTTTCAACAGACATCTTCTCTTTTTTTTTTAATCTTGTGGTATTAAAGAAACGAGAAGTAATGCCGTGAGTGTCCATCCCGTCCTGCAGATCTACAGCACTGACGGTTTTGGGGAAAAAAAAACAAAAACAAATCCAACAAAATACCTATGGAAACCTGTGTTTTGAGCTTAAGAACAAGATCCCGGTCATCCTATAAATATTGCGAGTCAAGACACGCGAACATAGTCACACGCATCTTATGTTGACTTTTTTTTCAGTATTCATAAACATGAAATTCACTCCCCCAGACTTGAAATGAGGTGTACCTAATAAAAAATGAGGGTGCACTGACATCTATCTGTACCTGGTCATGCACTCAGGACCTAGACGGCAGGTCTCAGGTCAGCCTGGGCTATATACTCTGCTCCCAGACATGAAAAGGAGAGGGAAAAACTCGGAAACTGCACTTTCCCACCCCCTCATTGTTCAATATGCGTTTAATATTCTAAGGACGGCGCCAATTAATGAAGGGCCATTGCTTGCTTGCCTTTTCTTTGGTCAGTCATGGCGCTTGAACTCTGGGCCTGGTCACTGTCCCTCAGCTCTTCAGCTCAAGGCGAGCGCTCTACCGCTTGAGCCACAGCGCCACGTCCAGTTTTCTAGTGGTTTATTGGAGTCTCACGGACTTTCCTGCCTGGGCTGGCTTTGAACCGTGATCCTCAGATCTCAGCCTCCTGAGTAGCTGGTATGACATGCGTGAGCCACTGGTGCCCAGCAGGGCCGTTGCATTCTCTGTTTTATCCCTCTCCAAACCAGGAGAGTTTGCTATACATCCGACGTGTTTCCCACGAAGCCCAGGGGGCTCCTGGGCAAAGCCTCTGCGCACAAGGTAGGGCGTGGCCGGTGCCAGGAACTCAGGAGATCCTGGTTCAAGCCTTCCTTGAGCCCACTGCTCTGCTGGCCTGCTCCTACAGCTGTAAGAGAAGGCCGTCCCGGGGTGTGTGCAGCCTCACCCCCGGACACACCTTCGCGTGTGTGCATGTCATTGTGGTGGTTGTGTGTGATTGTCTGCTCACTACCTATTCACAGCTCCCCACAGGTCTGGACCAAGAGTCTCAACTGCCTAACGTTTGGGGCCCACTGGTCTCTGATGAGCCCCAAAGCTGGGGGGGAGGGGGTGTCCGGCAGGATACCGCCGGACGGCTCCGGCATCCAGGGAAGATGCGTTTGGGCACAAGCAGCACCAGGCTTAACGTTCCCTTCTGCAGCGGGAATCCCGAGGCCAGCGAAGGCTCGGCGGCGTGCCCTCGGCCTGGCCTGACAGCCTCCCTGGCCAGGGCAGCCGGGCTCTGGACGGAGTCTGTAAACCACAGTGGGGTTTGGGCCACATCCAACAGCAGGTTCATTAGACTCGGCGCCTCGCTGAATGCTGCCTTGGGGACTAAAGCAAGCAGTGGACAGCCCGGCCTCCCCTCTCCTCTATCCTGCTTCTGGAAAGATCCCTCTAAGAAGAGATACGTGACCTGTAGGCAGAGTAGTCTAAACCACTCATTTAAGAGCGCTTGGTGTCAGCTGATAGGAGGAAAAAATAAGCACTTTTGGAGCTCCCGGATGAATCAACTGGAAATAAAAAAAATAAAAACCATTACAAGCAAACAATAAAATGGACCTGATATGTCACCTCTTTGATGTCTCTGAAAAACAGGGAGGGAATAATAATAATAATCACATACAGAGTACCATTAGTTAAGAGCCCAGGACGGACCAACAGATTGTTTTGTACGCCTTGATAAACCTGTGCCGTCTGAAGCCTGAAATCAGGAAATGAACCCTTCGCGCAGGTCTGAGAAGTTCACCTCGCTCGAGAGCCAGGAGCTGGGCTTTGCTAGCGTCCGGAGGAGATGGGATGACTCCCGTCCCTGTGTGATGAGGGGCGGGGAGCGGACGGGAGCCCGGCCAAGGCCAGTTCCAGCTGGAGTCCAGCGGCCCTCCACGGCCTCTCTTGGGGCGGGAGTGGGGGGTGGGGGGAGGAGGTTAATTTTCATCCCACGTCCGCCGGTGATACGAGCAAGATACATGAAACAGGAGTCGTGTTATTTATAATAAGTGGGAAATTATCCTCTTCTAATGAGGCATAAATCCAATTACTGTTAACGGACGGGGCCGTGTGAATTCTTTCCCGGTAACCACAGGAATGCGAGCGCTCCATTTATTCCAAACTTGCGCCTTTTCCTCCAAACCCGTGCTTGTATACAAAGCTAACACCTGTCGGGGCAGACAATCACCCCAAAGTCACCGACGGTAACTTCTACACCGGGGACTCTGCCACAGTGTGCATTCCACTTGGTGACCTGCGACCTGTGACCCCGGAGGCCCTCCCTTCCCCGCTCTGTGGAACGGGCCCACCACGCACGGGTGCCATCGCTCGTGGCTCTTCTTTGTGGGCGTCGTAAGATCCTATGTAAGCTGGTGCAAACAGGAACCAGGGACCTAAATCCTGAGTTCAAGTCCGCGTGGAAAGGGGCGAACGCGGTGGGTTTTCTCTTTCATGGCTTTCATGATGGCCAAGGCTTCCAAGCGGCCATGACCTAGTTGTCTTGAAACCTTGGCGTCCTACGCATCCTCCCCCGCTTCTTTTAGATCATTAATCTCCTCTGCGTTTCCCTGGATGACTTCTAAGCCTGTCCGAGTCTTTATTTTAAAGGCAAGAGATGGCACTCCCCCCCCCACCCCAGTCGGCCATGTCTGCCTTATTTTAGGAAAGGAGAGATTAGCCGGCGAGGGCTCATCTCCTGGGTCATCTGACACCGTCCTCTCTCCGCCTTTCAGTACCTGAACTCGAAACCAGGCCTGGGAAAGAGTCCTCCCAAACTGCTAATGTTAACACGATGTGGAGATACCGACAGGCATATGATAGGCCCCTGGATCTGAAATGAGAAGATGGGGGGCGGGGGGGGCGGGGGGCAGCCTCTGTGCTGGGTCCAGCGGCATCTGAGCTGTGCAGTCTGTGCACAGACCCCAGCCCTCCCCCACCCACCCCCTACCCCCCTGCCCAGCATCCCGGGGCTCTGCAACCTAATAGAAATAATGGAAGCTTGGGTTTATCACGAGCTCTGTGCTCCATTAAAATGGCCAGGGCCAGAACCTTCCGATAAAAGCCTGGCTTTTCTGATCATCTGATCATTAGATCTCTGGAAGATCACGGGCCTCGGAAAGATGCTGGTTCCCCCCCCCCACCCATACACACACACAAAAGATTGGTTGTCTCTGTTCACTGTGGGGTGTTCCTGCTCCACCAGCCCCTGGGCCTCCAGCCCTAAGCCTCTGATCTGCCAGGTCTGAGTCAAGTGGGTCAGGAAGACAGTGAAAGCCAAATCTGCCTCTCCCCTGCCTTCCCCCCTCATTCTTTGTAGCTCATCATCAGCTTGCTACTTACCTAAACAGAACGCTAGGAGAGTACAAGTAAGAAACACTGCCAAACTCAGGTGGCTCACACACCCTTCACCCCAGCCACTCAGGAGGCTGAGATCTGAGGATCACGGTTCAAAGCCAGCCTGGGCAGGAAGTTGCTTGTGAGACTCTTATTCCCCAATGAACCACGAAAATGCTGGAAGCGGCTCAAGTGGTCTTGACAGGAAACACCAAATGAGAGAACCAGAGCCCCGGGTTCGAATCTCAGCACCAGAGCCAAAAGAATAGAGCATCGAATTTAATAATAATAATAACAAACAGGCTTTGGCTGCCAGCTGTTCCCACCTGTCTCAGTTCATCAAGCTGAACATGGAAAGGCAGATTACCCGGGTAATGATTTAGGGATGCTGGGTAGGTAGGAAGGTGTAGCCCTGAGAGAGAGCTCTTCAAAATGCCGTGGCCCAGTGGACGAGGTGGTGCTAAACGAGACCCCTCCAGGGTCAGGTTCAGGAAGGGGAGGCTCTGCTCCAGCCCGGGCACCGTGGAGAAATGAGAGAGGAATGGGGAGCAGGAGGGCGATCGACCCCCACCCTACGTCCAGAATCGGGGGGTGCAGAAATACTACACGGGAGGCAACTTGATAAATCCACCAGGAAATCGCTTTGCAGTGGGACCCGAGGGGACAGAGTCGGGCACGTTTTTCACTCAGCCAGTTGCCAACGACCTGGGAACGTTTAAGGAAAACAACAAGAAGCAGCAGCCACGAGAACCCTGTGGGTATGGTACAGAGGGCTGGGCAATACACCGGGTTCTGTGGCGGGGTGCGGGGGGGGGTAGCCTTACTAGCATGCTATAGAGGAAACCGGAACATTCTCGCTCTGGATCTGCATGTGCTCCCCAACTTTGTAGCACACCTACTTTGGGTGACTTGTGTATTTGTTCGTTGCAATGTATACAGAAACGTGAGCCCTGGCCTCGTTTACCTTTAAACGAAGCTCCATTTCTCCTACGTCTGACTCCCCCCCCCATCTATTTGCCACACAGTAGCACCCCATCTCTAACCCCCCCCCCGCCTCACGCCCGGTGTCATTAGCGTGTATTTAATCTGGCAGCTGCTGCCCTGCGGTCCCCAGGCCCAGCCGAGGGAGGGCAGTGAATTATAATTGGCCGCCACAGGACTGAGTGGCACTGGCCCAGGGAGAGAATGGCAGCTCTGTGGGGCGGACGGCGTGGAAACTCCTAGACCACACTGTGCTGAAAAATGAGATTTGGCTCCACGGTGCTGAGAGCAAACAATGCGCTCCACAGTGCCGGGCGCTGGTTGCTGGGCGTGTTTTAGCTCCTTTGGTTGGAGTTGTCTTTCATTCAGGGAGCAGGAGCCACACTACAGAATGGAAAGAGGGGAGGAGGGGGGAGGAGGGGGAGGAGGGGGAGGGCAGATATCATCCACCACACCAGGACGTAAGAACAGCTCCTCACACCCAGTAGCACAGAGTACCATCTCCTTCCCTCCCTCCCTCCCTCTCTCCTTCCCTCCCTCCCTCCCTCCCTCCCCTTGCTCTGGATGAAGAACTCTAGGAGTATGGGTGAGACAGACCCTATGGAATGAGGGAGGGGGTCTCTTCTGCATTAGAGTCTGTAAAAACAAGCCATGAATAGTATTATTGATCTTTTCTTTCTTTAAAAAAACCACACTCTCTGCCTTGGAAAGAATTATCTGCCAGCCCACAGACGGGCAACGGTCTATCAAGACTAAGCCAGGGGTGCGTGAAGAGTTTGCTCTCCACTTGCCGAGAGAAAACGAGAGGGGGAAATGTAGACTCAGAAAGCGCCCGGGGCCCTCGAAAGACAGTTCAACTGCGGACATCAAAGGCAGGGGACGGGGCCGGACAAGCGGGCACAAGCCCTGGGATTATTAATGGGGCATGGTCAGACCAGTCGGTCCCTGACATGCACACCGAGTTCCCGGGTTCGGGTTTGTTTTTTCAATCAATTTGAACAACGTGTTTCCTTTCCACAAAACTACATGACAGCCATCACCAATCAATGATTCTTTTGTGGTTGTTGTTGTTTTGGTGTGTTTGCTCTATTCGATGCAAAATGATCAAGAAGGGGTGAGCAGGAATACGTTTCTAGATTGTCTATTTGGCCCTCGGTAGCCATTTTCGCCAGTCCATGATTCATCAAGGTGGGAGGTGGATTTCCGCACGCTGCGGCTGGCGCGAAGGGGTCACGGGTCATGATTTCCACAAAACGTTGGCTCAGAAAGAGGCTGCGAGACAATTTGCTTTCCCATCCGCCTCAGGGAGTGTGGCCCGAAGGATCCCCATTTCCCTACCCCTCGAAAGGAGCACACACACGCACGCACGCACACACACACCCCAGAATATCTGACTCGACTCGCATTAAATACCCCTTTGGAGACACTGGCACACCGTGAGCCACACTGGGGCCTCCACCCTGAGTGTGTGGTCACTGGTGAACAAACATCTTGCCACATCTGGCTGGGGCCCAGGCCCTGGCAGTGGGTAAAGACCCAGTGGGTGACATTCCAGCCACTGCTGAGACCACCTCCACTTCCTATTCGCCACGGCTGGAGACACCCCATCTCCTGTCTCCGGCCTGATAGCCTATACTCCCCAACCCCTGACTGGCAGCCTCCTCCTTCCCTTCCTCCCTCCCTCCCTCCCTCCCTCCCTCCCTCCCTCTCTCTCTCTTTTCCAGAACCAGCCAGGCTTGGTCCACTGGAGTAAATCACGGAGACAGAGGAAGCCAGAATGTGAGTCAATGACTCACTGGGCTTGTAACTTCTCTGTCTCTGTCTCTCCCGGAGACACCTTGGGCCACAGGGGTGGAGGCCACACCGCCGGAGCAGGGATTTATTTTCTAGGCCTTCCACTTGGCTATCAGGTGTTGAACTCAATCAGGGCCAGCTTGCTGGCTGGCAGAATGTCCTGTAGGATGTCCTGGGGACCTAACGCGTCACCAGAGGAACTACACGGGTTGCTCTCTCTGCAATGGCTGTGAGTCAGACATTAACCTGTGGGCTGTCTCTGTTAGGGACAACTCCTGAGTATTCTAACTCCACGTAGACTCAGCCAGTGAGAGGAGGGACTCTCTGACTATTTCGGTCTCCGTCTCCCCACGCAGGGAAATGGCAGAGCAAGGCCCAGGCCTCGCCACCACCCAACCCAACACCGCACAACAGCTCAGCTGCTCACCCCCGGGCCTTATTTACTATTTTGGAATCATTCAGCGCTGCACCCGTGGCCAGCACAGCTTAACTAGTCCTTTCATAAACACGAACTTGGGTGATCTAAGCTGGGTTGGTTTGGGGGCTGGTTGGAGGGGGTGGGGGGGCAGTACTGGGTTTGAACTTACGCAAAAGCTCTTCGGACACAAACGAACGCTCTACCCTTTGAGCCACGCCTCCCCCCACCCCAGCCCTCTTGGCTTTCGTTTGTTTTTCCGATAGGGTTTCGAACTTCTGCCTGAAGTTAGTCTCGGATCCCGATCTTCCACCTTTAACGTAAAGACAGGCAGGCAATAAAACAAGTCTCATCCGGATGCAGTCACGGAGTCATTTTCCAGGTTTAATCCCATGCCAAGTGACACAAATGACGTCACCTAGCTAATTGTAAAAGGAAAGCTGGCACTGCGTTAATAAACAACTTTTACGACTCCGCCATCAGAATCACCTTGACCGGGGTGGAACAGCTCTTCCCAAGCTCTCCCTGTGGACCAGAACTGCCAGCACGACAGCGCCAACTACCGCAGAGGAGAGGAGGAAAAGGGGGAGCTCCTCATAGAACCCTAGAACCCGACAGTGCCTGCCCACCGGCGGCAGGCTGCGGGCCTGGCTGACGGGATCCCCTCTACCTGGAAGAGGTAGACTCAGCCCCCCAACTGTAGGCAAAGTCCTTTCTACTCCCTTTACAGCTCCCGAGGGTCACACTCTCTGAACGGGAAAAGGCAGCCGTCCACCTGACACTGGCCTAGCACCTGAGGCCATCTGGTCAACCAGCTGCCATTCACAGGGTGGGGGTGGCGGGCTGCAAGGCCTTTGTCTTCGGTGTGCCAGTCCCGGGGCTTGAACTCCGGGCCTTGGGTGCTGTCGCTGAGCTCTTTTGCTCGAGGGTGGCGCTCTACCCCTTGAGCCGCAGCTCCCATTTCCCGTTTTCTGGTGGTTCCTTGGACATCAGCGTCTCACGGGCTTTCCTGCCCGGGCTGGCTTCGAACTGCGATCTTCAGATCTCAGCCTTCCAAGGAGCCAGGAGGACGAACCCCGGCACCCGGATGCCAAGGCCGCTTGGCTACTTGTACTTGTTACTTAGGCTTCCTAGATAAATTATTTTCCCCCGGCTTGTTTAGACAGAGCTTTTGGCATCCCCTGAGCCGTCCTGGGGCTTCTAAACAAAAGCCGTTGTGTTGAGATTGAGCGACGCTAGAGGGCGGTAGAGGGAGCAGGAAGGGCGGCCGGGGTGGACAGACAATAGACAAGCCAGGTCCAAGTCAGCTCTCCAACGCAGCCACCCCCCCCCCAGATGTGTGAAAATCACAGCGGTCTTTTTTTTTTCCTTTTAACCCAAGCGTCTCTTTAAAAAGAAGACATCCAGGCAGCGTCAGGCAGGCTCTCCCTTCCAGATAGGCGCTGTCAGGCATCCAAGTCGCTTCTAACCACTGACATCCATTGTGCAGTTTCCTGCAGACCGTCTCAGACAGGACCACAACTTTCTCATGGGACAGGTTTTTCCCCAGAAAGCCAACATGGAGGGCAAACAGACTCCTGACTCTCTTCCCGGGGACTCCACAGAATAATAATGTTTAAATGAATATTTAAGATACCCAGGACCCTGCTTCTGGAAGGTACCGATGACCTCAAGGTTGACACCGTGAAAACCTTCACCTAGGCGGTGAAGATTTATTCTAAATACATATTCATCACATTTCCCCCCTTCCACGGTACCAGCGGCGTTCAATTTTGGCACAATGCAGCACACACACTCACACACACATTGATTAACACCGTCTTATTAAATAAACAACCCCAGAGGTGTGATTTGCATTCTGTGAGTTACGTCATTCTGTTCCCACAAGGCAATTCAGGTGAGAAATGCTCAGAAATGTCACCTTCCCCTCCCGCGATGGTGTCAGGCAGAACACCTCCATCTAACTTCAAAATTCAAAACAAAGGTCCACAACATAAAATCACTCAGAATAGAAAGGAAACCATGGGCTCCTACAGCCCCATGACAGAATGGCAGAATCACTGAGGACTTAGCTTTCTGCCCTTTTGTGATGCTAGGTGTTTTAACTTTTAAAATTATTATAGCCGGGCGCCGGTGGCTCATCCTAGCTACTCAGGAGGCCGAGAGCTGAGGATCTCGGTTCAAAGCCAGCCCAGGCAGAAAAGTCCATGAGACTCTTCTCTCCAATACATCACCAGAAAATCAAAAGTGGGGCTGTGGCTCAAGTGGTAGAGTGCTCGCCGTGAGCTGAAGAGCTGAGGGACAGCGCCCAGGCCCTGAGTTCAAGTCCCACAACTGACCTCCCCCCCCCAAAAAAAGTTCTTATAGAGGTGATTGACAGAAGAGTTACAGTTACATAAGTCGGGTAAAGAACCCGTTTCTTTTTGGACAACATCATCCCTTCCCCACCCCCACCCCCAAGCTGTACAGTTCACGTCCAATGTAGTGTCGGTGGTGAAGCTATGTTTTTGTGGGTGCATGAAGTCTCCCCAATGCTGGACCAGAAGTGGACATTTAAACCTCCTTAGTCTGAAGTCCTTCAGCCCTTGTTCTGGGGGGCAGGGGAGGGGACACAAGAAAGAGAGGTGGCCCGGCCTTTGGCCTCGTCCCTCACGCTCGCACATGTGACCCACGTCGCTCCCCAGACGGCAGCCACGGTGGTTGAGTGTTACTTCTGCTCCTCACCTCTGTCCGTGGGCCGAGCGAGGCGTCATCTGGCCCCTCTTCTTGCTTTCGGCCTTAGCAGATTCATCCGTCTAAACCCAACCTCGTCATTCATCCTCTGGCTGCCGACCTCCAGCTGTCTACAGAGTGGGGCCGGCCTCCGCCGGCGGGCCTCCCCCGTTCTGTCCTCTGGCTCACCCCTGCCTTCTGCAGGGCTGCTTCTCCTGCTGCGCCAACCACACTCATGCTTTAGCAGGGCTCAAAGGCCGCCGCCTCCTCCAGGAAGCCCTGGAGTGGGCTCCCCCCTGGACAGGGCTGCTCCTCCCTGACTGGCTCAGCATCCTCACCTCTGAGACCACGCCGGCCGCTGAGCTAACACACACCCGTGCTATTTGGGAGAATGCGGGTTCAAGGCCCGACAGTAAGGCCTGGGATGAATCAGGAAGTCCCAGACACGGTGCTCAGGGTCTGCACTGCAGAGCTAGTGAGAGACTCCTCACAGAATGGGGGTCGGAGGGAGCTGGGAGGGAGGGAAGCAGGAAGCGTCCCCACACGCGGCCCACACGGGCCACGTCTGCTCCCCCTGGAAACACAGGCGTGTCTTCAAGAAGCAGGTCACATATGTCACACAGCTAAGCATAGTCCTGCCCAAGCGTCTGGTTCAGCATTTTTTTTTTTGGTCGGTCGTGGGGTCTGAACTCTGGGCCTGGGCGCTGTCCCTCAGCTCTTCAGCTCAAGGCTAGCGCTCTACCACTTGAGCCACAGCGCCATGACCAGTTTTCTGGTGGTTTATTGGAGATCAGAGTCTCACAGACTTTCCTGCCCGGGCTGGCTTTGAACCGCGATCCTCAGCTCTCAGCTCCCGAGCAGCTGGGATGACAGGAATGAGCACTGGCGCCCGGCTTGGTTCAGCCTTTCGTCAGTGGCGTTGTGGCCTCACCGAAGCCATGAGGCTTCGTATTACCCCTACCACGAGACAGGACCTGAGGCCCAGTTAATACTCCCTCCTCCCCTGCCCGGCCCCCTGGGCTCCTTTAGAGATGGTGACCAGAGCCCCGCAGGCCTCTGGAGACAGGGGGGCTTCAGGAGAAGCGGGGATCTGGGGCCCGAGGGCTTGGGAGGCTCTGTGGGAGGCTGGGACGGCCCCGTGTCTGGGTCTCAGGCTGAGGGGCTTCACGTGGCTCCTCTGTAGCTAGAGGACCACAGTCCTTCGTTCACTAAGCACAGCACAAGCATCACATGGCACACCGGAGCAAAGAGTCCAGGGAGAGTGGGGACCCTGCCCCGGCCCCTCTCAGAAGACGCCGCATCCCAGTGATAACAACACAGGGGGTGTGAGTTCACTCTCAGGTTTTCCACGCTGCATGTGTCCACACACCTGGCACAGTGGGGGGAGGGGGGGCGCCGGGCTGAAGCTCTGGAGGAGGCAGGGGCAGCCATGTGGCCCTTCCTGGGAAGCGGATGTTTTCAGGCAGTGTTCACTGGTTTCACAGCAAAAGTGACCTTAAAGCTACGCCCTCTGAGATCCCCGGAGAGTTCATTAATCAGCGGGTCCAGCAAGCTCCGCTTCCCCTCGCCGCACATCAGAGGAAACACCTTGCAGATAAAAGTTGATTGTGTGTGCGCGCATGCGCATGCTTGTGTGTGATTGTCCACACAGGCTCACACACTGGCACCAGGGCTCAAACTCAAGGCCTAACAGTTTTGCTCAGTTTTCTGGATCCTGGCTGGTGCTCTACCACCCAGAGCCACGCCTCCAGTCAGGCTTTTTGCTGGCTGGTAGACCTGGAGTCTTGCAGATGTTTTCCCCCCCTAGCTGACTCTGAACCACAATCCTCCAAGCCTCGGCCTTCTGATTGCTACGGGGGTGAACTACCGTGTCCCGTGTACACTTGCTGAATTATTTTATTATTCTGCTATCCTCCGCTCGTCGTACACATCCGTTTATAAAGCTGATTTTTCTTTTTACTAGAAAACATTTCCCCGTACTGTCTGCTCTCTTTCTAGTGTGAACAGCTCTTCTCTCGGCAAACTTGGGCTCATGTCACAGGGTAACTTTGTTTCTATTACAATAGAGCCGTGGATATTGCATTAGTAAGAGATCGCTCTGAAAACTGCTCTCGATCATCACTACCCACAACAGAGTATAGAAAAATATTACAAATCAATTCAACTTTAGTAATTTCTCATTAGGATGCCTACAGATGGGTAAGTCTAATTGTAAAAGCTAAGCATTTATAATTCATAAGCACAAATTATGCTAAACTAGATGGGTTCTATGCTATTAAGGCTTCGTATAAGCGGCAGAATGATTGTTCGCACAGAAATTTAATTCGTAAGTTGGCATTTATATATTAGATCTAACTTTTATGCGACTCCCTACTTAAAAGTTGAATGTAAATAGCGCATTAACATTTACAATTACGCTTCCCGCTATCGGTTCTGAAACTCCAGGAGCAGGAAAAGTTACTTCCGACCTAAGGCAGCCCCGTGCCCCTGTTTCTATGTGTGGGTGAAGGCCGCTGGTCTCCCGCCCCGGAGCCCGCAGCCTGGTTTTACCTGGGAAAATGGAGGCCGCGTGCAAATACCCCTGTGAACCAGTGGCAACCGACAATTCCGATAGGCTTTACAGATTCGGCTCCGCGTCAGCTTTCCCTCACCTTACTCTTGATGATTGGAATCTTAGCAAAGGACAGATAGGGGACAGGGGACAGGACCCCACTTCTCATGGTAACAAGAGCCTGGCGTGGCTGGCGTGAGCAGACAATGGAAGGTTCGTGCCCTTGGCGCCCGAGCAGGCTCTGTCTAAACCCCTGGGCATTGAGACCTTGGAAGAATACACACACATGCACATACGCGTGTGCACACACCGTCAGAAACCACTCGTTAGCATCACTTAAAAATCCACGGTGTAGTGCGGACAGATCTGGCCCAAAGCGGTTTGTCTGCATGAAGATAAGACAATGAAACCTGGGGACATTTGTTTTAGGAAGGGGTGAGGGGGTCTACGCCAGGGCACACTGTGAACGTGTGTACACGGAACACACTAATGAATGCTAATCACAGCACAGCAACCAACAGCCCCAGGCCGGCGCCGGCAGGCAAGTCTGTGAACCTCTTTCCTCCTATTAATCAAAAGCCAGAAGTGGAGCTGTGGCTCAAGTAGTAGAGTGCCAACCTTGAACAACAACAACAAAGCTCAGGGACACCGTCCAGGTTCTGAGTTCAAGCCCTAGGACTGGTGCGCGCACACACACACACACACACACACACACACGCACGCACGCACGCACACACACACACGCACGCGCACACACACACACACACCTTGCATTTGACAGACATCTACACAGAAGACATAGTACATCTTTTTCTAAATACTACGTTTGATGCTACATCCAACCCAACCACTCCCCGCCCCACCCCACCAACATAAACACAAAACCAGAGCTTTACTCTTTGTCTACTTCCTGTCTTCTTTATTCCTTTCTAACAAGGAACTTGAAGAACACCACAAAGCAAGAACAGGATCATTTTCCTGTCAGAGGTCTGTAATTCTGGATTTACAAAGGCGTGGGGTTTTTTTGTGGCTTCTGGGAGCTTTAGGAGGGAGTGTGTGTGTGTGTGTGTGCGTGTGTGTGTGTGTGTGTGTGTAAGAATTGGGAGATAATTACAGCCTATGGGTAAGCCAAACCTGGTATGACACTTGGAAGTGTTTCCCCAGCAAGAACTCCGGCCAGCGGCCAGAAGCCGGGTGAAGGAGCTATTTCAGTCCAACATCCTTTTTTCATTTACTGACCCCCAAAACCCGCCCTCCCGTGTGGTTGGGGGGGGGGAAGGACCCCGACTCCTAGGCCACACGTGTGGCAAAAACACGCGTTGAGCTCCCACAAAACTTTTGGCCTGCCGGAGCTGGGCAGCGTAAGTTGGCTTTGAAGCCGCCTTTGAACATGAACACTAGTCATTTTCTAGTTGTCGCTGGCTTTTCTAAACGGCTCATTTTCTAGATGAGTCCCATTTGTAACAAGCGAGGGCCGTGTGCCTCTTCAGCGTCTCCCTGGGCTGGTTTCTCTCTTTCCTTTCTTTCTCGTGATGTCTTGGGGCATCCCGAGTTCTGCACTGCTGGCTTCTGTCCTGTCTCCAGGTCTTAATCTCTGGAGGAAGCGGGTGTGGAATTGGTAGGGGAAGCCAGCATCTGTGGCCAGGTGGCGTTTCTAACAGAGGCCCACGGAACCCCCCGCTCCCCCCCACGCACGGACACCCTCCCTTCCACGCCTCACACCCCAAAGCGTGTGTGTACATAACGTGTACACAACTGGAAATGTTTCCTAATCGGCCCTCAAGCCAAAACCTTTGGGAAGACACACACACACACACACACACACACACACACTCACACACGAGAGCAAAACAGTAAAATGGCTAAAGCGAACGAAAAGTACTCATTTTCCAAAGCTGACACTGTCCTTAGACCCCCAAATCTACCAGTGCCCTCTTCTTGTAGGAACACACAGTAAGATGGCCTCTAGATCTTCCGTAATGCAACAAAACAAACCCTGAAGATTAAACCCAGTGGAATCTCTAAATGTTTACGTGGCCTCCAAACAAACACCGGCTCCACCCAACGTCAGCACCAAATGGGGAGGCGGAGGCTCTGAGCCAGGCCGGCACGGTCCCATTCCACCTGTGCATTGACACATAAATCACTCCTCATCCAGTGCTCCTCCTGCTTTCCGGGGGAAAGATGAAAAGAAGTCCCATCAGCTCCTAGGACTGTAAATTATTTCTCCCCCCTCCCACGCCCCCCCCCCCGTAAGACAGGGCGAGCAGCAAGTCCTGGAGTAAATAGCAGCTGGATGTGCGGGTAACAAGGCCCGGGGAGACGCGCTCCAAGTTGGCTCTTTTCATCTCGGCCTGAATTACAGGAGAAGTGGTTTTCAACTCTCGCAGAGCACCGACGCGCAGGCAGCCGCCAGCCCAGGGAGCCCCAGGAACAGCTTCCAACCTTCCCAAGACTGCGGCCCTCTCCCAAGCCCGGCAGCCATGGCAACGGCATAAGAAAGCAGCCTCCATGATTAATAGATGGCGGTGGTCTCGTGACAGCGCCTGGCAGGCCAGGACTCGGGAGGCGAGCGGGATTAGCCCTCCATCCAGCTTTGCGTCCATTAGTGAGCATCCTTGCATCTGGCAGGAGCCGGCCCCGCGCGGCCCACCCTGGCTTTCCTGCCACACTCGCCGGGCAGGGAGGGCCGGGGAAGGGCCCTGCACCCTGGGGGCCTGAGGCCTAGCGACAAATGCTCTCAGAACCCCAACTATGTGAATGAACACGAGTGTGTGTAGTTCGGGGGCGGGAGGGGGGAGGGAAGGGAACGTGTCTTGCAGGATGTAAAGCTCCCACAAAACATTTCCACCTCCAGGCCTCCAGTCACCAGACATTCCTTTCTCAAGCAGACTCTGGGGGGAGAGGTGCCACGGGACACCCCGAGATATGAACCCAAAGGTACGGGTGCCGTCCGGGGACAGGAGACAAGAGAAAGAACCCATTGCACATGGCTCCTGTCTGAATCCTCGGCATAATAGTCATCAGTAAGGGACATAAAACATGCACACACAAACACGTGTACACGCATAATAGTCATCAGTAAGGGACATAAAACATGCACACACAAGCATGTGTACACGCGGGTACAGGTATGCAATACAACATTATGTTTACACCAATGTACACATATACATGTTTGTATATAAAGGTGTGCATACACGTATGAACACAAAAAGATGCATGCAGATATGCACATGTATATACATATATAAATGTGTATACACACATATACATGCATGTGTATATGTAAACATGTACACAGTACACATATATGTATACACAAATACACATGCATATACGTGTATATATATACACAAATGTGTACACACATAGATGGGCAATCATGTATATACATGTACACGTGTGTGCATGTACACACAAATGTGTGCACACCTAAGTGTGCATATGTGTATGTCAGTGAGTACACACATGTATATATTGCAAATGTGTGTGCATATATACATGTATATGTCCATATATACATCTGTACACACATCCATGTGTATTATATAAATATGTATACACATACACATGTATATGTATGTGTGCATGTATATAGGTATATGTAAATGTGTACACATGTACATATAAGTGTGTATGCTTATACACAGGTATATGTGAATATATGCACACACATGTGTGTATAAATATGCATACATATATAAAGATGCTCACACTATGCATGCACATGTGTGTACATGCCGTGCACATTTACACATGTGTGCATTTACACATGTGTGCACTCATGCATATATAGACAAAAGTGTATGCACAGTGCACCTCTACATGTATGTATATGTGTGCACACGCACATACACTGGGCTGGTACTAGAACTTGAACTTGGGGCCTCAAACTTTCACTTTGTGCTTTTCACTCAAGCCTAGCGCTCTACCACTTGAGCCGCAGCTCCACTTCTGGCTTTCTGGTGTTCATGGGACGTAAGAGTCTCACAGGCTTTCCTGCCTGGGCTGGCTTGGAACCCCAACTCTCGGATCTCAGCCTCCTGAGCAGCTAACGTTCACAAGTGTGAGCCACCCACCCGGCCACCCTAACGCGCATGTTCTCAGTTTCCCCAACTGTCTCTTTCCCCGGCGCCTGCTTTCCTGGGATTTGTGTCAGGCCCTGTCCTGTCCTGTCCTGGCTGAAGGCTCGGCACCGGCTTTGAGGTTCTCCTCCTGATGGTCTTAATAGACCCAAAGGCCATGCAACACATTTACTCCCGGCGGCAGTGATGGGTGGGGCAGCCAGCCGGCCACCGGCGTTGGCATGAACCTGACCGTGAGGAACAATCTGGGTCTAAAGGCAGCACTCAGGTGTAAAGACTTGCTGAGGATTCTGGGACAGCGACCGTCACCACAGCCCATTGGAAGGACCCTGCCCTTTGAGTCACCCGCTATACTGTCCCTCAGCTCTTCAGCTCAAGGCGAGCGCTCTACCACCTGAGCCACAGCGCCACTTCCGGTTTTCTGGTGGTTCATGGGAGATCAGAGTCTCACGGACTTTCCTGCCCAGGGCTGGCTTTGAACCTCGATCCTCACATCTCAGCCTCCTGAGTAGCTAGGGTGACAGGCGTGAGCCGCCGGAGCCTGGCTAGATAGTGCTTTCTTAAATCTACCCTTTGGGCTCCGGTTTAGCAGCCACTGCCCATCCAGCTGCTTGCTACTGTTGTATCTGCACTGCGTTTGGTTGGTTTCCCTCCTTCCACAGTTGGAGCGGGGGGGATGAAGGGGGGGGAAGATCTCTTCACACACTTCCACACTGGCGCCCTGGTGCAACAGCTGTTTCCATCCTAGCCCCTGGGCACGGGACCTGCTCACACCGTTTCCTTTTGCGTGCTCCACCCTCTCCCTCCACCCCCCCGCCCCCCCAAAAAAAACAACCACCAACGCGCTGTCCGGATTTCCCACGGCAACTGTAGTTTCCCACATAAAAGGCACACTTTGTGTTCAATGAGCACTTGGGATCAGATTTATTCTTCTCTTGTCATTCTAGATACTCAGGCCCTGAGTTCAAGCCCCAGGACCGGCACGCGCACACACACACACACACATACACACATGATCACACTCAACATTTGTGAAGGAAACTACGGCAGGGGACATATGGAACAAAGTCATACCTGTTACAGGTAAATGGTGGGAAAAAGTCCAAAGAGATGAACGGACCCAAGAGTATTGGGGGTGCACCACAAAACCTGCCTCACCCCGCCCTGCCATCACAAAGACCAGGCCTGGCCTCCGTGCTCGACCTGTCCACCCACCTACGGGGTCCCGTAAGGTATTCGGGCCACAGCTCTTCTAGTTCTTAAATAATGGCTGGCTGAGCGCCATTCCCAGGACCTGGCCGGACTGAAGGTCACCCCTGCTCTGCTCTGCCCACCTTCCCTTTCCACCCACAGCGCGCCTTCCCAATACACGTGAGGACATGATGACATTTTTGACCTCCACGCCATTGATGCTGAAAATCTAGGCCCACAGAGCGCTGGCCTGTGCTCTGGTGCGGGTCAGGGCCTGGGCGGGTCCCCGACTCTCCCTGGGCACATGCTCCATTTTTCCCGACTGTGAGTCTCACTGGTGGTTTCAAACTCTTCTCCTCACGCCAGGTGAGGGGAAAAAAAACCCATAAGTGAGCATTCATCGAATTTATTTAAACGAAAGCAGCGTCAGGGGCGGGCGGGGAGGTGAGGCACGGGGAGGTGAGGCACGGCTCAGTCTCTCAGTGGCCCCAGGCTGGGGATTCTCAACAGTGCGCTCTGCAGCTGCTGTACCACCTCGGCACAGGGCCGGCAAATGAGCTCCTGGGCATTCCACACCGCCCTAAAGGACCGTGCACTTTTTTTTTTTTTTTTTTAAAACCAACTGTTGCCAAGTGCAAACTAACACACAAGCTCAAGGGCTAGAATACAGAACAAATGGGACCGGAGTCAAAAGCTCAGGGCCCACGAAGGCCGGCTGTCCTCAGAGCTCTGTGTCTCTTGGCACGTTGATGTCACACAACTCAGTTGTGTGTGACAGATGTGAGGTGAGGAGGGGGCGGGAATGGACAGGCTTCCACCGGCCAACAGCCCAGCGGCATCCAGGGGCATCGCGGTTCTGGGACCTGCGCACGAGATCTCCTGTCTGTGCACAAAGGGACAAGGCACCCACGCAAACACACGGGCGGTCACGTGTGCAGAGTTCATCTGATGACCGCCCCACCCAGGCAAGCCAGGGCGGACAGGGGAATAAAGACCCCTGTGCTAGAAGCTTCCCTCTTCCTCCACTCTGCAAATCACGTCTTATAGAAAGGTATACCAGCCCCACAGCACCACGCCTGCTTTTATATAGCATAAAAATCTCCATCCTGTGATTGTGCGTCTGTGTGTGTGTGTTTGTGCGTGTGCCAGTACCGGGGCTTGAACTCAGGGCCTGAGCGTTGTCTCTTAGCTTTTATTCACTCGAGGCTGGTGCTCAACCACTTGAGCCAACAGCTCCACTCCCAGCTTTTTGCTGGTTAATTGGAAATAAGACTTCCCTGCTGCCCAGGCCAACTTTGAATTTTGATCCTTACATCTCAGCCTCCAGAGAAGCTGAGGTTATGGGTGTGAGCCTGGGCACCCGGCATGAACGCGTCAAGTGTGATATAGCCATTAGGTCCCGGGGGAGCTGTCTCTCCGGGGAGCACTGGCTATTTGTGGGGTCTGGAGGAGTAGGGGCTGAACCCCCAGTTAGTGTCATTAGCACCGTGATGTTCACATTGCCAGCGCCCATCTGGCTCACAGGGCCCGGCCCCTTGGGTGCGGACTAGTCCCGAGCTCTCCCTCCCTCCTCCCTCTCCTCTCTCCCTCCCTCCCGGCCCGCCCCTGGAGGTTTGTGGGCATGACATCTTATTTGCCCATTTCAAAGGGATTAAATGCCTCCCTCCCTCCTCTACCTCACCAAACCCCCACGAGGCCATGCGGTTGCCAGCAGAGAAAATAGCTCGGCTGCTCTTTGCAGCACATTTTAAGGCAGAGGAGAAAAGGCCGGGCGCACGCTCGGGGAAAGAGAGCTATCTCAGAGACAAGATGGCTCCAGGGCACTCCTCTCCCAAGAGAGTCCAGGAAGGGGTCCTGGCCTGAGGGGGGGAGAAGGAAGACCACTGAACGGAACATCCCAAGAATAATTCACCTTCCCCCACCCCACATCAGCACTCCAAAAGGTAGCCGCCCCCACCCACCAGGAACTCTGGAGTAAACAAGGTAGGGACATCCACCCCCAGGGAGAAAGGTGGCCATCAACGGGTCTCTAAGCCTGGAGGGGGAGGGGACTGGGGGGGAGGAGGAGGGGAGGGGGGAAGGGGGAGGGGAGGGCCCTACGCCAAAGCAGCAAATGGCAAATGCCTCATTAAAGCACTCGGCCACACAAAAAACACGCAGGACAGGCCCCACCGCAGCTGAGCCCACCGACTTCTTTTGTTAAGTACTTGTACAAAGCTGTGAACAGTTCCCTAAGTCAGGTTGTGCACACCAGGCTTCCCTGGTCACCTCCTCCCTCAAACACAAACAAAAACTTTAGGCCTAATCGCCATCCCTCTTTTGGAGTTCAGTCTGCAAAGAGTTAATGCAGGACGCCGCCGCACACTCCGGTGTGGTGCTGGTGCCCTCTGTCCGGATTTACCTCCGGATTCGAGCCCCCCCCCATCTCCCCCTCCCCACCGAATCTGAGAGTGACTCATTCATTGTTCAAGGCCGCACATGCACGTTGTTCACAGGGATGCCTTCCACTGGGCTGCAGCCATCCCTACCATTCCACACACCCTCTCCACCAGTGGAGTGTCACGTGCCCACTCAAAAGGAGAAGAGCCTGTTTTGTGGATGGGAAAAGCATGCACTAGACTTTGAGAGAACTCAGGGGGGCGTGTGCTGTGTGTGTGTGTATTCAGAGTCACGGTTAATATACCTCTTTGTAATAAACACAGACCTGCAGGAAACACACACACACACACACACACACACGTGTTCTTCTCGCAGCCACGTGAGCCACGCACACCTCCCCCCCTCTGCTCAGGTGTGTGTGCACATTTACCTGGGGGTACCCCGCCGGCTCTTAGGAATTTTTACCTGTTCAAACAACTGCCAAGCTGCTGTCCAAAATGCACACGCTGAAGATTCTAGCTCAGCCCTCCAGACACAGACCTCCGCCTGCCTGGTCGGGAAACCTGTCACCTTTCTGAAAGCTAGCTTTTAAACCACTGCACGGACGCTGGGAATAAGGAGCCCAGAGTGAGGGCTTACACACACACACACACACACGCACACGCACACACACATACACACACGAAAACAACAGAAGAGGCTCGCGCCACCAAAGCAAGCCTTTCCATCGGATTCTCTTCTCTGTTTGAAGCTGGGATGGCCAGTGTCTAGAATCAAAATAAAAACACACATAGTGCGTGTGTGTGTGTGTGTGTGTGTGTGTAGATGGAGATGTCCCAGATTCACACGGACGTCATCCGGGAGACAAGGCTGCTGGTAAACCAGATTCACATGGCTGGCACAATACTTTTCTTTTAAACCAGATAGTTCGGTTGATAGGTGGAGCCCGGGCGCCGTGTTTGGCGGCTGGGTTGGTGGTGACCCCCGGCTGGGTGGGCTGAGCGGGTTGCTGGTGACCCCACCCCGCAGCCGGCTGCGGTAGCCTTGGACCCGGGGCCATGCCGGCCCAGGGGACCACATAAGGGATTGAGTTAAAAGATGAAAAACACCAACACCC
>NW_012267245.1:6728490-6738979 GCF_000151885.1 Dipodomys ordii
CGCCTCCTGCGGCTGCGCGGAGGGTGGTGGACCGGCCTGCCCCCTGGAGAGGGGAGGACCAGGAGGGAGGCATGGCTGGACAGGGGACGTCAATTTCCAATACTGATACTTGGCAGGTTGAACCCTGGGCTTCCTCAGGGAGCCAGGAGGCCAGAGTGTGAACACACACACACCTGAGCCAGGAGGCCTGAGCGTGAACACACCACGCACGCCTGAGCCAGGAGGCCTGAGCGTGAACACACCACGCACGCCTGAGCCAGGAGGCCTGAGCGTGAACACACACACACCTGAGCCAGGAGGCCTGAGCGTGAACACACACACCTGAGCCAGGAGGCCAGAGTGTGAACACACCACGCACGCCTGAGCCAGGAGGCCAGCGCGTGAACACACCACGCACGCCTGAGCCAGGAGGCCAGAGCGTGAACACACACACACCTGAGCCAGGAGGCCTGAGCGTGAACACACCACGCACGCCTGAGCCAGGAGGCCAGCGCGTGAACACACACCTGAGCCAGGAGGCCAGCACATGAACACACGCACACCTGAGCCAGGAGGCCAGAGCATGAACGCACCACGCCTGAGCCAGGAGGCCAGTGCGTGAACACACGCACACCTGAGCCAGGAGGCCAGAGCATGAACGCACCACGCACGCCTGAGCCAGCGCACACCTCCCTGAGGATGGTGGGTGTGTGGGGAGTGTGTGGGGACGGAGGGGGGAAGCAGGGGGAAGGAATCTCCAGTTTTACTTTTTGGCTGAGGTAAAGACATACAGCGCCTACAATCTTGCCGGCAACGATCACGTCCTGAAGTCTCCCCACCTGATCGGCGGCCACATGTGGAGCTGGCCACGGGATGTTACACTCATCAGATAACCCTGGAGTCTACATCCAGGGTTACCAGGCCTACCTGGGGGTACCAGGCCTACCTGGGGGTACCAGGCCTACCCCAGCAGTACCAGGCCTACTGGGGGTACCCAGGCCTATACTGGCGTTACCAGGCCTACCCCGGGGGGTACCAGGCCTACTGGGGGTACCAGGCCTACCGGGGGGCAGGACCCTCACGACATCAAACTCAGGCCACTCCCAGAGGCCATCAAACCACTGCCCCCCCGACCCAAAGCCTTTGATGTCTGCCGCTTACCTGCTGGACGGGGTCACAGGCCCACCCCGGAAGCACGCACAGCCGGCCGTGTGCTGTCTGTCGCCTGGCCTGGAGAGCCGGTGCCGGAGGCCCCATCCTGCGAAGGAGCCTCTGCAGTGGAGTCCCTTATTAACCCGCCGTCTTGGGCGCGTCCCTGGCCCTCCCCGGTGGTGGAGTTGTGCGTGGGGATGGGCGTGGGGATGAGGAAGTCAGGGCCGCAGTATCATCCCAGCACCTCTCACATGACCGCTCCAGGGGTCAGACAGGCCCAGAGGAGCTGTGGCTTGCCTGATGTCAAGAGCCGGGTCCCAGCTGGGAGGCGTGAATGGCCACGCCCTTGGGTGACCACATATGTTACCATAGCCACCTCGCTGCAAACCCATGGAAAGAAGGCCAGGGTCCGATTAGAATCTCAGCTTCGGGGCAGCGAAGGAGCGAGAGACTTCCGGGCTATTATTTCTTCACAATCCAGAGCCCTCACCACACTGTCCACCTTTGGCCACCTTTTCCAGAGTCCACACACACACACACACACACACACACACCATTCCTCACCCAGCACACCTCTGTCTTCAATCCCTGTGTTCTTCTACCCGTCATCTGTCGGATTCAAAGCCAGTTCCGAATGACAGAAACATCAGCCTTTAGGAAAAATTAAAAACAAATTATGTAGGCTATGGGATGGGGAGGTTTTTATTGTTTTTTGATGGTGTGTTTGTTTGTTCTTGTCACTTGTGGAGCTTGAACTCAGGGCCTGTCCCTGAGCTCTTTGGATCAAGTGTTCTACCACGTTGAACCACAGCTCCACTTCTGGTTTTCGGGTAGTTCAACTGGAGATGAGAGTCTCCAGGGGAGACTTTCCTGCCTGGGCTGGCTTTGAACTGCGATCCTCAGATCTCAGCCTCCAGAGTAGCTGGGTTGACGGATGACACCAGCCACCAGCGCCTGGCTTTCTCGCTATTTTTCTTTTTTTTTTTTTTTAACGCTGTTTTTGTGGAGTGGAAATCCAAAGATAAAGAAGCATTCCAGTTTTCGCCACTCAGAACGCATGGCAGCCAGCGTTTTGTCTTTAGGATAAGATGAAGAAGCAAAACTTGGTCCCCCCCCCCCCCCGCCCCAGAGCAGAACTCAAAAAGCTCTTCCTCTCCTGGCACGCCCAGATCTCTGACGCTCCACGCTGGGCCGGGCCGGACTGGCCTCTCACCTCCCTTCCAGTCAGTTCCCTGCGGCAGACACCCTGTGCAGCAGCCCCCTCCCCACAGCACCCATGGTGAACTGAGATCCTGGGAAGCCCAATCATCCTCGGTGGCCGTGCCTCTTCCCCCTCTCCCTCCTCCCTCGCCTTCCCTCCTCCTCTCTCAAGAAAGATGTGTCCAGCACTTGACCGTGCGTGAAGACTCCTCTCCCAGATGACCGCACGGGTCAGCAGCCCCTGGGCTTGTGGAATCCGAAACCCCTTTGTACAACTACTTAAAGGGCATTTTAAAAATTAACATATATATATATATATATATATATATATGTACAATAAGAAAAACGTTTCAAAAACAAGAAGCCGCCAAAACACCAGAATGACGCATATAAACAATTGTTTAAAAAAATGCTCAAATGATGGCACACTACCTTTTTTATTTTTATTTTGAGATTCCAGCCTCTTCCCACCCCTGCCCTTGCAGAATCTCATCGCTTCTTTTTTTTTTTTTTTAATTTCCTTTTTTTTCTTTCTTCTTGCTATAAGGTGATGGGCAGAGAGGTTACAGTTGCGTAAGTCAGGTAAGGAGTACATTTCTTTTAGGACAATGTCACCTCTTCTCTTGGCTCTCTTCCACTTTAACAGTGGTTTTTAAATTTTTTTTTAAAATTATCATTATAAAGGGATGCGCAGAGGGGTTATAGTTACATAAGTCAGATAAAGAGTGCATTTCTTCTTAGGCAATGTCCCTTCCTGTCTCTTAAAAAAAAAAAATATATATATATATATATATATATATGTACACACACATAACACACATAATTTTTGTGTGTGTGCCAGTCCTGGGGTTTGAATTCGGGGCCTTGGTGCTGTCCCTGAGCTTTTTCACTCAGGGCTAGTCCTTTACCACTTGAGCCACAGCTCCACTTCTGGCTTTTTGGTGGCTAATTGGAGATAAGAGTGTCAGACCCTTTCCTGCCTGGGCTGGCTTAGAACCAGGCTCCTCAGATCTCAGCCTCCCAAGATGACAGCTGTCAGCCACCAGCGCCTGGCTCATTTGCTTCGTGATTTTTAACAAAGAAAAAGACGGATGGACATATGTGGCCAGTACATGGGACCGTTGTGGAAGAACAGGTGGGGCAGGACTCTCACAGGAGCAACTGGGCCCAGCGTGAGCCCTGTTCCCCCAGCCTGCCCGGCTGCTCACAGTGACGCACTGTGCTCCCCGTGAATAGCCCCCCCCACGTGACAGTCACTCTGCTGTACCCCCCGGACCGCCGGCTCCATTCACTGCTGGTACCAAAGCATCGTCTGGGAAATGAAGAGAATGGCAGATTGGAAATGAGGTAATGAATGAACAATGCGGATGACGTAGACCAGAACGCTACTTTTCTTTTCTCTTTTTTTTTTTTATTTTTTTGCCCCCACAAAAGGTCTTCATACTTAGCTGAAATCGCTAGTTAGACAATGCAGAGAAAAAAAACAAAACAAAAGCTGTCTCTGGCCTTATTGTCATTTTTCTTCTCCTCTTGAATAACATTCTGGTCCCCCCCCACACACACACACTGAGATTTATATTTGCGATTGTCTGCTTGGCATATGAATTTTTTTATTATTATTATTTTTTAAGTGCAGTTGCTTACGTGTGATTTATACTTCTTGTAATTAGATGTATCAGTCGACTGATGACCACTTTAGAAGTTGCTGTTTGGCCCAAAGGAAGGGTGAATGTGAAGAGGTTCTTGTTGTTGAAGAGCTGTTCTCGGGGTCTTAGCTTCGAGGTAGCGGAAGCCCCCCCCCCCCCCCCGGAAGAGAGCACAGCTCTGGCCCATGTTCACATACTGAATTATGCTCCCATTCATTCCAACTCTGGTTTGTAGGTTATGTGTGAAGACTCCGCGCTGCTTCGAGCCCAAAGACCCCTTCCAGGCTGTTTACGACGAATGTGTATTTAGGAATAATTTTCTAACCAGAGAAAAGGAGAGGACTTGCGGTGTTTTGTTTGTTTTGACATCAGATCCTTCCAACCCAAGAAGGTGGCTGTTTTAAACATCTAAACTTGGCGCTGCACGCTTGCAGATAATGAATGTACTTTAAAAAATGATATGCTTGGATCTAAAGTAGATTTTAATGTGTTAAAAAAATAATAGCATTGGAGCCGGACGCTGGTGGCTCACGCTGTCATCCTAGCTACTCAGGAGCTGAGATCTGAGGATTGCGGTTCAAAGCCAGCCTGGGCAGGAAAAGCCATGAAACTCTTATCTCCAATACACCACCAGAAAACCAGAAGTGGCGCTGTGGCTCAAGTGGTAGAACGCTCGCCTTGAGCTGAAGAGCTGAGGGACAGCGCCCAGGCCCAGAGTTCAAGACCCACAACCACCACCACTACTACTACTACTACTACTACTACTACTACTAGCAGCGTTGGGTAAACAAATTGGCCTAAAAATTTCCCCGTGTGTAATTCTACAATACCAGAGCATCATGCTTAGTGTTTTAAACTGACTTTGGGTTCTGCACACACATTTCTAGTTCATTATTCTATAGACACAGCTCTCACTTCACTAGTTGGATTTAAGAATGTTTTCACGTATCACCCGTAGGCTGAAATGAGTCTGAACGTTACATTTTAAAAATAAGTAATATATAATTCAGTACCTTCCAGAAGTTTCCGCCGATTGCCACTAGGCCTGATTTGTACTTTACTAAATTCAAATGGGAAAAAATGGATGTCTTATTCATGGTGACAACTCTTCAATAGGCCTGGGACCGGTGAGCAGACGCGTGAACCGAACACCTCCCCCCTGTTTGCTTGAGAATGATTGTGTCACAAGCTGTGTCTTGAAGCCTTATGAAAACATACGTGTCGTTTTCCTGCTAGCTCTGCTCCCTTTCTTTCTGTGCCTCAAAAGCCACTGAGTCATTTCCTTTCTCCAACTTGCCCTTCGGAACTTTTCTTCTGTGGACACTGACTTTTGAAAGTCCCTCACCCTTTCTTCCTCCTTACCATGATGATGCCTTCGCTAGTCTCTGTCTTCAGCCGTAAACTTGGGAAGTATTTCCTCCTGACGTCTGATTTGTTTTCCCCTCTGCATTCCCTTGCCTCTTTTTTCTCTTTGTCCCTCTGAGTGAATATGTTACATTTTCAGGGGTTTTGTGGTTGTTTTTTTAATGCCTGTCCTGGGGTCTGAACACAGGACCTGAACACTGTCCCTCAGCTCTTCAGCTCAAGGCCAGCGCTCTACCGCTTGAGCCACAGTGCCTCTTCTGGCTTTTGGTGTTTAATTGGAGATAAGAGTCTTACAGACTTTCCTGCCGGGGCTGGCTTCGAACTGTGATCTTCAGAGCTCAGCCTCCTGAGTAGTTAGGATGACAGGCGTGAGCCACCGGCGCCCACATACATTTTTAGGTCCTCCTAAAGTCTTAAGGTCTGGCCTGGATGGGAGCCGGATCCATCCTCTGCACCAGCGACTCCTCCCCCCCCCCCCGTCCGCCCTGTTGTTCCTGGACTTCGTCTTTCTTTCTTTTGGTTCACTGCGTAGCCATTTCTCTTACAAACTGTAAGAGCGCACACAATGGTGCTACTGGCTGCGCTCTGTGGGCCAGCAGTGGTCGGGGCTGCCAGGTGCCTGAGCTGTGGGAATTCGAGGCAGCATCTGGAGCAAAGTAGGTGGCTTCCAACGTGAGTGCCATTGTTTTCTCTAACGCGACCGGGCGTACCGTGCGTTTGTTCTTGTGTTTTGTGTGACGAGGGTGTGACATAGAATCGACCGAGTTGGCCCCAGTGGCTCATGCCTGTGATTATGCAGCTGCTTGGGAATTCTGAGGGTCATGGTTCAAAGCCAGCCCAGCAGGAAAGTCTGGCAGGCGCTCCACCAGCGAAATGCTGGAAGTAGAGTTGTGGCTCAAGGGGTAGAGCGCCACCCTTGAGGGAAAGAGTGTAGAGGGTCAGTGTCCAGGCTCCAGTACCAGAGCATGTGCTCACACTCAGGTACGAGTGTGGGAAGGAACGGGGGCGGGGGAGCATTTCGGAAGTGTCCTTAAAAGTCCAAGCCCGCTTGGTTTCCTTCCTGTCCCCTATGCCCCTGAAGGCACAGCCCAGAGAAATTCCAATTCTTCTTTCTCAATAGAGGTTGCGAAAACTAGAAGCCGTCTTCCTGAAAGCTGGCCATAAGGCCTGGAGATGTTGCTCTGACTCTCCCTGCCCGGCCTCTTGTGAGGCTGCCCATGACCATGCAGCCGGACCTCCCCGGCCTGGCAGCCCACCCGAGACCCCGTTACCCCGGTACTTTGTCCTTGGCATCCGACTGCGTTTCCTCGTGGCTGTCTGTCCTCCAGTGGACGGAGGCACAAAGACTGTGGTCCCTGGGCCTTTGGGTCTTTATTTCTTAGGGTCCCCACATCACTTCAACACTTCCCTTGATCCATGCTTTTTAGTTCTATTTTTTAACTCGGTGCAGTAGCTCAAATCCTGTATTCCTAGCTACATGGGAGGCAGAGCTTGGAGGATCACAGGTTGAGGCCAACCCCAGACAGAGACATTCACAAAATTCCGTCTGGCCCAGTGGCAGGGCAGAGAGGTCATGTCATGTCAAGCTCTCGGGAAAGAAAGCAGGATGCACAGTCGCTGGGATTACAGGCATGAGCCACAGCGCCTGGCTTCGATTCGTCTTTATAACGAATCTAACACATCCTACTGACAGAGGGAGCAAAGTTGACTGGAGTGTTTTCCTGAGAAGGGAGCCGGGCAGGCCGTAACCCAGGTACCACTCCTCCTGCTCTGTCTGAGCACCCAGACAAAGGAAGCAAGCACATCCAGGTACCCCGGGTGCCCTCCTCCAAGCATGTGGCCCAATTCTTTACAGAGCGTTGGCATGGCTGTCCTCACCCTGGTTGATTATCCTGTTGAGCTGGCCCAGAATAATGAATTACAACAGTATTTCCTCTTCTTCTTCTTCTTCTTCCTCCTCCTCCTCCTCTTCTTCTTCTTCTTCTTCTTCTTGGAGCTTCTAACAAAAGGAGATGGCCTCCTGTGCTGGAGGAACTTGCTATCCATTTGGAAAAATAATAAAAGTTAGTTCCTGCCTCAACCGCGTTTGCAAATAAATTCCAGATGGATTGCATATCTAAAACTAAAAAAAAAAAAAAAAAAAGCAAACTAGGGGAATTAATTGAGTACACGAGAAGACACAATTAGGCTCTTGACATAGAAAAGGCTTTTCTGTAGAGACCCAAAGCAAAACTTCTAAAGGAAAAGATCAGAATTTGTTTTTGTTGTTTGGGGTTTTTTTTTTTTTTTTTGCTATTTCCAAAATAAAACACTTGCTATGACAGAATATACCATAAATAAAATACAAAGGCAGATGGCAGACTGGGGGGGAAATATTTGGAACCTAATGAACAGTGGATTCATATGTAGGCTCTGTGAAGGAGTCATACAAATTGGATAATAAGATGATAAACTTTTTTTAAAGGAAAAAGTGGGCAAAACGCATTTTTAAAAAAAGCAATACTTAAGAAGGAATACAGTTGGCTAATGTCCCAGAAGACACTCAACTTGAACATCAGTCAGAGGCACAGAGATTTGAACACTAAGATCACATTTTTCCCCCATACTCATCAGATTGTCCGAGATCACTCAAGCCTGAGAATCGAATGCTGGCAAGGTTTTCCAAACAGCCTCATAAATTACTGTGGGAACCCTAATCGGTGAAGCCATTGGGAGGGACTCGAACACTATTCAAAATGGTAGTTGTCATCCAGAGCCAATCCGCTTGGAGAAACGTTCACCTTTATAAGCAGAGAGCCAGACGGAGAGAGAGTGAGCCACGGCTTCACCTAGCGATGCGCTGGCAGATAGTCACAGATCCCTAGTACAGGATAGGGCCGCCATAGTTCGGAATATTACGTAGCAGTGAAAAGCTTCTGAAAAAGCAAGCATCTATCCCTGAACCTTCACCAAGACGTAGTTTACCAAAAAAGAAAAAGAGAGAGAACGTTAAACAAATTTTTTTTTAACCACATAAAACAAAAATGTCATAAAACTAGCACGTGTGCGTGCGGAGAGGAGATCTCGCTTGTCCTCGGCTGACGTGGGAAGTCGCTCTCTGTTGTCATCTTCTGTGACATCTTGTGGGTCACAGAATGGCCTCATTTTCCTCTGATTAGCATAAAACAGTATTATAGCTCAACCCTGCCGGGCATTGAAAATGGTTTCCCTATCTGTTTGTGGCCCTGATGGCCGGGCTCCAGCTGCCCTTCTGTGTGGAGCCCGTGCTGTTCCAGACATCCGTGGCTGCCTTGGTCCTGCGAGTGAGCACACCACCCGCGCTCCACCCGCACCCACGCTTTCGCTCGCGGGGCTCCCCCCCACCCTGCTTTCTCTATCGATCCCCCTGCGCTTGGCACGCTGGCTATTTCCAGCTCCTTCCAGCCCTAGATAATGTTGAATAAACATTTTCACACGCATGAATTTTTTAAGTCTGAGCTATTTTCCTGAGGTTCGTTCCCATGCTAGAAGCATATTTTTATCACTATTGATCCAAGCGGCTCAATAGCTTTCCAGCACTGGGCCAAGGAACGAAGCCACCTGCAGTGTGCACAGATACTGCCCCCGGCCAGCATGGTCAGCCCATGGCCAGCGTGGTCAGCCCGTGGCCAGCGTGGTCAGCCCATGGCCAGCATGGTCAGCCCATGGCCAGCGTGGTCAGCCCCCGGCCAGCGTGGTCAGCCCCCGGCCAGCGTGGTCAGCCCGTGGCCAGCGTGGTCAGCCCGTGGCCAGCGTGGTCAGCCCGTGGCCAGCGTGGTCAGCCCCCCGGCCAGCGTGGTCAGCCCGTGGCCAGCGTGGTCAGCCCGTGGCCAGCGTGGTCAGCCCGTGGCCAGCGTGGTCAGCCCGTGGCCAGCGTGGTCAGCCCGTGGCCAGCGTTCCCGCAAGACTTCCAGCCAGTGCAGACCTCACAGCAGGGCCTTTTTGGTGAGCTCCCTGGACACTACAGAGAAACAGGGAAGGGAGAGGTGTCTTTCTCCCTGGTCTACATCTGTCCCTTTCCTCCGGGGACAGCACCCGAGCCTTCCTGTTCTCTCGATGCATGAGGGCTGACAGGAGGTCCAAGCATGGTCAGCGGTCAGCTAACCACCTGGCATGGTGGCCAACCTCTGCGCCCTCTCTCTCTCTCTCTCTCTCTCTCTGTCTCTCTGGAACCTCTGCTTCCTGTGTCCCAGTGCTATGGCACCTGCCCACGGCTGGGCAGTTACCTGAACCCACACATCTCCCCTCCGACTTGAAAGCGGTTCAAGGTCCACGGCTGTCACTCAGTGTTCTGCCAGTGCTGATCAATACACGAGAGCAAGGGATCGAAAAGTTGGGCAGGATGGGGGGGGGACATTCTCGGGGAGCTAGGAGGTTCCCTTCCCGTGAAGAGACCCCCAAGTCCTGTCACCCAGCGGCTGACAAGCCTTCGTCCGTCCCATGCTCACGGTCTTTGCCAGGCAATACCCTACCATCTGTTGACCCATGGTGACGCCATGTTATGAGCTCGCACTGGGAAGTGGACCCCTGGTGACAGCTCTTCTCCTCTGAGTTGCTCTACCCTGGTGTGGCAGCGCTCAGGACAGTGCTGGGGGCAGTGGGGGGTGGGGAGGGGTCTCCTACCTCCCCATATTTTCCCAGGCCACGGAGATCTGAGACACAGAAGATAAGATCTGTGAGTCGCGAAGTGTGCGCCTATGTTTTAGGAAGTCAAACTCGCCAAGTGCCAAAACATTAGTAGTCATCTGCGAACAACTCTGATCGGGAAAATTAAACATTTGTACTCTTTAGCCAAGACGTGAGAGCGTTCGATACACTGGGTAGAGATGTATTTACGCCTCCTCCTGAGCTGTTATGACATATTGTGTGTGCTCCCTCCCCAACCCTAAGTAGAAATTTCCTTCCAGACTTTTCTGGACTTGCAGGGCAAGTTCTGGGAGGGACTTGACTCAGCCTCTTGAGAAATACGATGCGCTATTTCTTGGGTTTCTGGCAAAGTCTGTTGGTTAATGGCTTCTTCTCAGAAAGGAGAGAGGGAGTCTTTTTCTTCTCCCTCAGCCAGTCTTCTCTCAACCCCACTTTGCCCTGTGACAATGTGGAACCAGAATCTCTGTTGTGTTTGTTTGTTT
>NW_012267245.1:6739274-6756269 GCF_000151885.1 Dipodomys ordii
CCGGATTCCATCTCCTTCTGCTCCTCAGAGATCTTCTGTGATCCGCTATCTCTAAGCACCTACCTGTCATGTTTCACCTGTGCTCAATCTGAACACCTTAAAAAAACAACAAAAACCAAAACCCTTTCTGAACCTAAAATACTGGGGAAAATATAGAAAAGGTCAGCTCTGAGTGCATATATGCAGTATTCAGTGCTAGTGATGAGACCATTGTCTTCTGTATTTTTGTTGATACCAGTTAGTTGTACAGGAGATTTGGTTTTCTATGTATGAATGCCATGGATGAGGGTTGGAGTCAGCCCCTCTCCTCTACACATTAAGCAAGATAGATTTTTGTTTGTTCGTTTGGTGCCTGTCCTGGGGCTTGAACTCAGGGCCTGGGAGCTGTCTGTGAGCTCCTTTTGGCTCGAGGCTGGCGCCCCGCTGATTATGAAGAGGACATTTTCAGTATTCTCTACTCTCACACTAGGTAAGAATGGTGACGTAATATTCTTAGAAAAGTGGTTTCTGGGTCTAATTTTGCTGATCTCCAGGAAAGCTTCAAGCATGCCCCCAAATTCTTAAAACAAAGATTATTTTTAACTCACTTTAATTAGGACATGTAAAGATGTGTCATGCGGCTGTTTTAAGAGAAAAGTAGATGATCACATCCTGTTAATGAATCTAGAATGGGGATGTTGCCTTACAGTTAAAACTCTGGGATCTATACAACCCAATTAAAACATTTTTTTTTTTAGCCCATTAAAAAGTTTTCACAGTCAGGTGCCAATGGCTCATGTCTATAATCCTACCAGCTCAGGAGGCTGAGATTTGAGGATCTGTTTTGAAGCCAGCTTGAGCAGGAAAGTCCATGAGACTCATCTCCAAAACAAAACAAAACAAAAACCAGAGAACAAATGAAAAACACCAAAATAGCTGGAATCAGAGCTGTGACTCAACTGGTAGTGTGCTAGCCTTGAGCAGAAAAGTTAAGAGAGCGGTGGCTCCGAGATCAAGCCCCAAGACTGGCATAAAAACACGTTTTCCCCGGGGTTTATATTTGTAATATATATTTGATGTATGTTTGCCTGTGCATATGATTCCTTGGTGCTTGTGTTCGACGTCCACAGATTTGTGATCGCCCACCTCAAGCTCCAGAGGGGCCAAAACAAAATGCAAAATTCAGATCAGAACTTACATGAAAAATTCGAATCAGGTTCAACAAAGGGAACAGATCTGAATCGACGGCATTATCGTTAAATCATAGAAACACACACACACACACACACACATAGTATAGCTTAAATTAGGCGAGTGTAATTCTGAAAACAGTCGTAACTGGGCCTAGGAGGTTTCCCGGTCGCCAGCTGCAGCTGGGTGGCAACATGGATGATCAAACATTTACGAACGGGGAGGGATTTGGTTTGAAACGCCACCGAGGAGCCTGGCACACCCACCAACCTAACAGCGGCCGTAAACTCCATGCCAGCTTCCCAGGTGCTATGTGGGGCGCCGTCCTAGCCTTCCTCCATCCTCATTTCCAGCGAGGGTGGCTACTAAGAGAGGGGCTCATTTACTTATAAATGAGGAGCCAGGGCCTGGCGGCCAGGGGCAGGATAGCAGGATAGTTGTGACACTGAAGCCAGAGAGTCTGGGGCCATCTTCCTGTCCCGCCCCACAGCGGAGACTCACATCTTGTAATTACTCTAGAAAGAGTTTTGCGCCGGGCGCCTGTGGCTCACGCCTGTCATCCTAGCTACTCGGGAGGCTGAGATCTGAGGATCGTGGCTCAAAGCCAGCCTGGGCAGGGAAGTCTGTGAGACTCTGATCTCCAGTAAACCACTCAGAAAACTGGAAGTGGTGCTGTGGCTGAAGTGGTAGAGCGCTTGTCTTGAGCTGAAGAGCTGAAGGACAGTGCCCAGGCCCAGACACAGACAAAAAAAAAAAAGTTCTTAGATTTGCCCGGCCTTAAAATTAAGCTAGCTGGGGACTGGAGATGTGGCTCAAGTGGTAGAGCACCAGCTGTGAGCAAAAATAAAGTCAAAAGGAGTTCAAGCCCCACAAGTACCGAAACACACACACACACACACACACACACACACACACACACACACACACACACACGAGCATGCATGAGTGAACTAGCCAATCTAGAAGAGTCCGGGCATAAATTTTTCTTCTTTACCTGGAAGGGATCTTTGAGACATTTCTATCTTGTAGTCATGTTTCAATAAAAGAGAAACTGAGTTTGGGCTAAAAATGTTAAAAAACAATGTGGGTCATCGTCTCCAGAGATCATTGGCAATGATAGAGCTCTTCCTTCTTCAAGTATGAAGCGGGCAGGTTAGAAGCAAAGACAGAAACGCACGCCATTGCAGTGTTTGTAGCGTTTGTGGGGGCCAAGCTTCCAGCACATTCCCCAGCCTCTCCAGGGAACACCACGGGGCCCTGCGCTGTGTTCACCACACACAGAAAGACAGTGTCTCCCTCAATCGAGATTTGGGGGAGCGGATGAGTGCTGGAAGATTAGCACAAGATCCTCAGGCTTGACTTCAGGGCTGTGTGCTCTTGCTTGGCTTTTTCACTCAAGGCTGGTGCTCCACCATTTGAACCATGCCTCCACTTCTGACTTTTTGCTGGTTAATTGGAGATAAGAATCTTATAGACTTTTCTGCCCAGGCTGGCCTAGAACTAAGATCTTCAGATCTCAGCCTTCTGAGTAGCTGAGATTACAGGCGTGAGCCACTGAGCCCAGCTTTGTTTGCTTTGATTTAGGGTACAGGGCCTCAATCTTGCTAGGCAGGTGCTTTACTCCTTACGCCATTCCACTGGCCATTTTGACATTGTCAAGATAGGGCTTTGCTTTATGCTTGTGTTGGCCTGAACTTCACTTCTATTTGTTCTTAGCTGGGTGGCTGAGGTTAGGGGCATGCACGACTGTACCTAGCCGTCGATGAAGAGGTAGTGTCATGAAGTTTTCTGCCCAGGCTGACTTTGAACCACAATCCTCCTGATCTCAGCCTCTCAAGCAGCTAGGAGCTTGTGTTTGTGTGGGTGAGTCCGTGTGGTTACAGCACAGCTCTGTGGACCAGGTGCCCCTCCCTCCCCCACCCATTTACAGACACACCCCAAGCCACGTAGAGGGTGCGGTGACCACGCTTGTAAGCACTCGGCCTGGAGAGGCCCATGTCACGGGGCTGCTGCGTGCCGTTCTCACATTGAACAGGCCGCTGAGCATCGACAGAAAGTAACAGGAAAACCATGAGAAGGTATGACGAGGCCTGGACATCCTGTCTTGCTGTGACCTTGCCCCTGACCTCTATGGCTCACACCCTGTGGTGAGCTGTACACTGGATGGGCTCCTGGCTGTCCAGAGCCCTGTGTCCCACTGCAGGCTGGCGGGGACACTGGGTTGGCATGGAGGCTCCGGGTATCAGGGAACAAATTGTCTTCCCTCCTTGGACTAAGGCGACAGGAAGGGAGACCGTACTCTTGGGAAGTTGTGACCGTGAAGATGGTGCTTGGGGAAATAGTGAAAGCCGGGAGGGAGGGAGGGAGAGAGAGAGAGAGAGAGAGACAGACAGACAGACAGACAGAGACAGAAACAGAGAGACAGACACAGACACAGACAGACATAGACACAGAGAGAGAGACAGACAGACAGACATACAGGCACAGACACAGAGAGAGAGAGAGACAGAGACACAGACAGAGAGAGAGACAGAAACAGACATACAGAGAGACAGACAGAGGCAGAGAGAGAAAGAAGAGAGACAGACAGACACAGAGAGAGACAGATAGACAGACACAAACAGACACAGACACAGAGAGAAGAGAGACAGATTGGAGCAAGAGAGGACAGACAGAGGGGAGCAATAGAGGAGAGAGAAAGGAGAGAGGGAGGAGGAAGAAGAAGAAGAGAGGAAAGGAGGGAATGGAGGGGAAGGAAGGGAGGGAGGGAAGATGGTGTTGGGAAATCAGGGGCAAATAGAAGTGTGCGGAGGCTTGTTTAGGAAAAGCTGGGGGGGGGTGAGGGGAGGGAAGTGGTCTGCCATATTACTATTGAGAAGATGCTTTGTATTTGGTTGTCCTCATTAAGTGAGATAGGCCATATGCCAAACCCAGAGGCAAAGTGTGTGTGTGTGGGGGGTGGTGGAATGCAATCAATTAGCCAGATGTTTCCAGATATCTGGAGTTCCTGGCGTCAACTAGACAGCAGCATCTCAGCGATGGGATTGTTGGCTTTGCGTGCGTCTATGTGAACAGCGTGTGGCATCTCGCGGTGGCCTGGCTCTTTTCTCCACTTCTGAACGTGAGTTCACCACAAGAGCTGCCCGTGGCGGCCTCCGCCAGCCTGCCCCCCATCTGGCCGGCCACAGCACCCGGCTCCCGCTCTGCCTGATGGTCCTCCCCCACGGGAAGAGGAGACAGTAGTCTGAAAGGTCTCGCAAAACCACTCAGCAACCGTAAGAACTCTCCTCTTCTAAAACACAAACCAAAACAGCTCCCTGGCCACCGGTGTTCAAGGGATTTTCCCAAATAGTTTAATTGAATTCCAGTCCTGGGGAGAGATTAAGCAGCAGCCCCCAAGGCTACTGAAAAACCCCTTACCACAGAGGTGGGCCAATCCTGCTCCAAAGGGCCAGATGGGAAGTATTGGGGAGGGGGGCTTTGGGGGTCATCTGATCTGTGACGCTACCTCTCGGCCCCTACCAGCCTCCTTTTGACTTTCTTCCCAGACATCTACAAATATAAAAATGAGGCCAGACATGATAGCTCATGCCCAGATGCCATTCTTGAGTGAACCATAATGGCCTATGAGCCATTGAACCAGGGAGGTGGGGTCCGGCCACGCCATCTTGGCCGCATGGTGGATGGTAAGGTCTGCCATCTTGTCTTCGTGCTGGGGGAAGGTAAGGCCCCCGCCCCCCAGGCGATAGGTTGGATGATAGGTTACTGATAGGTTACTGAACCTGTCCTGGGACTCGAGTTTCCCAAGACCCTGCCCCCTGCCCTTTTTAGGCCGAGACCAGCACCATCGCCATTACGCCATGCCAGCTGTCTCCGTGTTTGTGTCCTGTCCATCTCCCGTCTCTTCTCTGGGCTAATGTAGAAAATCGTTTCACAGCGGTGGTGTGTGGGCCGTGACAATCAGTCACTCGGGGGTGCTGGAAGTGTGGTCCCCATGTACCCGGTGATCCGTTATTGCTCGTTTTGGGTCCAGTGGGTCTCGGGCATCATCGCCCTTGAAGGAACGTTCTCCAGTTCACACCCAAGCTGTCCTGTTCTGTCCCGGGTGCATACACCCTATGCAGATTTTTTTTTATTAGCAGAAACTGGTGCACCACGTTGCACCAATTGCCTACGATTGCAATGAAGAAGACCACCTTAGTATTGCTATTACCTGAAGCCCGGAGTTTTGATCTGAGCCTTGCCTTCACTGTGCAAAAACATTCCACCACTTGAGCCACAACCTCCAGCCTATTTGGGGGAGGGGTGGCTTTTTTTGGTAAGAAAAAAAAATAACAATTTGTACTCTAGTTAGCCGGGACTGTGATCCTCCCGTGAACGCCATTGGTTAGCTGGGATGAGGGAAGGTGCTGATGGAGATACAGTCCTACATTTTTTGCTCTGGTTGGCCTTGAATGGTGATCCTCTCCATCTTTGCCTCCCAAGTAGCTGAGTGTGTGTCAGCGACTGTACCACGCCCAGATGGTTACCACAACCCTAGGGGCAGGACCTCTGCGTTTTCCTGCAGCAACCTGGTGGTGTTCCGGTGTTCCGTGTGCCAAAAGTCTGGTCTGTGAGCAAAACTTCATCCTCTCACTTTCTCAATCTCAACTGGAGATCTGATTACGGCTATTAGTATTATAATCTGACGATAGCTTTCTCCTTCTGTGGGGCCTGGGGTGTGTGTATGTGTGGGGTGGGGGTGGGGGGAGAAAGCAACCTGAAAAACACAACTAAGCTGTCATTTGCCTTGGGGATCCTCTTCCCCAGGCTGTGCCCAATTCAGGCATCTCCCACAGAGCTGAGGGCTGGGGCTGGGGGGGGGGGCAGAGAGCACACTGGGTTCTGTGTTACTGGTCCGCTTCGGGTAGAGGCCTCAGGGCGAGCCTTTCCAGCCTCTGTTTTTCATGGTCCCGCTGTTCCCATGTCATGCTGGGTGTCACTGCTTATATTTCTGTCAGTGTGGACAATGTGGCCGTCGCTCTCTGGGCTGGCTGGCTTCCTGGTGGGCTGCTTAATGCAGGACACAGCTTCCCTCTGCCCCCAGGATGGGAGGGGACCGGACCGGCTCCAGACCTCCACGCTCCCCTCAACTCTCCCACCCTTCCCTCAGCCCAGGGAATGAATCCCGGGCAAGTTCCAGAGCGGAGTGTCTCCCTCCCCCCCCCACCCGTCGGAATAGAGAGCATCCTTCCCCCACCCCGCCAGGGTTGAGGGTTGGGTAAAACAAAGGCACAAAGGCTTGTGGTTTGCTGTGGAGGGTTGTATTGTGTGTGTCTCCTGAATAGTCCTGGGGCTAGAATGGGGGCGGTTGGGAGAGATTTAGCCGAGAACTGAGGAAAGCATGCAGCCATGCAGGGACGGAGCACAAAGCACAACGTAGACGAGCCTCTCTCAAACCCTGGCAGGCCCTCTGTCCCTCTAGTGATACTTCTCACTGAGCATTTCCTCTGTGCTGGTCAAGGCTCCTGGTGAGCTGGGTGCTCTGCTCTATCAGCCCTGTGTGAAGCCTCGTCCGCCCACTGCTGTAGCCCGGTATTCTAGTCCGCCTTTGTTTCTTTTCCACCTACTGTGGTTGGGTAATGCCTGGCACGGGCTTACTGTTCACTGAGTGATGAAGCTGGGTATTGGGTAGGGACTTCTGGGTATAATGATGAAGTGGTGGGTGCTACCTAGAGGTCATCCGTAGGTTGCTGAAAAGTTCATCCCTGTCACCTGTAGGTGAAATGTCATTTTGACACCATCTCCTCCGGACAGATGGATGTCATTGATGCCACAGCTCCACAGGCGGTGTGTGGCAACCTGGACTTCCGTTCTTATGACTTAGATGAACGATGGCACAATGCAAACCTTCCAGTGTTGGCTTGGCTCAATCCGTGTTCTGATAAGGACGGAGGATGAGTGTGGTTGTGGTAGTGGTTTCATTCGTTCAGAGGTGGAAAGGATAATTCCAGGACCCTGAACCCTGGCTGATGCTGTGCACGGCTGTTTCTTACAGATTTATGCTGGCAGGTTAATTAAATAGCCAAGTGCATTAAATAAAGAGCATGCCACAGTAAAGGTTAGAAGAGGCTCCTTGCACTCCTCTTACAGGCAGGGTGTATGTGTATGTGTATGTGTGTGTGTGTGTGTGTGTGTGTATGCAGTGAAGGCTCTTCCTCTGCCATTTTCAACCCTCTGACTTCTATTAAAAATTAATAGCAGCAGGGTTCAGTGTTCCCAGGAGCTATGGAAAGATGAATTTTGATACAAGATGACACTAATGCTTGGCTCCTTTAGCCAGCATATATTTAAACATTTCAAAAGGTGGGCGATCGTCTCATTAGCTAAGAAAATGTATTCTGCAAACGTGACCTCAGATTTTACGGTGGGACTGGTTTCCTACTAAAGACTAGGAGGAGAGGGCAAAATAAATCTCTGCGCTATTGTTTTATCCATAGGAAACGAGCCCAGCCCTTCCTGGAGGTAAATAGGCATTATTCCCTGCAAGACCACGTGCTTAGCTGTATTTACATTCTGCCAGGAGATGGTCTGGAAGGGCGAAAACCAAAATTGGGCGGTGTGAGTGTCAGCGTGCTGACCTACTACGTTCTTTATTGAATGTCAGTCTAAATATTTTAGAACTTTGCATTCTGAGTTCTTGTGTGTTAGGTTTCTTAAAAAGAGGTAGCCGAGTAAGAACAGCACCAGCACGCACGTGGTATTCAGGTAAGGGGTAGGTTTATTCAGTAGACCTGCTGGGACCAGGCAAGGTTGGCACTCCACGTGGCTGGGAAAGGCCTGGGAATGAGAGAGAGAGTTGGGAAAGAGAGAAAAAAGAGCTAGAGCAGAGAGAAAGCAGTGAGAGCTAGAAAAGAGCAGCAAGAGAGCAGAGAGAGAGAGCAGAAAAGAACAGAGAGAGAGAGAGCCTGGGCCTGCGCTAGGCCTTATCTAGGGTATGGGTGGAGAAAGGTGTGGCCACATCAAATTCAGATGTGACCTCAGCGGATGCAGATGTGACCTCTTCCAGGTGTGCCAGTTGCCTAGGTAACGCAGGTACTGGGTGGAGACTTTGCTGCGAGGAGGGTGGAGTCTGCTGGCCATCCAGGAGCGGACCTTACATTGTGTGTGAATGTGGTTATGTAAATACGATGTTCAAATTAGTTTACTGAAATAAAATCATAATGTGAAAGTGTTGACTTAATACTGGATTTCTGTCTCCCTCTGCCCCCCGCCCTTTCACTTCTCCGTATGTTATCATTATAAAGATATAGGGATACATATGTAGATCAGTGGAGTGTCCAGGTCCTTGGGTCAAGCCCCTGGACACCGACACGCACAGACAAGAGAGCTGGAAACAGAGTCCAGACCACGCCTGCTGCTCCTTGGATGGCCAACATCTTGTCTTTCCACTAGAGGAAGTCAGGGAAACGTTTCCTCTTTTTTACTTTTCTTAGGTACCTTTTCATTTTTCTTTCTTTTGTTGGTCATGGGGCTTGAACTCTGGGCCTGGGCGCTGTCCCTCAGCTCTTCAGCTCAAGGCGAGCGCTCTACCACTTAAGCCACAGCGCCACTTCCAGTTTTCTGGTGCTTTACAGGAGATAAGAGTCTCACAGACTTTCCTGCCCGGGCTGGCTTTGAACTGCGATCCTCAGATCTTTATTGGGGTTTGGGGCAGGAGAGGAACTTAGCCTCCTGCAGGGTAGGAGAAGAGAAGGGTAAGACCTGGGTGTGGGGTCCGGCCTTGGCAGGTGCTCTGAGTCCCAGCTGTGTGCCAGTGCGGGGGAAGGAGCCATGGTAGGCTGGACGGTGCCTGGCTAGACGTGAGGCAGAGCTAGAGTCTTCAGAGCCTGGCTACCCCCTGGGCCCTGGTGCGCGCTGGCTGCTGGTGAACAGATCCTTCTGGAACAGAAAGCACAGATGTCCTGGGGGAAGTGGAGGTTGACTTCGGTCTCCGACTTTCTGGCCCGCCCGGCTAGGGGCCGGGTTTCCCCTGGCATCATCTCCCGAGGGCACTGACGCGGGAGCCCCTCCCTTCCCGTGCACCTGTCCTACCTGGAGGAGCGCACAGGGCGGGAAGCGTGTGTGGGCCTGCAGGGTGAGCCAGCTGGCCCAGTGGCTTTGGTGGCTTCCCCAGCCCTCACAGCTGGCTCAAACACCACCACCGACAGGCCTTCCTGGGGCCAGATGTGGACGGGGGCTCAGGCCCCGGCCACGGACCCGGATCCTCTCCCGTTCCCGGGCCCTTCTGTCTGCACCCCGTGTCCCCTCTGGCTGCCGCACCTGTGGTGGGTGACCCTGAAGCCTTGTCCCAGAGGCCAGGTCGCGCGCCCTTGGCCCTTGTTGCTGTGTTTCTTTGCTCGTTACCGTTCCCCCGCACCCTGGAGCGCCACGTCAGTGACCCGTTTTGTGAATGGAGACTTTTTAAAAAAATCTTTTTTTTGCTTTGAAGTCATAATTTATCCCACAAGAGCTGCTAAAAGCAGCACTTTAAAGCTCCGAGCTGAAGGAAGGGTGGGAATCGAGCGCGCCGGTAATTGCCAAGAGTGGAGCTGGTTACCTCGGGGACTCCATTTTAACTTATTGCTTTTTTTTTGTTTTCTTCTGAAGATGGTTTTCTCAAGTGTGTCCCCCCCCACCTTGCTTTCCTGGCAAATTTGGACTTGGGTGGCATAAATTGGCTGCTGGCGCTTTATTCATGACCTGTGCTTTTGCTCGGAGTTAATTTGTGACTCCCTCCATTGGGAGCCAGCCAGCGAAACAGGAGTTTGGAAACTTGGCCTCCAGAAACCTGGGGGACAGATGGGGTTTTTTTCCCCCTTCTTCAGACTACTCAAAGATGATGACGGGTGCTACCAGACAGCTTTCTGCTCCAGCCTTTGAGAGAAGATACAGCAGGGACATCTCAAGTGTCCACACAGAGGCAAAGGCCTGGGTTCGAATCATGCGTTCCAGCGGTGCTCAGCTCAGTGACCTTCAGGAGGTTGTTGGCTAGCCTCAGTTTCCTTTTTTTCACCCTTCCTTTCACGCATAAGTGGAAATAAAGTCTTAACTTTCCTCCTGGGTTTGTTAAGTGTTCGCCAAGGGTATCTGGCACGGAGAAGCATTTTCTTATTAACGGTCTTCTAAATAAATGTACTGTCTTTGAATAATTGAGTGTCATATAGCAGCGCCAGAAATGCAATATTTGTGAGAAAAAAAAAAACCAAAACAACCAACAATAGTGTGGATTTGGATATGAAGTGTTTTCCAAACGGTTCTTATATTCAAGGCTGGTTCCAGAGCTGGCAGAGCTACCTGGGGAGGCCCTGCGGGGGAGGCCTAACTGGAGGAAGACGCCGTGGGAGCGTCTACCCTCCTGCGGCCCGTTCCTCTCTGTGTCTCCCTTGGCTTCCCGGTGGTAAGCCGCTTTCCTCTCTGTCTTCTCTTCCCGGCCACCGTGACTGCAATCCTGAGCCCAAGTAACTCTCCCTCCCTTCAGCTGCTTGCTGTCCTCCCGTGTTTTGTCTCAGTTACAAGATTTCCGAGTAAAATAAACAGGCATCTTTTGCCTTTACGCTTTGATAATTAAATGGGTATTAGAAGCAGATCGTATTCATTTTGGTAGACTCCATGCCTGTCTGTGTTTTTGTTAAATACAGTCAGGTGCGCTATCGGGTGGAGCCTTCTGGGCCTCATGCGGAGGCGATCGTGAATCTCCTGTTTTCAAGGCTGAAAGGAATGTCTTCTCGGCGTGAGTGTGCAGTCCACGTGACTGCACAGGTTTGTGTTAAGGGGCCGTTCCCCCGCACACACACCTTCCCACACAGTTCTCAAGACACACATGAGCGTGCTTTGTGCAACACTCCAGAAGAGGAGAATAATGAAAACACAGCTCTGCCTCTGTATGCTATTGCTTTTTCTACCCACTGAGTTTTCAGGGGGCTATCCTGTTGTCCAATTCGCCTATTTCTGACACAGCTATTTAGGGAGACACGGTCTCCGCTGTCAGCTGATGGGCAGCCGGAGTCCCCGGAGAACTGCAGAGGCCTCTTCCCAGGTGGCTCCGTCGAGAGCCATAGAAAAGCCACGAGAGAGCAGCTGGCCCGAGCGGCTGGATGTGATGAGGACCCCACTGGGTCAGAGATAGCTGCTTGCTGTTCATGCGGGTGCACGCACTCATACATGCACTATGTGTGCACACACACACCTGCAGACACATACACACGTGCTGTCTGGGGTCTTCATTCATCCGCGTGTTTTCTGGGTCTGGTCCACAAAGAATTTGGGCCTCAATCTCTGCTGACTTGGGGCCGATTCACCTTCAGAGTCTGTTCACTGGGGCCCCATGTCTCAGACCCCATTCCGTTACTGGAGAGTCCAAAGAGCATTCCACAGATTTGGTAACTTGGAAAAAACTGGATTAATTATCTGGCCAGCACGTTTCTCCCACAGGGACTCAAGCAGCTCTTCAATAGTTTGGAGACCCCCTCCACACACGCGCGCGCGCGCGCGCGCACACACACACACACACACACACACACACACACACACGCCACTCCCAACGTGAAATCCTGTAATGCTGCTTTGTGGAGCTGGAGAGAAGGATTGGAGGAGAGCTGCAAGCAGTCTTAACCTGCAGGCCCTGAGCTGTTTCTGGTAGGGTCTCTTCCTGCAGATGCCTCGGCCAAAGTCAGGCCTTCCCCTCCTTTCTTGCTTCTAGAACTTGCTTTACCGCCACCTGTAAACTTGTTTTTTTTAGTTGGTCATGGGGCTTGAACTCAGGGCTTGAACTCAGGCACTGTCCTTGAGCCCTTTTGTTCAAGGTGAGCGCTCTACTTGGAGCCACAGTACCACCTCCAGTTTTCCAGTGGTTCACTAGAGCTGAGTCTCACGGGCTTTCTTGCCTAGGCTGGCTTTGAACTGTGATCCTTAGATATCTGCCTCTGGAGGAGCTAGGGTTATAAGTGTCAGCCGCTGGTGGGCGGCTTGCTATTGGTTTTATGGTCACCTGAGTCATCCATTTATTTGCAAACAGTTGGGACTCATTTCTAACTATAGCGTCCTCAGCACCTAATACAGTGCCTGGTATACAGTAGGAGATTGATAAGTGCTCACTTTTCTGTGTTCCATGAGTCATTCTTTGCCCTGTCGGCACTGATTCTCCGCTGCTGGTGCCGACAGGACCAGGTGGGTTGAGATGTTGTCTTCTGGGCTGGTAGAGGTTGGAGCCATCGGTGACTTTAAAAGGATGTATTGGATTCACACCACCTATCTACTTTGTGCTCAACAGTAAAAAGTGAGAGAAACATTGAAAAGTCTAATGGTCTCTTTGGCTAGGGGACTTCAAAATCTAGCTACAAGATAAGCATTACACAGATGCCACACAGAACAGTCCGTATCTTTCTCTTATTTTGGGGGGCGGTCTTACCTTAATTTGAGGTATAGGGTACCGTATTCAAAAGGCCCAGAAATGACTGAGTTCTCCGGAAGCTCAGGCAGTGGTGCTTCAAGGACAGCCCAGAATGTATGCTTCACTCTCAGGCTGGGCTGGGAGCAGCTTGCTTTCAGTGACAATTAGTCACAAATTACAGTCAGATTGATTTTCCCAGGAGCCGGGCACATTCTGCTAGGACCCCATTTCAAGGATCAGAATGGTACAACTACTGCATCGACAAGTCCATCCAGTGTGGGAGGCCGGGACTGCAAACCCCAAGTTGCTTCTCTTTTGGTAAAAAGAGCTTGGGGCTGGGCTTTGGTATTCTAATCAGCGGTCACCGGATCTGCGGGGGCGGGAGCAGTGAGCCTATTGGCAAAAATGCAGAATGATTTAAAAAAATAAAATGTGCCTTCTTTCTATACGTGCATCCGAGATGCAAAACCTTGCAGGCCTTTTGTTGCACAGTGACCGCGTTTCTTTCATGGTGCGCTGAAGGCTGTCTGGCCAGCTCAGGGACGCAAAGGGGACCTGAGAAGTGACACATTCCTCTGTCAACGGTTCTTTGATTTAATCCAGACACACAAGACTAGAGGACTATGCCAGGCCACTGCGTGCAGCCCAGACTCATGGGGCTGAGTGAGAGAGGACCCCCCCCCGCCCCTGCCGGGGAGAACACAGCTCAGTTTGAGAGAGGGAGGGGGGAGAGGAGTGAACTTCTTAAGCATTAGGACTTGAGGAAATTGCAAAAAAAAAAAAAGTATTTCATGTTTACATCCACAGCTACTGGGGAAAAGCTCCCAGAAACCTTCCTCTCAGCTCCCAAGGAACGTCCTGGGCTTGGGCAGAGACCTGCAGAGAGCGGGCATCTGGGTGCAGTCCCTCTGTCTGTCTGCCCTGCTTCTGTCTGGCTTCCTAGCACCCATGCTTGAGACGGAAGGGGACCAGTGGCTTCCGGCCTCAGCTGAACGTTCTGTGTTCGGCTGACCTGGTTACCTATCGACTACTTGTGGAGTGTTGACCCTGGTGGGATTCTAGGCCTTCTGGAAGCTTGGAGGGGCTCTGAAAGAATCTCTGCGATCTCTACCAGGACAGCCTCTCGGCCTTCTATGGATTCAGCATGGAGGACTGCCATCTTTGCTTTTCCCTGGTCATAGATCAGCTCACTCACCCAATCTTCAAACTCACACACGCTCCTGAGTTTATGGATGAGGGCTCGCATCCTTGTCCCTCCATCTTTGTGTTGCTGTGTGTTTGTGTGTAGAGAGGGTGTGGGGGGAGAGGAGATTCATTGAGGATGTTGTGGAAGAAAGTCTTGATATCTATTGAGCCCCTACCAACTACCAACCTTTGCTCTAGGAGCGCCCTGAGCCTCTGCCAGCTCTGGGTGGGTCATTGGCTGAAGACTGGACCTGTGGGAGGAGCTGGCCTGGGCCTGTGGGCGGGGCTCTGGCGGAGCTCTTGACTTCTCTGGGATTCCTTGCAGAGCTCCATCCTGGACTGCAGAGAGAGGGAGGGCGCAGCTGCAGCCTGGAGCGAGGTCAGGGGCCGGCCTGTAGCTCGGGGCTCTGAGCCGCAGGGCACTGCCCGCCTGCCCCATGTCTCCTTCCTGCCACGTTGGGAACTCTCCCAGTGGGAAGGGACGGGGGTGGGTTTGAAGTGTGGACACCCAGTGTGATCCTGGAGGTGCTGGCCTAGAGACCGCAGGGGTGTGGGCGGGAATGTGGGGTGAGGTGGGATCCCAGGCTTCCTCCCTGGAGGGGAGGAGGCTTTGTTTGCCTGCCTGTTGGGAAAACATGGGACAAGGAGCCATTGTCTCTGCACCCCCACCCTGTGGAGAAGGGGTTCCGGGAGGCTCTGTCATTCATCCTCCCCCGCCCCTCCCCCATGGGCATCTCGGCTTGGGAGTTCAGCCCGTGGCCCTGGCCCTGTGCCTGGAGGTGTCAGGGGGACAGGGCGAAGGACGGAAGCTATCAGCTCCAGACTCCTGCTGGACACATGTGCATTCTCTCCGGGCAGGAGGACGCCCCATTTGCCTCCTTCCTTTCTTCCTGAAACAGCTGGCGTAGAGCTGAGGCCCAGCTCAGACCTCAGATCCAGGAGAAGAGCTGGGGGTGGGGAGGAGCTGGGAGGGAGGGGGAGAGTTCAGGAGGAAAAACATCCACTAATCTAGCAAGGACACCATCTTTTTTTTGTTTTCCTGTTCTGTACTTTCATATATTTGTCTTTGAAGACATGGAGACCGTAATTATTGCCACCTCTCTGTCTCCCTCCCTTTCTCTCTCTCTCTCTCTGGATTTGACTTCAGTTCATTTTAAGATGGCAAATTGCCCAAATCTTTTTTTTTTTCTTTTCATCTTTCCAAAAAAGGTTTGCAAAACTGGTAGAGCTGTTTAAATGCAGGTACCATGAGGTAATGCCACTGTATTCAAGCAGAGATTGTTTATTTTATGTATTTATTCTCAGGAGAAGGCCTAGGGACATTTAGGCATTTTTAGGAAACTCACTGATGCGAGTTCATTATTTCTCACAGGAAAACAAAACCCCCAAGAAAGACTAACATCAGACTGTAGATAAAGTTTCCTGGAGGTTTCTAGCGCCTTTTAATGATCATGAATATGCACTCCATCAGATACAACCACTTCAACAGGCATGATCACATATTACCGCTGGGTAATTTGGCCAGGATGCCAGGATGAATGTATCTTGCAGATTATGGGCAAAAGGAAAGCTTCACAAGCATGTTCTGGCCCAGGGTGCCATGGGCTTTTCATTTCTTTGATGACTGTGTTGTTGTAGTACAGCTGAGCTGACCTACTTTGTCCCTTCCTTATGAGGTTTCACATAGGAAATGATCAAGAACGGGAGGAGAGGAAAGGCTCTGATGTTAAAACTCAGCAAGTCTTCAAGCTGCAAATCTCCAGGCCAGGCTCATGAATTTTAGTTTGTGTATTCATTTATTTATATGATGTCTGGTGCAGAGATGTGGATGAAAAATTAAAAGGTAAATTCATCCCGAGAACCCATCCTGGAGGAGTTCGATTAAAAGTTTGAATTTGAGAACTTCCCATCACCTCCAGCCACAAATAACAAGATCATTACTGGGCTCCACGAAGAACAGTTCCCCCCCCTTCCCCTCCCTCCCTTACCCTCCCTCCCCCCAGCAGCGAAAAGGCAGACCTGAGAATGTATCACAACAACCCAATCCAAAACAAAAGCAATTCGCCAAAGAGCCAAACAGTGAAGCCAGCCCTCAGCAAACCCTGGGGAGTTGCCAAATCTGGCTTCTGGCTGGTTGCCGGAGGGAGTTACGGGAGTTACGTAATCCCCCAGACAAAAGCCCTGGGTGGAGAAATTCAACCTCTTGTTCCTAGGGAACAGGTAAGGATCTCACAGGACTTAGGCTAGGAGGATGCTGGTTTTTGTTGTTGTTGGTCGTGGGGCCTGAACTCAGGGCCTGGGCGCTGTCCCTCAGCTCTTCAGCTCAAGGCTAGCACTCTACCACTTGAGCCACAGCGCCACTTTTCAGGTGGTTCACTGGAGATCAGAGTCTCACGGACTTTCACTCAAATTCATCAGGTTCTCTGCTTGTGTTTGTGTTTGTCAGCTGGAGATCAGCCCAGGGTCCTAGGCCAGTGCTCTACCACTTGAGTCACGGTGCCACTTTTCGGGTGGTTCATGGGAGATCAGAGTCTCACGGGCTGTCCTGCCAGGGCTGGCTTTGAACCCTGATCCTCAGACCTCAGCCTCCTGAGCGGCTGGGATGACCGGCGTCTGGCAGGATGCCGGTGTTCATGCGGTCAGGCTGGCTTTGAACCCTGATCCTCAGACCTCAGCCTCCTGAGCGGCCGGGATGACCATCGTCTGGCAGTCTGCCGGTGCTCGTGTGGTGGGTTTGTCCTTAGGGTAGGTAGAGATGGTGGCTTATTAGAGGATGCAGTAGAGTCCGTTCTTCACTCCCAAACGAACCCGAAGCGTGCTCCGCCTTACACTCCGAGTTACCCACGTCTCCACCTCGCTTGGGAGGAGAGGGAAGCCAGGGGTCTCCAGCCCGGGTGGGACGGCGAGGGGGCATTCTAGGGTTCATCCGCTGCGGAGGTGGATGTGGGGGGGGTGGAGGCCGCGCCGAGGCCCTGCGGCTGGCACGCGTGCGCGACCCCCTCCACCGGACCCCAGGTCCCGGGCGGGGAGCCCCCCCGCAGGGCAGGGCAACCTGCTTGGAGTCCGAAAGCCGGCGAGCCAGGCCCGGCCTGGGTTTCTATGACACCCGTCGGCACCTCCTCCTCTTCATCAGGATGTCCAGGGCCAGCCTGGTCGGTGCCCAGCGCTGTGCGCATGCGTGCGCCCCGAGGGTCGGTGCCCGGCGCTGTGCGCGTGCGCCCCGAGGGTCG
>NW_012267245.1:6760043-6799169 GCF_000151885.1 Dipodomys ordii
GTTGAGGGCCGGGGAGAGCCTGGCGATGGTCAAGCTAAGGAAACAGGGTCCTGCTTTGTCAAGGACCGTGGGCACGGGCGGGACAAACAGTGGGCCAGCAGTGCTGACTGGACAGACCCAGGAGATAGAGGGTAGAAGTTGATGTAGGCCTGGGGAGTCTGTCCAGAACCCGCGGGTCAGTGCCCCCTGGAAAATGGAGGCACACAGACTGATGGGGTTGGTGAGGAATCCGGGCCGGAACCCAGGGGTCTGTCCTCCTTTGCTGCCTCCCAGACTGGGTTGGTCAGGTTTCTCTCCCGGTCTCCCCCTCTTCCCTCCACCTCTCTGCCCCCTCCTTTTCTCTTCCTCCTCCCTTCCCTCTCCTCTCTTCTCTCTCCTCCTCTCCTTTCTCCTCCCTTCTTTCCTCCCTTCCCTGTCCCTTCCCCTTTCTTTCTCTCCTCCTTTCCCTCTCCCTTCTCCTTTCCTTCTCTCCTCCCTTCCCTTTCCCTTCCCCTTTCCTCTCCCCTCCCTTCTCTCTCCCTTCCCCTCTCTTCTCCCCTCTCTTCTCTGTGATTATTATTATGGGATGGGTAGGATGGCTGCTAGAAGCTAAGGACTAGCTCTGGACCTCTCGACCTCTCTGCATCACGTTTGAAAGGTGGTCTCAATGTTGGAGTGCCTGAGAATAAAGGCAAATGAGAACTGATCACAGGAAGTGGACATCTTAGCTAGAAGGAAAAACCAGGAGTAGGGTTTAGCAGAGATACAGGACATCTAGCTTAACTTGACTTTTAAATTTTATGTTGTAGGCAATACCTGGTGAATTAGTTTTTTTGTTTAATGTCATGTGAGATAAACTTATAACAAAAACATCCAGTATGCATCCAACATTCAAATTCATCAGGGTCTCTGCTTGTTTTTGTTTTTGTCAGCTGGAGAGCAGCCCAGGGTCCTGTGCATCCTAGCTGAGCGCTCTACCCCTACCCTACGCTGCTAACCTGGGTCCCGTGGGTTCTTACTTGTTAAACCTGTCATATGGACCTGGGACACATTGAAGCACTTCACTCCAAATGTCTTCTCACTTGAAAACAGGTTATTCTGATGGCTCTTGAGTTTTCTGACTTCAAAATGACAAATTATGATCAATACATTTGACACAAAGAATATAGGAAATTGGATTGATTCAAAGAGACATTTTTCTAAAAATTGGAATGTCCTGTACTAGAACAGATTGCCTCAAAAACAGTGCACCCCTGTGCCAAGGATATTACTGCGTTCATATTTGTAATTGTCAGGAACTGGGTGGAACATAAAAGGTCGTGAATAAAGGACTGTCTTTAAAAATCGGGCACATCTGTGCAATGGAATTCTCCACTAAGAGTGTTTTCCTTCTAGCCTCTGAACTAGGGGATAGGGCTTAGCATTGGACCAGCGGTGTTCTCTCAAAACCTGAACTTTTTTTAAAATAGCAGATACATTGGGTTTCCTGGTTCTATGTATCAGTAAATTTGTATGGCTCAACAAATATTTCCCTTGGATAATCGTGGATCATCCCTTGATCAGTTAGAAAAAGGTTTCAGACCCTTCTCATCATCCTGTCATTGTCCTGTGGTACTGGCGATTGAACTCACAGCCTTGAGTATGCTGGGCAGGTACTCTACCACTTGAGCCATCCCCTCAGCCCTCTCTCATCTTTTCCTTTTTTCATATTGTAGTTTCCCTTCTTCTAGGTTAGGGCTGCAGTAACAAAGTGCCACATACAAATGAGGTGGGTGATAAACACATTAATTGTCCAGGATTCTGGAGGCTGGACGTCTGAGGATGCCAGCCTACTTGGGTTCTGGTGAGGCTCTCTTGCAGACAGCTGCCTCCTCGTTGTAACCTCACATGGTGGAGGGGCAGTCTGGCTCTCTGCCCTCTTCTGAGGGTGCTCATCCTGTTCAGGAGGGTTCCACCCAGCGGCCTGCTCGCCTTCCATAGGCCGTGCCTCCTGACGCTTCACCTAGAGCATTCGGTTTCTCCACAGGAATTTGTGGGTCTCATGTTCTGAGGCTCTCCCATCTACTTACGATAACTAGCATTCATAACTGCCAAAATTTATGTAACATTGTGCCAAGTATTTAAACGCAGCTGCATCTGCATACAGACTCTATGGTAACTGTAGGGTATGTCTGCCCCACTTTGTGAGCTGACGAGAGTGTGATCTTGCTTGGGTTGGTGCATCTGGGATCTGAACCCATGTGGTCTTTTGCAGTAAGCCCTAGCATTACTGCATTATTACCAGTGCGACTAGCTCCGTGTGCAGTACAGCTGGTCTCTGGCCTCCCTGGGGCACACATGTGCCCTCAGATTGAATAGAAGTTTCTCCAACTACGCTTAGACTGGTGTGCCCTGCTGCTTCCAGGCTGGGAAGCAGGCAGCCTCGCCCTTTGCACTGCTGGAAGATGCTGGAAGGTAGCCTGTCTCCAGTGCACCTGAGGGCCACGAGCACAGCACCAGACCTCCCTGATTTATCTCTCTCCACCCCACCCAGCACTGAGCCCAACGTTCTACCTCAGCCCACTTTCCTTTCTAAAAACAGCAGTGCTGAAGCAGCAGCTAGGCAAAACAGCCAGCGGGTGCTCAGATGGGCCAGGCTCCTGGGCGGCACTGACGTTCATGCCAGGATGCCCTACACCCACACGAAGGGCGGCTGGGACCCGTCGTGCATGTGTGTGTAAGCCCGTGTGAGCACCGGGCAGTTGGAAGATGTGAGACGCAGGCGGGACCTGTCCTGGGTGCCACCCCGCTGGCTCTGTGTATAAAGTGTGCCTTTAGCAGTCAGCACCTCGGGGATAGGCACCTTCTATTTTATTCGCCATACCTTGGTGAGCAAGTGGCCTGGGGCAGCTTAGCTTCTCTTCCGTGCTTTGATCTGACCCTGGACCTCTCAGTTATACCACCAGGGCCCTCGCTGGTCTGTGCATGGGAGAAGGGAGACATGTGATAGTCTAGTTGGTGCATTTCTTCTTTCTTGGAACTTACCCTGTCTCTCTTGGTACCTGCCACATTCATGGACTTTCCTGCTTTCCCAGAGGCAGACCCTCCCCACAAAACTCGCTGGTTCAAAGCCACGCAGGAAAGACAAGTTCCATGTCACAATTTAACTTGATTTTCCTGAGTAATGTTTCTCAGAAAGTCTATTAAAATGCAATTTCTCCTTTGCTCCCAGACCATCCTTTGCAGCTGCCACAATTTCAGATGCCAGCTGAACACACAAGGTGCATATATTTATCGTTTTAGTAGGTGATAGCTACCATATTAATGTGAACCTTTCTGGTTTGGTATTTGGAATATGTGGATAATCTGATAGTCTGCTATGGTAGCATTCGTGTAGCTCTCCAAAGCCCCCTAATCTGCTCACAGGAATGCCCCTGCCTCTGTCCCCATCTGACATTAGTTCCTCTGTTTTTTAGACTGCATACAAATGTGTATAAAGTGTTTGGCCACTCTGAGCACCACTGTAGTTTCTTAATCTTGTAAACAATAGTGTAATCCTTAGCAAACCAGTTCTTGGAAAGGAAATGGGGGATGTGGAGGAGGAGGAGGAAGGAAGGGTGGGACAAGAGGGAGAGGGGCTCCAAGGGTGCCCTTTGTATCTACTTTGAAAGCAGTGTAGCCTGTGCAGAAATTGGGAAGAATATGAAGAATCTGTGTTAGGCCACCAGTGGCACCTTAGGCCTTATTTATAGAGGAAATAAATTAGAGCTAAACAAAATCTTGCTGAACTGACTTGCTCTGGCTGTGCACCAGGGGGTGTGGACACATGGTTCTCTTTCCCGTGAACCTGAAGAGGACCCAAGAGGATTAGCTGGCCAGAATTTACTGTCCTGCTTTGAGTCTCCTTTGCCTTAAGGTTATTATGCTTTTGTAGGGAAGTTGTCTGCCCTGGGTCTGAAGCAGATCTCTGCTGGGACATGTTTCTGTCCAGGTTTCCATTGTGACCACAGATAATGAATGAATAGATAGCATCTGAGTTCTTTTATGACAAGTCCTCAGCATTTTTTTTTTAAATGACAGAGTTTTTGTTTGTCATAACCATGCTCATGTGAAGGAGAGAAGCTTAATGATCAGGAAGCCAGGCCGCATTTGTGTCTTCCAAGTCCCTTTAACTTGTTTCCAGGGATGCACTCTGAGGATTCTCTTCCAGGTCAGGTTATTTTCTCCTGTTTCCAAGGATGTACTCTGAGCATTCTCTCCGTGTCAGGTTGTTTTCATGATCTCCACTGTTTCAGGGCAGTGAGGAGGAGGAGATCAGGTCATTTTTTAAAGCCTCTGAGCGAGAAGGAGAATTAGAATCTAGCTTATCAGCTGTACAGTGTTCATTCTCTATACTTCATTACTCAGGTACCACATAGTGATCATAACTCACCCTTTTAAATTTTCAGATGAGGATATGGAGGTTATATAACTCTCCCAAGGCCTTTCTTCTGTATTATTCAGTCTCCTGCTTCCCTTACCTTTTGAGCAACCACAACCCAACTCTACTCTGAGGCCCTGCCAACATCTTGCGCATGTGTGTTTTAACTCTATGTCTCTCCCGGTTCTGTGCTAATAGACACAAAGTCTAAAGTTGGGACTTGCAGCTGAGGAGGGGGGGGTATGATGGCTCGACATTAGAGCACAAAAACCATCTGGGGACAGATCTGATGTCCCGCGTCTCACTCTATGTGAGTCCATTTCTATTCTGCATGGCTCTTGTCCTCATAATATTAGTTCATTCAGATATTCACTGTTAAGTGCCAGGCAGTTTTCTGGGAGCTTAGCATAAAGCTCTGTGACCTTGTGTGACGAGAGCAAGCGGTAGATGTTGTAAATGATTGATGGGTGCATGAGCATCCCTAGAGAAACGGGAGCCAATAGGACACACGGCATGGAATATGACAGGATGGGACTTGGAGGATTAGGAGTGCCGGGTCAGGATTAGTGGCGTGTTTGGATCGAGACGTGCGGGCGGTGAGCCATTCAGACCTTTGGAGGAAGTGCTGTCCTCCACCGGAAGCACGCGTCAACGCAAGGGGAGCAGGTCTGAACATTTGAGCCGAAGCACAGAGCAGTATCAGAGTCCAAGGCAGACAGTGAGCAGGAGGCCTGTCGGCTTGACCACTGGGCTTGCCTCCGACTGAGGTGGAGACGCATCATGGGCTTTAAGCAGAAAGACGTGAGCTGATGGATGTCTTCATCGTTTTGGTGGTGCTGTTAAAACAGGCATTCAGGGAAGGAGAGAGAGTGGGGAGCAGTCACGAGGTGATCTCATGAGGTAAAAGATGGCAGTGACTTGTGCCAGTGGGGAAGGAGGTGGAGTCTGGGGGCAGAACTTCCAGAGGTGGTGGGTCTGGGTTATCAGACCAAGAGAAGGCAAGGCTGGCTTCAAGGCTTCTGATGGGAGCAACTTGAATGGAGCTGCTAGCCACGGAGGCAGGGAAGATGGTGGAGACAAAAGGATCAGAGGCAGACTGAGAGCTGGGTGTTGGGCATGTCCACGAGACATCCAAATGAAGATGGGAGCCAGGTCCGCATACAGAACTGCATACAGACGGTCCATGGTGGTAGAGAGTAGACAGAGGCTCAAGGACTGGACCGAAGCAACCCAACATCAAGAGGTGAAGGAGACAAGGATGAAGACCTAGGAAAGGGGATCAGAAGGGCCTTAAGAAAGGCCAGGGTGGCAGGGGACATGCTTTAGACATCAGGCAAAGTGCACACGTTGGTGGTTTCTATTATCATTAATTGTACAAAGGGGTTTCAGTTCAATATGCCGGTGTGTGAGCACGGTGTGGAGACCCTGGTGCTCCCTGGGCGTGCTCACAGAGGACCTCTCTGGAATCTGGGTGGGCCTGTGCCCGCACTGTGGAAAGCTCTGCTGGAAAGCAACAAGTCCTGTTTCTTGGCATCTTGAGTTCCAGGTGAACCGTGGGAACACACAGAGCACCCCTGAGCTTTATCATGTGGAGCTAGCATTTTAGACTCGAATCACACTTTTTTTTTTCCTTTCTTTCTGTTTCCGTTCTTGCTGTTAAGCGCACAGCGGTAAAGACGTTCCTTTTCCAGCTAATAATTAAGCCAAGGACACTGAATCCCATCTCCTATGAAATGCAGATCCTTCATTTTTAAAGGTTGAAGAGAATAGCATCTAAAAAAAGAATTCCAGCTGGTTAAATTTGGGCTGCTGAAAAAAAAATTAGAAGCTTAATGTAAGATTATTCTTGGTACAGGAACATTTTCAACTTGGCTGTGAACTGGATGTGTTTGGAAACCGTTTTGAACTCCTTCCTTCAAGACTGCGTTTGATCAAGGAGATCATCAAACACATGTCAACAGGCATGTCACCTTCAGTGCCCTGGTGGCCCTCTCCCGCAAGCCATCTCAGTAGAGGCTGAGACGCGTGGCCTTCTAAGAGAAAGGCGGTGGTCTGCTTGCAGGCACACTTACTGTGGCTGGTCAGGGACGGCTGATGGTGGTGTGCGTGTTGGTCTTTCTGTTCGAGCTTGGCTCACCCAGGTTCCTAGAATAAACAGTTGTCTTATTTAGATAAAAACATTGTTCTCATGGTGTTGGGTGTAGCTCAGCAGTAGGGAATGGGTTTTGAGTGCATGTGGCTGTGTTCAGTCCACAGACAACCACCACAAAAGCTGCCACTTCTATCCACCTGTACCCAGCCATCAAGTGCCCCGTGGTGGCAGAGGTGGGCATCTCGGGAGCTTGGCCAGTTGATGTCTCTGTCGCACGTCTTCGGTACATAATAGTCAATGACATCTAGTGAATATGTGGCATTCCAAGTACCAGCCCGACAGCTTTGTATATTTGTTTTTACTCCCTGCAGTAAACACAAGAGGTCTTGAGGAAGATGACTCACTGGCCGTGTAATGCCCAGCAATTCTGACCCTAGGCTTGGCCCTCAGGCCAAGGAGAAAAGAAAAGAACACCATGCATCTTTTCTTGAGAGGTGAGGCTTTTGGTTTTTTGCTTTTTGGGGAAAGAGCTCTAATCATCAACAACAATAACAGTTTCAGAAAACCCAAAGAGATAGTTCTTTGCCATTTCACCTTGTTGCATTATAATCTCACAGACGGAGTGAAGAGTAAAGATTAAAGACCTCTTCTGAGGGCCCTAAAACAGACTCACCAGCAGCAGAGGAGCCCTCGCAGGAGGGCTTGTTCCTTCCATCTCATCTACTCCTGCCAGAGAGTAGATGCTGGCTCTGCCTTCCTTCTGGATTCTTTCCTTCAGCCGTAGCGGGCCACACTGTCAATGGCGGGGCCCTTCCTGAGGAGGCTGTAGAACGGCCCTGGGCCCTGCGCTTCAGTCATGCTGCTGTGGCAGGGGAATGGCTAAATGATAATACCATCTCTTTACTTCAAAGGGGGTGTTGTTCATACCAGGTGACGTAATGGATTCAGAAGTCCTTTGAAACACAAGTCCCAAGAACAAAGGGTGTGGTGACATGCTGAGGTCATAACCCTCCACCCAGGACAGGACAGGTCTTCTCTGCCAACCTCCAGGATTTTCATTCAGGATTTTAGCAGACTTGTCTAAAATTAACCTGACATAAAGAGCTACAAGCTCCTATTTGGGCCAGAGACTACCCCCAGTTATCTCCTACATACCTGTGAACCTAAGACCTCCGAACTAGCCCACCTGCTCCTTTGTGTGAAGGGCTCCCTCTGTCTGGCAGGACACCATTACACTTTGTTTCACAGAAACTTTTTTTTTTTGGTCGTGGGGCTTGAACTCAGGGCCTGGGTGCTGTCCTTCAGCTCTTCAGCAAAAAGTGAGCGCTCTACCACTTGAGCCACAGCACCATTTCCGGTTTTCTAGTTGTTTATTGGAGATAAGAGTCTCATGGACTTTTCCTGCCCAGGCTGGCTTTGAACCACGATTCTCAGATCTCAGCCTCCTGAGTAGCTGGGATGACAGGTGTGAGCCACCGGCGCTGGGCAGAAGCTTTTTTTTTTTTTTAAAAAAATAGTGTTTTATTTTGTTGTAAAGGTGATGTAGAGTGATTAGAGTTACATGAGTAAGGTAATGAATATATTCTTGTCCAACAGTGTTACCCCTCCCTTATTTTCTCCTACTTTTTCTCCCCCTTGGTCCCCCGCCTCAAGTTGTAAGGTTCATTTCGAACCTAGCTTCTTATGAGTATTGCTGTTGCAGTGGTTCAACCTTTGTCCTTTGTCTCGCCATTTTTGTGATTTCCCTTCCCTTCTCCAAATCAGAAACTCTTCTGAACTCAAGCAGAACCTGACCGGTGTCCTGTTCTGACAGTATCTTCCTGGAAAGGGTGGTACTAGCTGACAAACAATCACTCTGGCAAAAGCATCCCAGAGACTCATCAGCCTATCAACCACCTGGGAGCAGCTGGCAGAGCTAAAACTGCTAAACCTACAAAACAAAATGGCAGCCGCAGGACAGTCTCTGTGCGCATTCAGTGCTGACAGACCCCAGCCCTAACCCCTTCTGGCGACTCTGACTCTGGTGAAGTGATGTTCTAGAACCTCTGCTTCCTCGCTTGCTTGCTTGCTCTGCAAGGTTTTCGCAGGCCGCCCAGCTTCCCATGCCTATGCAGCTCTTCCCCTTGGGTGGTGGTCGTTTGGGGAATCTGCCTTGAACTCATCACCTAGCGCTTCCCCCATGGCCCACTGACCTCTTCCCTTCTGGCCAATTCTTGGAAAGCTCGAGTGGTTCTAGAAAAACCCTCAGCCCTGGGCCCTATCTGGAAGTGCACCTGGCCCTGGGTGGGCCTGGGCCTGCCTTCATCAGCTCCCTCAAACCCAGGCCTCTCACCTCCTTCCTGTGCCCTTGTTCATTGTCTCCAATTCTGCTCGCTGGTACTGGGTGCCCCTTCAGCCATGATTGCCCTGGTCAGGTCTGTTGAGATCCTGTCCCCTTTTCTTTTGTCTGTTTGATCTTTCCTAACAGCTGGGCTCCCATTTCTTAAGGTAGCCCCAGAGGAGCTCAGTCCTGACCAGCAGCAGCACCCATCCCAAGCCTGCCGCTGCGTTCTGCTAGCACAGGGGCAGCGGACATGCAGTGGAGAACTGAGTCTGGAGTCTCCCTGGAGGTGTCTGCTGACCGCCACTTTGCAGGGAGACCCAGAGCTTTTCTTCAAGACTTCTGTTCTTCTCTGTCCCTCCTTGCTGTCTACCTTGACATTTATAGTCACAACCCCTGTAAAAAACCAAGTAATGGGTTTCCTCTCCCTTTAGCACAGCAAGTCTTCTTCCCCAGCTTTCAGCCCTGGGTACAAGTGGGACACTTCCTCTTCCACCAGAGCCTCCCTCTCTCCACCCTCTTCCCATTGTACAGCAGACATACACATGACCATAACCTCCAGGCCTGTTCCAGGTAGCACAGAGGACAGGCCCACACTTGGTAGGTACTTAGCTGTAATTTGGAGAGTCACTAGGATCTTTTGGGCTGCATGCCGTTGTCCTGAATATTTAGCTGAGCCCTGACGTTCTGCGTTGCTCTGTTACTCTGCCGGAAGAAGCAGGGAGAATGGTTGCTGTCAGAAACAAAAATGATGAGCTGTCTAAAGATAATGTGAAGGGAACACACACGATTCCTGTGCCTCCTCAAATGTCACGTTGATCATCCTGAGCCAGGAAGTCACCCCGTGCCCTCGTTAGACTCTCTCGCTGTCCAAGGGAAGCGAGCACCCCCTCTCACCTCCAATCAGCTAACCCATCACTCGGTCTCCCCATTTGTAGGCCTGAGGAGAAACTTAAAAGGCATGAGTCATGTTCTGAAAATCAAACAGGCACATGCAGAGCATATAAAATGAACCTGGAAGAGTAAGAATTGGAGACGCAATGTGGCCTTTGTACAAGATGACAACATTGGTAGGGCCCAGGGCTCCTCCATGGTCTTGAACTAAGGAGAGTAATGACAGGGCTCAGAGCTTGAGGAGAAGTGTGGAGGGCCTTTAATCAGGCCTGGAGGAGGTCCCTGACTGCCTGCGTCTGTCCTTCACTGGAGAGTAGGCGAAGTCAGAGTTGCCTGTATGTTAAGAAAATTGCTGGCACATTTACTTTCCCCTTTCAAAGGAAACATTTGCAAAATGTTAATGGACGGCACTGACTCCAGCTTTGCCTTCCCATAAAGGACCTCTGGGACCTTACCCAAGTCACCTTTCTTAAGGGAAGGTTTGTTTCCTGACGTCTTGGGTTCCCCGCATGGCGTCTGTGCTCCAGGATCCCTTGGGAACCGCACTGGAGGGCAGGGCGGGGGAGGGGAGAAGACAGGTGTGATAGGGGCTGGGGCTCTGCCCGATGCACAAACTGTAAGTACCCAGTAATGGAGGACATTCTACTGGTGTTTGATTTCGCCAGGTGGTTCTGACCTTGTTCCTGACAGATGTTCCTTCAGTGTTAGGATTGAGGCTTTGCCCTCATCTTCCAAAGTTAATTGTATTCCTGGAGGACCAAATGGCACTATCAGACGAGTCATGTTGTCACCGAGAGGGACATGGGACAGAGGGACATGGGACAGAGGCTAGAATGACGAGTGGAGGAGCATTATGCTTCAAAGAAAGGCACTGCGTTTGTAGCAGCGTCATGGTTTTCACACCAGGATCAGAGTCGGCATCCCAGCCCCAAAATGTGTTTCCAGAGGCAGATTGACTATCAGGGTTTTCCTGTTGCAAAGTAGTAATTTTGGGGCCCAGAATATCATTATCTTCAAAAGATAGAATTCTTTTGAGGACTGGGAATACCCACAGTCCGCTTTTAGTTTCCTTTCTGTTTAGCATTCATTGTTTCATCTTGAAAGACACTGCTGTTTACCTTGCAGTGGGCAGGGGTCCTGGGGACTGAGGGAAAGACTGCAGAGAGCAGGAGACTTTGTCCTGCTGGTGGTAGGTGGAACCGGGTTTATAAATGACTTCAGACATAATGACAGGGAGAACTCATAACCCCGCCCTCCCACAGCAGTTTGGTGTTGTCTTTAAATAGAAACAGCCACTTCTGTCTTTTTATTTGCCAAGTAACATACTTAACTTCTGAGGTGGGGGTGGGGGAGGGGGCACTGTCGAAACTGGGGTGAAGAAACTGTCTGGAACTGTGTCTTAAAAGTAAAGGGAGGGCTGGGAAGTTGGCTCAGTGGTAGAGCGCTTGCATTGTATGTCTGAGGCCCTGGGTTCGATTCCTCAGCACCACATAAGCAAAAAGAAAAAAGCCGGAAGTGGCGCTGTGGCTCAAGTGGTAGAGAGCTAGCCTTGAGCTGAAGAGCTGAGGGACAGCACTCAGGCCCAGAGTTCAGGCCCCATGACCGGACCCCCCAAAAAAACAACTAAAGGGAAAGCCGGGCACTGGTGGCTCACGCCTGTCATTCCAGCTTCTCAGGAGGCTGAAATCTGAGGATCACGGTTCAAAGCCAGCCAGGCAGGAAAGTCCATGAGACTCTTACCTCCAATGAACCACCAGAAAACTGGAAGTGGCACTGTGGTTCAAGTGCTAGAGCGCTTGCCTTGAGCTGAAGAGCTGAGGGACAGCGCCCAGGCCCAGAGTTCAAGTCCCATGACCAACAACAACAACAAAATGAAAGGGAAGGGTTGAACTGGCGGCCTCAGCTCTCCAGGGCTGGTCTATCTGATTGCATGGATAATTGCAGACAAGGCAAACACAGAACCAATACTGTGGTAATGAACACAATCCACACTTTACCTATCTGCCACAGTGGGGATGTAGGGTTTCAATGAGCATCTTTTAATGTTCTGTCCCAGTGATGCAGTGGAACGTGGGGTCCATTTCCACCCAGGATTAGGCAACCTCCCCGCTTTGAAAGGGCTGTCTATGTAGTGACCACCTCGCCACCTGCTGACCTGCTACATCCTTCTGGCCTTCAGTCCTCAGTTCTAGTCTATTCCTCATGCTGCCCGTGATGCCTTGCTTTCCAAGCTGAGGTATATGTAAATTATGCCTATACTTCAGAGCTGGGACACCATTACAGAATGAAGAGGCAGAGCTCCAGTTTAGCTTTGTCCTGTCCGTAGGTCTTCAGTTCTTCGGCTTGCCTGGTCTTCATTGAGCCCCAACACTGGGATATAAGTCTTTGCTGGCCACTCTTCCCCATGAAATTCTTTGGTGTCTTTTGACTTAAAGTAAAACTCTCATTTTCTCAAGAAATAATTTGAGGAGACTTGAAGAAAGGGAATAGAAAGTTCAGATGATATTCCAAATGCTACATTTATTTTTGTTTTTGTGGTGCTGAACTAAGGGCCTGGGCACCCTCTCTGAGCATACGTGCTCAAGGCTAGTGCTGGGCCATTTGAGGCACAGCTTCATGTCTGGTGTTTTGCTAGCTAACTGGAGATAAAAGTCTCGTGGACTTTCCTGCCTGGGTGGCTTCAAACCATGTAGATAAGATTACAGGCATGAGCCTCTGCTGCCTGGAGATTGTGTGTGTGTGTGTTTTAAAGCCAAAATGATCAGAAATTAATATAATATAGAACTGGATAAAAAGCAAAATGATTCCAGCTTGGATAAATGAAATTCACCAATTTTTTTCCCTTGGATGTTTGGCTTCTTGTGATTTTTAAATGCCCTAGCCATTGGAAATCTCACTTTTGATTTTGTGTGTATGCATATGTATATATATATATATATATGTATAAATTATAAGAAGCTTGTTGCAATTATTCACCCTAGACAAAGACGAGAAAAAGTTTTTTTGTTTTCCTGTTTCTTAATGTGTGTACAAAGTTACCATTCCAGATGGAACCCACTATGTGATGTTCTGTTTCAAAGAGAAACATTTCTTAAAATTGCTGAAGATAATGTCTATTAAGGAAATAAGGGCTGTTGAAGGAAAGACACGTGTTATCTATTTCTTCAATTAGTGGCAAGATCCTGGTAGCATTCCTAAAGAACCATGGGGGTTCTAATTGAAAATATTCTAATCCTGTCTTCCTACCCGTTCACCCAATGGTGTTGTAAAAAGGGAGAGAGTCCTAGGATTCCATTCTGGGTAAAACCAGTTCTGGTTTTGTAGCTGTGAGAACAGGATTGTCCTTTTTGCTTAATGCATCATTTATTAAAAGTTTCTCTCAGTAGGACAGCAAGCAATTATTTGAAGCAGCTGGGTTCAAGAAGGACCAATCACATGTTATTACACGCAGAGGAATTATGGATTATGGAAAGCTGAACAATGTAATTATGTTCGTGGAGTGTCACTTATTAATTTTGAAGGTGATATTTGTAATAATTTCTTAATAGCTACAAAATTCAGAGCAAATGTCTGCATTTGTAAGGCTCTCTGAGGTTTAAAATGAGTACATGGGCTTCAGTTTTATTAAAAGGTGGTCGTTTTGCCTGACAGATTTCCACACGTCAAGGGTAATGAAATTCTGCGAAGGCTGAAGACAAGACCTAAAACAGTCCAAGGTTCTTGACTTTTTGACTTGCCCTCCACAGGGCCGCTTGCTGCCTGGGCTGGCGGAGTGATGGAGTGCGTGCACAGCAGCCTGGCTCCCTGTGCGTAAGTCCAAAGACGTGGAGGTGGCAGTTCTGGCGGTTACACTGTGGCCACTGTAAGAGCTGTTGGAGAAGTACCACCCTTGCAATGTCGTAGTAGAATTTTTATTCTAGGACACTTTTCCTTAGGGATCCAGAGCTTCCACTTGTCATTCCCATAAATACTTGATGAATTTGGAAGAATCTACATTTAAAACAAATGTTTTTTGTTTTTTTCCACCAGGTCCCTCCTCCTGAGTAGACAGGTACAGGCAATGGTGCTCAGCCCTCCTCCTTGATTTTAGCCAGGTGTAAATCAACCTGTCTTCTCTGCTGGTAATTCTGTGCTCAGAAACTCGAGATACGTCCTCTCTCTCATAAAGCCTTGGTGGTTGCTCTAGGAAGGAGGATATGGGGAAGACAGTTTTTTTTTTTTTTTTGAAGAAATGCTTCTGTGAGGAAATTCAGATCAATCTCTTGCAAGTGGTGGCCTGCCTCATCCGGTAGGAGTGTGATGTGGGCAGGTGATAGGTATGTGTGCTGCCTATCTGCATGTTCAGAAACATCGTCCCTGCTGCTGTGGTCCTGCTCCAGCACAAATCTGCTGCTGGTACATGTCCAAGGCCCACGGGAACAGTCTCGTTCTTACCTCGAGTGTTTATCTGCCAATCTTTCTCTTGCCTGATATCCTTTAGGTTTGTTGAGGAGTAGAGAGAGTCTAGCCATAAGCCCTTCAAGTTTGACCCCAAAGGTCATCTACGGTGGTTTTGAAAGATAGTCTCTTCCTGCTCTCTCCTGTCTGGGCAAACAAGGGTGATGGCATTAGCTGTTAAGAATAATAATGGCACAGAAAGGCATGCTTGAGAAAAGACCAAAGATTCCAAATGTGTTTATCTGTTTGCTGGATCTGAATTCTCTGTCCAGACAGTTTTGTTCAAAACTGCTCTTTCGGTGTCCAATCTAAGCTGATCTTCGGTAGCCACCTCTTGACCTAACTTTGAGAGGCATGATGGATTCTTTGGGAGAGCCTGGGAGAGACAAGACTGAGTTCCTGGATCTCCCTTTTTATCTCCTTTCTCTTATCCTCTCCCTCCACGGTGTGCTTGCCTGTGAAACCCCATTACTGAGACTCGTATCTTCATTTGTCAGATAGCTCAGGCTCTGCAGTGGTGCCCGCTTGGAGCTTGCTGCTTCATTTGGGATTAATACTTTGCTATTATATTTTACTGACCGGCCCCCTCTCCTGCCTGGTACTGTAATACACTGCCCTCAGTATTCTAACGGGATTGCACGTGTCCACCATCACTAGCTTGAATTTTAACAGGAAACTAGGACAATAAGAGCCTTGAGAAGGTGAATGTGAGAAATACATGGTACTGTCTAGGGACATTAGTGCAAAACAAAAATAGCAATGTCTTCTGTTTCTTACTTCTGCCTCCTTGTTTGCAGTGGTGAGCAACCAGAGCCCTTCCCTGTGCCTTGTGCATGAATAACAACCAATGGCATCTGCCGTCAGGGGCTGTGTGAAGAAGATACCACACACCTCCTGAACGGGGCTGCGGGGGGGGGGGAGTGGATGTGCAGGTGAACTTTGTGGGAGCCAGTTCCAGGTAGAGGCCGTCTCTGAGGAAGAGGTTTTGGTTCTCTGCAGAGTCTGGATGGTACTCTGGGTACTGTGTCAAGTCAGTGGAGACACAAGCGGGATCCTGAGGGTCCTAGAGAGGAAACTCAAAAGGTTTCCACTTGAGCTGGTGGTAATGTCAGGTGGAGTTGGCCTTCCTTTCTCTCTTTCTTTCTCTCTCTCTCTCCATCCCCTTTCCTCCCTCCCTCCCTCCCTCCCTCCCTCCCTCTCTCTCTCTCTCTCTCTCTCTCTCTCTTTCTGTTGGTTGTAGGGCCTGAACTCTGGGCGCTGTCCCTCAGCTCTTTGGCTCAAGGCGAATGCTCAACCACTTGAGTCACAGCACCACTTCAAGTTTTCTAGTGGTCACTGGAGATAAAAGTCTCACAGACTTTCCTGCCCTGGCTGGCTTTGAACCGCGATCCTCAGATCTCAGCCTCCTGAGGAGCTGGGATGACAGGCGTGAGCCACCGGTGCCCGGCTGGCCTTTTTTTTTTTAATATTGCTATTATAAAGACGATGTACAGAGGGGTTTCAGTTACATAAATCAGGGATGAGAACATTTCTTTTGGACGGTGTCGCCCCTTCCCTTGTTGCTGTCTCTCCCTCCCGTGTAGTTCATTTTCAGCATGGCCTCTGCCTTTCTCTAGGTGGCCTGTCTCGTGAGCAGCTTTCCCGCAGTTCCCCGGGTCCTGCCATTCTTTCTCCTGGGTGCTTCAATTGTTCCCTGCCCTCACACCACTTCTCCTACCATCTGATTGTTTCCAGACTTCTCTTCTGTCATAATAATAGAGTTTGGGCTTGGCACATGGCTACCAACCAAGAAGCTACATTTCCCAGGCTCCCTTGGAGCCAGGATTCTGGGTATAAGTTAGATTCCAACAATAGATGCTCTCCCAGGAGATGGAAAAGACAACCGGGGCCCTGGCTGTCTCCTCCGGTCAGCAGGAGCGAGGTTCTCCCCCAGGGTGGTCGGGGGCTGGGGCTGTGCACCGCGTCTCACATCCCCCCTCCCACTTTGTGCCACGGTGGGGACCCCAGGTTGCCCCGCCAGGCTCTAGCCCTGCCTCTGAGTTGCAGCTCTTCTCAGGATGGCCCTCAGTTGTCCTGGGAGCCCCCGCCAGACAGCAGGGCACATACTGGGAACTGGCTCTGGTCAGCCCCGGGAGGCGGCAGGGAAAGCCAGATTCTCTGGCTCTTCCCTCCATGGTTTTCCATCGCTCAGAGGGCGAGAGTGGCCACAGGGCCCTGACCTGCACCTGAAGAGAAGCCCGGCTTGTCTGCGGCGTGGGCCCCAGCACAGCTCGCTCCGCAGTCCTTGGTGATCTGCCTGTCACAGCCTCTTCTCCCTTAGGACTTTGCCCTGGAGAGTCCTCCTCCTCTCCCTCCTCCTCTCCTCCTCCTCCTCTCCCTCCTCCTCCTCTTCCTCTTCTTCTTCTTCCAGACCCACCCAGCCTGAGGTGAGTCCTGCCAGCCTGCTTTGCAGCTTCCACCCCATGGAGTCTCTTTGAACACCACAGACAGAATTAATCCCTTTGTCTTTGGCAGCCCACAGCTTTGTTGACACAATAGAAGCCGTACTGTAGCACTTGCCTTGGTGCACTGTAACGAGCCATGTACGTACCTGATTTCCCACCGCATACTGATCTGCGTCTGTTCATCTCTTAATCCTCACAGCTAAATAAATATTTACTAAATCAAAGCAGATTCCCACCCCCAACCTAATGTGCTGTAGGGCTCAGAAGCGACATAGAGAATTCTGTAAGTTTAAGGGTCCCTTAATTAGAAAAGGTAACTGGACTTGCTAGCTGCGTAGGGGTGGGTGTGGGCTGTATACGTGTGCTCATACTTCCTTCCACTTACTGTACATGCTCATGGGCTCTGGAGCCCCATGCCCTGGTTTGAACTCTGGATCTACCACAGCTAGCAAGGTATTCTGTCACTTATCTGTGCCTCAGTTTCCTAATCTACAAGATGGGCCTGATGATAGTGTCTGCCTCATAGTGTGGCTGTGAGGACTGAAAGAGGTAACAATTTTCGGAGCACCCAGGTCTCCAGACCCAGAGCAGGTGCTCTTTAATGTGTGTTGGTATTGTTACCTATCCCCATACCAGAAACTGTAAAAGGTAGAATAAAAATGTCTCCCTTAAAGTCATGTAAAACTTAGTATTCTAAAAGCAGACGTAAGCACACTCAGGTCCGAACCGTTACCTGATGCTAGGTACCCCGAATGTGCTCTGCTCTTGGAACAAGTAAAGGGTGGTTGTTTGTTCCGTCCTCTGGGACCCCGCATGCCTCTCTCTGTTACATTCCTGTTTTTCTCTGTTTCACAGTCATATTTTCACAGGAAGGGCTGGCCCCGTGTCTTGTATGCTTTAAGTGGCCAGGAATCTAACAGTAAAAAAACGTACGTAGTAAAACAGTCAGTGGACAAGTGAATCACCAGTGGGGCCCACACACAACACCTGGAGTCAACAGACAGATACTGTGTATTCTGGCACAAACAAGCCCCCACCTTCCGGACAGGTGCTTGCTCGTGTTCTGAGGGCAAACCTGCTGAGCATAGGTGGCCTTTACCCTCTTCTTACCCCAGCTGGATGGAAACAGCATCCCCGACTCATTCCTCGTTATTAATCCAATTACAGTCGCCCTATGTACGCCTGTTTCTTGCCCTGCAGTACATCCTCTACTGCCTGACCACTTGGCCTCCCCAGGACAAGGGCTTCTCTTTTATTTATTTCCATTTTAGCTGAGCACTTGTGTGTTTTTGTTCTGTGTCCTCTTCTGTGAGGTGTGAGTCTCCCTGCCTTGTCTTTGCGACAGGTATTTTAGGAGGTGAAACTGGGGACGCTGTGACCTGAGAACCAGGGCTGAGCTTAGAGAGAGAGGTTTCCAGGGACCGAGGTGTTCCGCAGGACAGTCCAGACTTGCTCAGGGATACTGTTTTCTTGTGTCGGTGCTCTGGGACATGGTAGGCACAGCAGCTGTCCCACCCTGAATGTGGAGAACCAGAGAAAATTACCCTCAGACAGAGAGGAGGAAGCTACTCACAGAGAAGAGACAAGGTCAATGGTGAGGACGACAGGTAAAATGGTCAGGGCTTCCCGGGACCTTGAGGTCCCTGGTCTCTCCTCCCTCACCTAAATCATCTAAATAAGGTTTGTTTCTTACAAACCAACTTTGGCAATTATAAATCGCCACGCATTCCCTCCTTCCCTCCTTCAATCCGAACACCTAGCCCTAGAACATACAAACAAACAACAAGTATGTGACAGTAATTAGCTCTGGTTTCATTGTTCACTGGTAAGCTGATTTGTGAGTCTAAATCCCTTGGTAGCATCCTTTCTGATCACAATCCACTTTGACCTCCCAGCTCACAAACTGCTCATTTAAAAAACTTGCTTAAGTACTGTGTGTGTGGAATACTTTTGTTTATTTGTATATTAATGGTATAGGGCCAACAGAGGGTAGGTGTTGGGCTGCATTCCCAGTGACCTTAGGACGGCAGGAGTCCCTGAAGGTTTTTGAAGGTAAGTTCCTTTCATCACCACTGCTGCCACTTGGTTGTCATGGGGATGAAATGACAGTCTATGTAAATCAAGAATAGCTGGCCACTAATGACTCTTTCTTCTCTTTATTTTGCCCTGATCCCACAAGCCCTGCCCTCCCATATAATCCTGTTAGGCAAGAACTTCAAACACATTAACTATTTGTTTTAGTTTTGCTAACCACAGAACAAATGAAACTTGACTTTCACATTATTGATAACCTGTTCAAAGTACATTGTCTTTTTTTTTTTATGACCCTGAGTTCAAATCTTAGTACCACCTTCCAAAATAATAGTGCTTTTAAAATGTTTACATGTATTAAACAGGGTGATAAACATCAACAATTATGATAACAGTAGTGAAATATAGTTTGGGCTGGCTACTCACTGCCATCACAACATCTTTTTTGTCTTTCTACCAGAGAGGTAGTAAAACAAGGTTTGTTCCTGGTCAGTAAGGGTAAGTACATTGTCTTTTATGTTATTTCAAAAAAAAAAGTCCTGAACTATTCTCTGACCTTGGGAAAATAAAAGTTGTTTGCTTGTTTGTTTTTTCCAAGAGGCAGTGAGTAATATGAACCTCTCCTACATGTAGGAGTAAGATCTTTAGGAAAGATGCAGCCAGGACACCCTCTCAGATTCTTCTGTTTCAGTCAGCTGAGAGACCTGACTTGATTTAAGTGAGGTTTAGTTTGTAACTGGATTAAACTTTGTACTCTATTAAAAACCAATCAGCTGACTTACCCTGTAGGAATTTTGCTTTTATGAACCAGACTTCATTTCAGAGAGCTGCCTTCCCTTTTTATTTTTTCTTTCTGAAAGAGTTATTTAACCTCCAGCTTTGTTGGTTTTCTTTATTGGTGTCTCTTACGTTTTAATTTGAATAAAGGCCTGGGTAAATAATAGAACCTCTGTTAGCTATGTTTTGCTTTTGGAGTTGGAGATACCTTTCTGAAGCTTCTTTTCATTGCCCATGCCAAGAATTCTATCTCTGTTGTAGCCGGGAGCTCTGCACAGAGTGCTGGGCCGATGGGGAGACGGGGACGCGTTGATGGCAGATGTGAATGGTCATTGTGTGGAACATAAGGAGAAAGAGCGCTGCGCCTGAACCGGGCAGTGAGGTTGCACCCCACCGCGGCTTCAAGCCCGGGTGCTGGCTGAACAACGCACGCTTCAGTAACACGGCCTGCTAAGGTGTGGAGGACAGTTTGATTGTTTTTCTTTTTCATGTGATTTCTAGGTGCAGACCTCACGATTTCCAGTAGTGGACAAACAACAGCAATAAGACTGACAAGCAGTGACTAGAATAATGTAGGCCCAGCCCTTCTCAGCACAGCCTTCACGCTGGGCCCTCTGCCAGGCATCTCTGTGTGCAGTGCCAATTCCATTCCCAGAGTCACCGTGTGAGATGGACTGTGTTGTCGGGTGTCTCTGCTTTATCTCAGGCCTTATCACAGGACCTGGTGCAGAGGGATTCAAACCCAGGCAGTCCATTCTGCCCAGCTTAAGGTACTTGGCATCTGATTCTGCAGAAGAGTAGTGTTGTGGTAAAATCAGACCGAACTTACTAGTGACATGGGAACCATTGAGCAGATAGGAACTTTAGAGCAATTGGAAAGTGACAGCTGTTGTTGAACACAGAAGTTCCGCTAGCCTGCGTGCTTCATTGGTCAGACTCAATTTTAGCAAGGTGCTGATTCATCCTCACGGTTGTTTTGTGTTACGGCCAGATGCTTGTTCAATACTTGAGAACCATTTCTCCTTGATTCAGCCTAATGGGAAATTAACAAGTGATTTTTAGGGAAAGGGGGTGGGGTTGGGAAGGATGCATAAATGACCTTGTTCATGGCAGAGCTGAGCCCCCCTCCCCCCAGGCGTAGCCGGTTGCTTTGTCTTGGTTGACACAAAACTTTGTTGTTTGTTCAACTGATGCCAAATGACACTTCCAACATTTGCATAGCCAGGAAGTGCTGGAAAAGAGATCGCCAACATTTCCCTGTATTATTTGTGTAGTAATTAGGCATAAAATTTATTTTTAGACTTCTGGCAATAATTATTTGTTGTAAGACAGCTCCTAGTTTAACTTTGTAAATAAAGATCTATTTCCTGGTTGTCTAGAATGAGAAATTCAGGACATCTACTGACTCCCAGAAGACTGAGTGGATTTCTGTATTTTTATTTTTTTGAGGCAAATTCCAGGATTCTTGGGTAGCAGTTCATTCTTCATGGAAAAACCATATTCAAGGGGGTGTAGTTGGGAAAATCGCACACTATAATCAACAGTATGTACAGAACATAATACTTCTCTTGTTTCACTTGTTTAAAATTGGTCATTTATATGGAATCAGGAAAAAACCTACTTTGTTTTAGTAGATTAGTAGAATAAAATAATTTATATGTTGTTTTGAATCTAAATCTTGCTGGGCTATGCAGCAGCTCCTGTTCTCCTACAATTGAATGAATATATTTCATCTTCAAATCAAGCAAGATTTCATTAGGAAGAGATTACAATGTGCCTGTGTGCCTCTGTATTACTTCGCTTGCGTTCCTAAATGTTAGGCACATTTGATTTTACTGTGTGTTGTTCTCCTTCCTAGAATCTCATTAGGGTTTGCCTGAGAAGAAAGGGCTCGGTTAAAATCAAATCATTTGTCATGTCTGCCGTATACCTGCCCTGTGATGAGCTCTGGGCGGAGGACTTGGAAAAGAACTAGCTAGAATTTCTTCCCTATAGACTATGGCAGCAAGAAAGTCACAACGAAGATTGTTGTTTGAAAAAGAGGGAGGCATAAAGGAAGAAGAAAAGAGCATCTTAACATAGTCGCAGCTATTAGAAACCTACTTTAGTCTCTCTACAGTTTGTGTTTGAGAGATGGACTTCACATCTGTGGAATCAGCACCAGAAATACCAGTGAATTATCAGCTATTGACCTCTGCCTTGGGAACTTTTAAAATGGAATATTTTGTAGTCTGTTCCCTTGGTAGGTTAAAAATGCTTTTCTTACTTGACATATTGCATAAGTTAACAGTTTCTGAAAAAGCTCTAATTGACCATCAGAAGTATTCTCTACATGCACAGCAAAATGCAGAGTCACCGTCAAAGAGCAGAGCGGCAAGAAGGCGATTTAAATATGCCTGCAAAATGTGAGGCTTGAGTTTGTGATTTCCTTGGGATCAAGAAGACATAATGAGTTGGGTACTGGCGGCTCACATGTTTAATTATAGCAGTTGAGGAGGCTGAGATCTGAGGATCGTGGTGGCTCAGAGCCAGCCCAGGCAGGAAAATCCACGACACACGTCTCCAATTAAAAAAGTGGAGCTGTGGCTCGAGTGGTATAGTACTAGCCTTGAACACAGAAGCTCAAGGACAGCACCCAGGTCCTGAGTTCAAACCCCAGTATCGGCACACACAGAAAAGTGATGAGTTTGAAGCTGATGCACAAGACCATTAATAGTTCTGTTTGTATACCAGTTATTGTCATGGCCTTTAAGTGCACTTGCACTTGTTAGTGTTGGAGTTGAATGAGGAGGTGACTGTCTTCAGTATATGCTGGACATCGGCCAGAGGCTGAAGTTCTTTTTCACTGGACTTCTCCAAAGGGTGTGCACAAAATGGCGGCTTGCTTTCCCCAGAGCAGGTCAAGAGGAAGGGAAGAGGGAGAGAAGGGAGGTGGGAGAGGGGAGACAGACACACAGAGATTGAGTGGATCAAGGAAGCAAAAGCAAAAAAGCCACTTTTTTATAATCTAATCTTGCAAGTGGCTATCGTCACCTCTCCTGTATTGTTTTGACCACATAGTCCGAAGTTGAGCCGTGTGTGAAAAGATCAACGGGGCGTGTGGGTGTCAGGAGAGTTCTTGAAGTCTGGCTGGCCTTGTTAATTTGGGAAAACTTGGCTATTGGTGGTGTATTGGTAAAGTGTTAGGTGAGATTGGGGTGTTCCACATGGCTCCCGTTTAGTGGGGTCTGTGTGTGGGTATTCGAAGTCCATTGACTGTGCTCACCCTTAATCTAGTCTGTTTGTGGTTGTGTGAGGTAACTATGAATAGGGTTTTGTAATGTTTGAGGTCTGATAATTTTGAAAATGAGAATCAGTTTTATTAAATGGGACACCTGCAGCACAACTTAGAGAATGTAGTTGGTTTTTTTTGTTGTTTGTTTTGTTGTTGTTGTTGTGGGGCCTGAACTCTGGGCTTGGGCACTGTCCCTCAGCTCTTCAGCTCAAGGCTAGCTCTCTACCACTTGAGCCACAGCGCCACTTCCGGCTTTTTTCTTTTCTTTCTTTTTTTTGGTCGGTCGTGGGGCTTGAACTCTGAGCCTGGGTGCTGTCCCTCAACTCTTCAGCTCAAGGTGAGCACTCTACCACTTGAGCTACAGCGCCACTTCAGGTTTTCTTGTGGTTTATTGGAAATAGGAGTCTCACGGTCTCTCCTGTCCGGGCTGGCTTTGAACCGCGATCCTCAGATTTCAGCCTCCTGAGTAGCTAGGATTACAGGCGTCAGCCACCAGCGCCCGGCTACTTCCGGCTTTTTTCTTTTTGCTTATGTGGTGCTGAGGAATCGAACCCAGGGCCTCATGCATGCAAGGCAAGCGCTCTACCACGGAGCCACCTTCCCAGCCTGAGAATATAGGGTAATGCTGTGTAGACGCACAGGGAATGTGTGTGGTGGGAAGCGTTCCTGTGATGCTTTTAGAAGTCTCTTCCACCCCCAGACACTTCCGGCAGGTTCAACAAGCAGACCTTAGACTTGCCTAGGCTTTATTCTCTTGACATTATTTCTCTTGAATTGTCTCCAATTTTCTGTAATTCTGTGTGAACAAAATAAGCCAATACCCTGCTTTTATTGAAAATACCTTACTTTAACTCATCTGGGGCCAACAGCTGCCTGGGACTCCACTGTCCCGATTTTGCTTTGTACAGCAGAAAAAAAAACACTCAGTGACAATGGATCCTGACACCACCACTGCATTCCATTAGCCACTTTCTCTTATTAATTAACATCCTTGTCAGTGTGGTTTATAGATGGGCTGTGAGCGAAGCGGGGAGCTGGAGGGCACTGAACACAACCTTGTGCTTTGCAAAAGAAGACTTGAGGGCTTTAAGAAAGAAAAGTAGCGTGTTCACGTGAAGGAAGGCACCAGATTGAGGCTTCTTTATGTGTCCTTGGAGGTATGTCTTAGTGCCTTGGCACCGGGAGGTGCTGGGGGAGATGCTCCTGGGCAAGCCCCCTGGACTGTGGGATTGAGGGAGGGCCCGGGTTTAAGCACTTCCCGGGACAGGCTGTGACTGTTTCTGCAGCGGGGCCCTGTGGCTAGCCCTGGGAGGATGGTGCTGTAGGAAGGCACAGGATGAGATTTTGTAGCTCAGCAGGAATCCGCCTTCTCTCAAGGGAACCTTTCCTTCTCTAAAGAGGGTGTTTGCCCTTCAAAACAGTGAGACTGGCTGCTCAGGCAGGGCTGCCCAGAACAAGGGCACCAGACTTTCTAACAATACTGAGCTTACTTCTCAGCTTCTGGAATTGAACCTTTTGCCTCTCTAGTGTCTCATATGTTTTTGACTGAGTTTGTGGATATCATCTTGAATCTCTGGCAGAGAAAGAGATGAATGCAGATGTTTTTAAGGGCTAAGAGCTCTAAAAATAGGTATGAAGTACATATAAAAACACTTATTTAAGGGGCTGGGAAGGTGGCTCAGTGGTAGAGCGCTTGCCTTGCATGCTCAAGACCCTGGGTTCAATTCCTCAGCACCACATAAGCAAACAGAAAAAAGCCGGAAGTGGCGCTGTGGCTCAAGTGGTAGAGCGCTAGCCTTGAGCTGAAGAGCTGAGGGACAGCGCCCAGGCCCAGAGTTCAGGCCCCACGACCAGACCCAAAAAAAAAAAAAAACACTTATTTAAAACGAAAGAAAAATCACAGCAAATTATACATACACACACACACACACACACACACACACACACACACACACACACACACACATATATATTAAAGGAAAGCATGAATGGTGGAAAGAAACATCAACAGTGGCCAATCACCTTTCCTTCCTTTTCCAAGGTTTGTAAAACACATGGCACGTAGGCACCCCTGCAGGCCTGCCACATGTTGGAACCGAAGGTTGTCATTACTTTCCTTGGAAAGCCACCTCTAATCCTTGGACTAAAAAACAGCATGATTTTGAAATGTGCCAGCTGGAAAAAAAATAGTCTGATCCCATTTGGATTACCTGGGTCCTGACCCTTGTGTATGGACTGGCCACCGTAGAGCTATGGAAAGTCCAACTGTCCTTGTGTATCTAAGGAGCCGACTAGGACTGTTGAAGTTAGCATTTAGGTCCTGTGTTTTGGAAAGCAAATTGACAGAACATAGCCAAGATGGGCTGTACTAGCTTTTCCTTCTTTCTGCCTCTTCTCCCATGGACACCAAACCCTGAAAGGAGGTGAGGAAGGCGAATTCAGGGCCTGCTTGTTAACATTCTCTACCACGGAGAAGACATAAGGGCATTCTGACTCTCTGGAGGCAGGATGGAAACCCCTGACTTTGCTTCCGACATGGAGAAGGACCGAGCACGAGTGCAAAATGAAATCACAGCTCTCCAGACCTTAAGTAACATCAACATCAGCCATTGGAGTTTTACAACACAGACCGGACTCATGTCTACCTCCCATCAGCTATTTCCGACGTGAATTAGCCATTAGTCTTGCGGTGTAATGAATATCCCAAGTTAGATTTCAGTTTAATCCATCAAACACGTCCATAAGCATAAGGAATTGCGTGTTGCACCCACCCCGGGGAGAATTGTGCAAGCACCAACTAGTCACAGCAGGACAGGGAGAGCTCTGGGACTCTGGTTTTTCAGGCTATCACATTCCTGTCTTGTTTTCCATTTCCTTCAACTAATTATCATCCTTTCTAATCTTCACACAAAAGCTTAGCCACTCACCTAGATCTGCAGGTGGGACTCCCTTCTGGCTTTTATTCCTGCTTCTTCCTCCTTCCTTTCATCAGTCAGCCCCTAGATGAACAGTCAAATCTTGTCCAATTCTGAATTTTCTCTCTACACTGGTGAGGTATTTTTAATCTACCCAGGTGGAAGTTTGTGGAGAGTCAGCCCTCCTGCTCTATGGAGCACCTGCCTGACCATCTAGCCAGTAGGCTGGGATGTGTTTTTGTTTCCCTTTTTCTCTTTCAAGCTCTTCAAATAAAATCATGTGCAATGTATGTATATATTCAGAGGCGTTCAGAGTAGAGATAAAACTGAAATTTCATCCTAAATAGGTCTATTCATTCAAGGCTTTGGAGGCCGGCCAGGAGAGACTCTCCAAATGCAACTGGAAGCACGCCTCCATGTGACTCAAACCTGTGTGTCCACAGGCCAATAGAACAAGCTTCCAACGCACCCAGGCTGCGGCGGGGCTCAGGAGGAGCCCCGCAGAGGCCCCGCGTGGCGCATTGACTAGAGAAGTCATCAAGGCGATTTTAAAAACCAATTCAGCATTTGACAAAAAGCCAGTACTGTTCCCTGTGCTCCTGCTCGGGGTGAAACTCTGACAGCCACGTTCTAGTACGTGTTAGATCCCATGAAGGACCTCCCCCACTCCGTGAGCCACTCCTCACGAAGCCTGACAGTGGCAGTCTGCAGGATCACTCCACACAGACAGGGCCCCGGCTCGCTGTGCAGGCTTGATGAAATCCTGGGGACCCCGACGGTAGAACCTCAACCACCTTCACAGCTAGGGGGATCAGTCACATCTCTGAATCTAGACGTTGGTGGAAAACATGCTCCGCCAAGGGTTGGGCGTCTTCTGTTGTGGACAGCGAGTCAGGAAGGAGGGAGCAGGGCAGTACAGAAGCAGCACAGCTCTTCAGCGGTTCACCAGAGAAAGTACAGAACTTCCCAGTGGGCTCCCGCTTCCAGCGGATTGTCCTCCTCTTTATGTCAGTTCTAGTTCTGAGTCTCCATTTCTTATGGTAAGAAATGGTGTTGTCTGGGCTACGAAGAACACGAAATTAAAAAACAAATGCACTGGAAGACAACAAGAGGAAGACTAACTTCAAGCATTGCTTATTCTTTCTTTTATTTTCTGTCATTGGAGTTTCAGGAACAGTCGGTGTTTCTTGTAATCAGAAGAGACAAATGGGCTACAGCTGTGGTTCTGATCTGAAAAGCCACCATTGGCCAGAGTTTCTCCTGGGCCTTCGGTTTCCTTTCGGCCTCAATTTATCACTGGCCTGTGCACTTTGGCCACCATCTGGCACTGCCAGTGTGCCAGCTTCCTCTTTTCTCCATAAGGGATCCAGCTCACGGCAGGCCCTGTGGATTCTGTTCTGGCCCATCACCATTTCCCTGGTTCTCATTATCCGAGCAGGACGGGGGAGAAAAAGAGGTAGCGTACTCGAGGCTTCATGGATATCACAAAAGAGACTGTGTTCTTTGTTTTGCTCAGCTCTCCCTGTTGGACCAAGTGCCGTGTGCATTCCTGTAGCTGGGTAAAATCTCAGTAATATGACTCAGTTGCTGGATCAGCTCCCAGGCGAGCCTACACCGAATGGAGATCACAGCATTGCTTGCTCCCCCCCATCCCCTCCCCCCAGGCCATGCTCAGGGCAGACTCTGAATTTCTGTGCAGGCCTGTGACGGCCCGACCGGATCACAGGATCTCAGGTTGAGCGTCCATGCTCTTTTCATGGCCTTTGAGGAGGAGGCTGCAGCGTCTACCCAGGCACGGCCGTCCAGGCCTGTCCTCTGCGCTTACCTCCAGACACTGCCAGGGGCTTGTGCTTTGCTGTCCCCTCTGCCAGGACTCTTTACTGTCTCGCCTCTTTATGTGACAGCCAGTGTTTTGCTCTTTACCCTCTTGATCTAGTCTCACATCTTTGACCGTTATATCTGTGTGGAGTTTAAATTGTCATCAAGCTAAGCAAATTGTATTTCTGCCCTGGACCCATCCCCTGTACAATAAGATCTCTTATGCAGTATTTTTGTTTCTTTGGAAAGCAGTGTGCCCTGTCTGACATCACACTTGTAAAAGTAGCTCTGTGCCTACACCTTCCATACCTACAAGCAGATGCTTCTTGAGAACCAAACCGCTTGGGTAAGACTGAAGATAATCTGGACCGTCCTTAGCTAACGGCGCACCTGGCCTGGACTGTAAGCATGTTGAAGGCAGAGTGCCTCTCTGGGGACTGTGTATACAAAGCAAGACCCCAGGCAGCAAGAGCCCAGCATTTCTGCTGTTTCCATGTTCTTCAAGCTCGCAGTTTCCGCTTCTGCCACATGTTTGACTCTGGCCACCATTCTCTGCACCCATTTGTGTGTCTGCAGTTTTGTAGCAGCCTCGTGGCAGGTTTCCAAGCTCTACTCAAGACTGGCTGGCGTCCATCCTCTCGCAGTTACCAGAGTGGTTTTTCTAAACTCAAAAAAATTTCAGCCTGTCAGGTGGTGGCCGGTAAACTCTCCGGCTGAAATCCTTTAGGACGCTCACGTCCCTCCGGACGAGGGCTGCTTCTGAAGCAGCTTAGCCTGCAAGATCCTCCTCAGCTGAGAGCTTTCCAGCCTCGACCTCTCCACACCCATGCTCCCCGCCCCCCGGCCAGCCGCAGACCTACGCTTCATCTTCATCTCTCTAAGACCCATGCGGTCACTCATGTGGCTGCTTCGCTGGTGCCTGCCGCTGCCTGCGTCTCCTGCTTAGGTCAGAGTTCCTAGAGACATTTCCTAAGCCCGCCCTCTGCCAGGCTGGGCACTGGGTTGGTCGTGTTTTCAAGGCTGTGTCAGCATGCTTGAGGAAACAATGCAAGGTGGGAGGGGTGCGTGGTAGCTCAGTGTCAGGACTTCTAGGCCGTGTAGGCTGGTTCCAAGGCAGAAATGCTGGAGTGGGAAAGGAGAGCTGATGACCCAGTCCCAGCCAGGAAAGAGAGGGGAGGAAGGGGGCAGAGCTTCAAACACCCTGCGGGACAGCCCTCCCCCTCGGCCTGTTCCCTCCGGCTTCCGACGACAGCCATTGTGAGCCTGCCGGCCGGCAGAGCCACTGCCAACGCTCCTCTCCCACTAGAGTCCCCCACCCCGCGCGCACCACGCCAGCCCCAGCCCTTTGCGGGACGCTCCATGTCCATGCCAGAATAGAAGGTCTACCCCCTGCACCAAGGTTCCAAGGCCGGCCTGCCTAGAGCACTTGTGACTCTGCTCTTTTCTTCCTGTTTCCCTCATTCAGTTGGAGCTTCCTCCGGACTGGGGAGGCGGTGGGGATGGGGGCTGTTTGTGGGTGTCTTTTGAGCTGACATTAGGATCGGGGGAGAGGAGAGTTGTAGGGGTGAGGGAGTGGAGGCAGTAAGGAGTTGAAGCAATTTTATCACCCAGGTAAGTGCTGCTGGGGCCTTGGGCAGCGGCAGGGTTAGGGTGGGGAGCAGATGAGGGAGGCATTGTGGAGGAATTCAGAGTATTTAGAGGAGGAGGAGGAGGGTCAAGCAGTCTTACTGTGCTGCTGAGCTGAGCGCCCCAATGTCCCCCACATGCTGTTGGCAGCATGTGTTGGGAAGAGGGCTCCATGGAGAGCACTGTATTTTATTTTTATTTTTTTGGTGGGTTGTGGGTCTTGAACTCTGGGCCTGGGCGCTGTCCCTCAGCTCTTCAGTTCAAGGCGAGTGCTCTACCACTTGAGCCACAGCACCACTTCCAGTTTTCTGGTGGTTTATTGGAGCTAAGTCTCACAGATGTTCCTGCCCGGGCTGGCTTTGAACCGCGATCCTCAGATCTCAGCCTCCTGAGTAGCTGGTATGACAGGCGTGAGCCTGCGGTGCCTGGCCTGTGAGCACTGTATTTTGGAAGGCCATTTCACCAATGGAGCCGGTTCCTTGATGGCCAGGGGAGGCCTGCAGGCCCTGAGTCAGGAGAAGCGGATGGAATCAACCAAGACGCAGTTCAGTGTGGTGTATGTGCGCACGCACACCCCCGCTCGCCCCCCCCCCCTCCAGCAACGGGAGATGTCAGGGAGGCCTGCAAGCATTTGAACGTTGTCCTCCAGAGAAGATACTGGGCACATCCAGAGGGCAATACTAAAGCCTCACGCAGGCTCGAATGTGGAGCAGAAGTGCATTGTTTTAATCTTTCTGACAGGCTGTTCTAGCTCACTTTGTCAATTAAAGGGCTCACTTGGGCAAATGACCAAGCAAAGAGTAAGAGACCCTTGGGGCTCGCTGAGCGTGTGTCCTGAGGCCCGGAGGAGGCTGGACTCCGCTTCTATCTCCTCAGAGGCTGTGTGCCTCTGCTGATGCTCATAGTTGCGACACCTCAGTTTTTTCCACGACACGGGAGTGTTTTCTCTCAGTGACCTGCGTTTGTTTGGCGGACACTCTGTCCTGGTCCTTTTTGCATTAGTTATTTTTCCAGTAAGTTCTCACATTTTTCCTTTGGTCAGCCTCAGACTATGATCCCCCTACCCTTCTCAGTCCCGGGACCAGGAAGTCCTGATGGGGGGAAAAGGAAGTGTATTGCAGTAACAGCTCGGCCGCGAGGGAGAAAGAGTTGGGGAGGGTCAGTGCCTAGGGGTAGTAGGAGACCTGCAAGCCTGCTCACCTGTGTCCTTCTGCCCTGAGCCCTTAGGGTTGGGCTCAGGCTAACATTCCAGTCCCTGGGAACTAGCCAGAGGTCAGTCTCTTAGTGTTGAGTGCGGTGTTTCTCACACGGAGCAAAGCAAATCCAGCATTGACATCTCTGTCTGTAAAACTCTCTTACCTTTTCCATGGTAACTAACTCATCATAAGATGTTCCCATTAATGTAGACTAGAAATCTTCCTGCCCAGAGCTCTAGAGAAGAGAGATTGTGCCAAATTCTTGATAACTTTTATCCACAGTAGTGTGGATGAGACAAAGAAGAGTAATGCCTTGTACTGATTATAATGGTCAGTCCCCCCAAGCAAGCTTTTTGAGGCAGAAAGTGAAGGTTGGGGGAATTAAAGAAATGGTGCTAAATCTCAAGGCTGGTAAGAAGCAGGGTTGGGTCCTACTTTGAAGAGGGGATCCCTTCCTCAGTCTAGACCATTGACGGACAGGACTTGGTAAACAGACCTGTGGCTTGGTGAGGCGTCCTCACAGGGCTCCCCCGGGAGGCCCAGGGGACTGTAATCGATCCGTGCTGCAGGAGAAGTTCCAGCCCAAGAGCCACAAGCAGGTCCTGTGTATAGTCCAGGAGGCACACCGTGGGTCCCTTTCTGGTAGTGTTTCTTCACCTTCTGTAAGAGCGTTGTACTTCCTGTGGATAATGGTCATGTGGATAATGGGGCTCAGGGAAGCTTCTGGGCTGGGCCTGGGGCGCTAAACAACGTTGATTGATTCAATCCTTGTTTTAATAGCTTAGTAAGGATGGATTTCAGTGAACATGTTTTGTATGTGTTTTACATTTTAAAATAAATGTGCTAAAATTTTGCATAAAACTACTGAAGTAGCCTAAACCAAAGGCATAACTTTCTAAGCCGTCTGAGGAAAAACACGGAACAAAAAGTATGTAAAGTAGAGCCAATATAGTAAGTTTATCAAAGAGTAAAAATGTGCATGAGCAATAACACAGGAAATATATGCTTACAAACATGATGACTGGAGCAGGTACAAAGTTTAAGGAATAAATGGCTTAAATGATCCCATTCCAAAACAAACACATAGACAAACGTGTGCATGCATGTATACACACAACCTAGAACGTACCAAGAGTAGGCAGAATCCCAGGCTGATGTTAAAGGGAAAATATATATAACATATTTCATGATAAACTATCAATCCAGTAGTAGTATGCCTGCTATAAGCAGAAATAGGTAAAATTATGACAAAACTTTGAACATTAACTTGTAATGGATAAATGTGGTAGTGGCTGGTGAGGTACATGCAATTTAAACTGTATAGAATTTGAGTATCAGTGCTCAGACTTGGCACCTCTGAGAACACCATTGCCCGGGCAGCCACCTGGGGCTGCATGCAGAATGTAGGGCAGGTTTTACATTGCTTTCCCTTGAGACCAGGACTTGAACTGTTTTTGCTCGTTGGCTGTTGGTCTTCTATCTGAGCCACACCTCCGACCCTGGAAGAAGGGTACATTTTATTTTATTTATTTATTTTGGGGTCCGGTCATAGGGCCTGAACTCTGGGCCTGGGTGCTGTCCCTCAGCTCTTCAGCTCAAGGGTGGCGCTCTACCGCTTGAGCCACAGCGCCACTTCTGGCTTTTGCATGTTTATGTGGTGCTGAAGAATCAAACCCAGGTCCTCATGCATGCAAGGCAAGCGCTCTACCACTGAGCCACCTTCCCAGCCCTAAGGGTACATTTTATTCATGCATTTCTTCCTGTGATCACTCCCTTCTCTTCCCTCCCCTCTCCCCCTCCCCTCCCCTCCTCCTCCTCCCCCCCTCCTTTTGTCTTCCCTTTTGTCTTCCCTTCCGTCCTTCCTTAACTTCATTTCACTCAGCATGCTTGTGGTTTAATTAACCAATGTTCAGTTCTCCCTTTAAAGCGTGTAACATCTAGTAAACGCTCTCAGAGTTAGCGCTCTGGAAGATGTGTTTTTAGTAATGATGCTAGTCCATAGATGGCTGACTTTTTTTTTTTTTTGGCCATTCCTAGGGCTTGAACTCAGGGCCTGGGCACTGCCTTGAGCTTCTTTTGCTCAAGGCTAGTGTTCTACCACTTGAGTCATAACGCCACTTGTGGCCTTTTCTGTGTCTGTGGTACTGAGGAATTGAACCCAGGGTTTCACGCATGCGAGGCGAGTGCTCTACCACGGAGCCACCCTCCCAGTCCCATAAGATGGCTGATTAAATATAAGTATTACTAAAGTATTTTGCTGGTGTGATTTCCCAGGAGCCGTATTAAAGCTCCTGAACGACAAGACCATCGTTTGGGGACTGTTGTCAGCTGAGTCACAGAGCCAGGGATCAGGCTGGGTAAGGAGGTTGGAACTTCCCATGTCCGTGTTGACAGCATCTCTCTACCTTCCTGCGGCCAGCTTCTCCCTCGAATGACACAGTTTCCTTGTGACTCCATGGTGGTGGGGATGGGGATGCCCTGTGCCTCCGTTCTGATCAAAGCGGCTGTTAGTATTGATTCTTGAAGCAGGTAGAAGAAGGATGGCTAAATGCAGACGGAGTAAGGCTTCGTGCCCTCCCCCAAAGACCTCCCCGTCCCAAAGGCCATCTGTGAGTCTTGAGGTCAAGTTGTGATATCTGACGGGTAACAGCTGACTAAGATCCTGAGCTCTGGCCCAGGAAACCTTGATCATAAATTGCTGTTACTTAAAACTATATAGAACGCATTATTTTTGTTTCATTTTACACTGTGTCTTGCTTCCACTTCTTCATTATGATGCAAATGATTCTGTTGAAAACCTTTAAAACAAAGCTTATGTTTTATTAATTTTATTAATTTTTATCTTTGTCGCTTGCTTTTGATTGCAAATTGCTTTTGATTACAAATCGATGCTTACTACATCCAAAGAATTTAATCAGAAACATCTAATGTAGAAAGTAAAAGGTTTTCTCTTGTTTAGTACCCAGTGTTAGAGCTGGGAAAATACATGTACATTTATAAACATGTATTTATGTATATGCGTTTTTTATTTTATGCCTTTTTTATCATACTAGTCATACGTTTCTAGGACTTCTTGCCTGGCCACATTTTTTTTTTTTTTTTGTCGGTTGTGGGGCTTGAACTCAGGGCCTGGGTGCTGTCCCTCAGCTCTTCAGCTCAAGGCCAGCACTCTACCACTTGAACCATAGCGCCACTTCTAGTTTTCTGGTGATTCATTGGAGATAAGAGTTTCATGGCCTTTCCTGCCCAGGCTGCCTTTGAACCGCAATCCTCAGATCTCAGCTTCCTGAGTAGCTAGGCTGTCCACATTTTAATACCACATTTTCTTTCCACTTACATAGATCTTGTTTTATGACTGCTTCCTGCCCAGTGTATATGTGGTGTGTATCAAGATGTGTTTGATCAGTCCCCAATATATGAATAATTATATTTTTTAATTTTAGGGTTTTTTTTCCTTTTCACAATGAATACTACACTCAGTGACAGACCTTCCTCTCAGTGTGTAGAGCAAACCTGTGGAGTCCTGCTCCTTCCTGCTCTGTGGAGTTGTGAGGATTTGATCACACACGGGTGTGTGGGCATTCATGCCAGAACTCTAGATTCTTTATGTGATTTCCTAGGAAACGGGTACCTTGGATCATGGCTTTCCCAGCCTAAAACCCAGTGTCTTTGAGCATACCTCTGATAGTGTCCGGGATCCTGATTTGGTCCACATGGCTCTGCCCAGCCCCTCCTGCCTCTGCACTGTTTTCCTTCACCAGGATGCTCTCTCTGTCCATCCCTTCACCTTCGTCCTTCGCCTGCGATGCTCTCTCTACCCTTCACCTTCCTTTACCTGTGATGTTCTCGCTATCCCTTCTTGGCCCAGGGCTGCCTTTGTCTTCAGTTTATTGAAGTTGTCCTTCCAAACACTTCTTCTGTTGAGATAGTGGTCATAATGTGAAGAGTGTTGCATGGCTGGTCAGTGGTGGCGCCAGGGCTTGGACACAGTGTCTGGCTCCATCATCCATGCTCACCCAGACTCCAGCACCTCAGAGTCTCAATGTAAAAGCATTAAGTTTGGCCCCGAGAAAAGCTCAGCACCAAATGCGGCCACAGCCCCACATTGAAATTTTGTTCCAAATGTCATGTTCGGGTAAGGCATGTTTGCTTGGTTTGGGCTAACACTGAGACTCTTTTTTACTAACCATTAACTTCAGGATGCAATAAATGCAAAACCAGTGAAGACTTTAATAAGTATGTGGGTCTAATTGTTATGTTTTATGTGTTTAGTTTTTGCAGTGCGGGGGTTTGAACTCAGGACCTTGTGCTTGTTTTGCTGGTTCTCTACCAGTTGAGTGCCTCCTTCAGCCCTGTTTTTGCTGGTTATTTTAGAGGTGGCATCTAATGGGCTTTTCTGCCTGGGTAGGCTTTGAACTTCAATCCTCTGGATCTTAGCTTCCCAAGTAGTTAGGATTATAAGCATTCAACTAAGGTTATATCTTTTAAAATTAAAAGATCTCAGAAAAAAGATAATAGTACTTTTGTGTCGGCCTGCCAAATTTTCCTCCAGTTTTTTCCTTTCTTTCCTCACAGTTCATGAACATATCTTCTCTTCGCACGCTGTCAAACACCAGATCTGATTTGTCTTTTCCCTTTTTGTCACTCTGGTTTCAAATGAAGACAGTCTTTGGTTAAACACATGGGCAGTGTGCGGTGCCGTGTTGCTTCCTTGCCAAGAGCTTCTCCCAGCAAACGAACAGCAGATCCTCGTGCAGCTTCACGGTGTGGCGTGTCTGCAGAGAGCCAGTCGGTTATGGGCATTGTGCTTTTCCAGATGAGGCAGAGCTCCGAGCCTCTGTTACCTTCCCTGTTACGTAGAGGATGCTGACTACAGTCTGCTGCTGGTGGCACATATGTAAGGCACACAGAGCCCTTCCAGGGCTCTATTGGCCCTATTTGTTAGTTACAGATTAGTGGTAGTATTTGGTAATAAGTAAGCATAATGCTTGAGTCCTACCTTTAAGGAACATGTAATTAGGTTACATATTCCAGACTAATTTAGAGACAAACTGGGTGAAAACAACCAGTGATTGAGCATTAAACCATCTGGTGCAGATTACAAATAACATATTAGCAACACACTTTCAAGGCCTAGTGTGGGCCAAGGGAGGAGAGGTAATATGATGTAATCAAGAAAGCCATGGGCCGACAGAAGTCACCGAGGGCTGCAGATGCAGAATCTGCTCAGGCTTTGGAAGATAGCTGGAGTGTGAGCGGATTGGGGTGTAGCGATTCCAGCCAGGGACGGACAAGGAGAGAGTGTGGGGTTGGGAGCCAAGGTAACCTCTGCTGGATTATGAGAAATGAACCTCAAATAAAATCACCTCGCTCTATCAGAAAGTCTCATCGATCGCTGCAAGTAATTGATAAAGCACCAGGTGATCGGCACGTGGAAGAGCAATCGAGAATCCTGGGGCAGCAGTCACAAAGAAGGTAACTTAAGCTGTTCAAGGAGGAGACGAACTGCGGGGGCTTCTTGTGGGGCAGCCCCTGGCCTGGAGATCATCTGGAGGGTCTGTGACTCCAGGCATTGGTACCTACATGCCCACCTATGTGTGCACACGGGCTCCTTAGGAGGCGTCTGTGAATTCAACCTGCGCGTTTGCCGTTAAAATTAAGTTTGAAGTAAGCAGTGTGCTCGGAAATGCCAAACACGGTTTGTAAACTCACATCAGAGTCTAGTTACTTATACCGACAAAGAATCCTGAAAGGTGGGCACTGTTGGCAATAGAACAGGAGCCAGCACTTCTGCTTTATGCGGCTGAGACAAAACAGAGGCCACAGTGGAAAAGCAGCTTCCTTACAACACGTCAGAAGAAACCTGCGTGTTCCATCTTCACAAGCAGGTGGCCCACCATTCACATGAGCGGCCTATGTTGTGGACCATTTTCTTAGGCCTCCATGTAAAATAAGGATATGAATAGGCTCTCATCTGGAGAGTTGTCCTGTAAATTAGGAATGAAACAGTGGTTTCTACAGTGAGCAAATAGATTAGGCATCAGCTGAAAGACAAGTATCATCAGTGTCTTTACTTTTAGTTCTTAGGCTATATTCAGTATGTTTGAGAGGACAAGGCACCTTCCCCCACCCCCCCAACAGGGGAAAGAGGAAGTGCCCATCATGTGGTTCATGGCTTGTTTGACATGTTGAGTCTCATTCTTTGGCTGAAAAACAAATGCTTTGTGCAAAGACTGCACTTGTGTGTCTCCTTTCTGCAGCCTAAAAGACCTTTAGGAGAACCAGGGGACATCTTGTCAAGGCTAAAATATGCACACCAAATTCCACCTCCTTTCCAGCCTGAATGGGGAAAATAGACTTTGATCCCAACATTACTGATTTGAGAGTGATTGAAACCTCTAGTCTTTCGGATCCGTGCTGGAGATAAACCTAAAGTTTATGGTTATAACTTTTGCTTATACTATTTATTTTAAGCACGATATTGGAAGGCCTTTAACACAATATTCTTTAAGCATGTTGTTAGGCTCTGGCTTTGAGGGAAGATTTGCTTCTTGCTTGTGTTGGAAATTGCAGTTCTCTGATGGTTTTCTGTGATTAGCCCTTGTTGGACACAAAGTATTTTTTCTTATCGGGAGATATAATTGGATCTCCTACTTCTTGTATCTTCAAATGTGTCTCTGAGTGGCCACCTGAGAAAACATTTAAGAGAAACACTGGTTAATGGATTTTCTTTCTCTTATCCCAGGTTTACTTTGAATGCAGCAATAATCATAGATATTTCCAAAGTGCTTTTTGTCCTCCAACACAGAATTCTTTACAAACCAGTTCTCATTTTGAAGTCACTTGCCTTTGCCCGGCTGCATGCTCTCTCGCGGGAACGCGGATGGGCCCGGGTGAGGAGGAGTCCAGTGGGGGCTTCAGGGAGGGGAAGGGGAAGGACGAGAGTCCCCCCGCCCAAAGCTCCTGGCCTTCCAAGCCCAACGCGTGTACGCAGTCCTGGTGTTGGAGTCTGTCCTGCGAAGGGCCCATGGTGAGAATCCCTCTCTACCAAAGCCAGGGGACGGCCCTGTGTAGACTGTGGTAGGGGTTTGTTCTCAGTGTTGGGAGGGAGGACTGAACCTAGGCTGAAGAAAATCAGGGGGGTCAGTAGCGCTGACCCAGAAACCTAACCACTGACTTCTTGTTTTCATGGAGGGCACACTGGCCTCTTCCCTCTCTTCTCCACATTTCCCAAGCTCTCTCTTAATGCTTCTTACTTTTTCAAAGGTGGTAGAAGTGGAATCAGGCATCAAGGCATTTGGTATCATCTTACTTCACTTGAAATTGTGTTTGAGATCCATCCACGTTTTGTATATATTAGTGATGTGTGCACTTCTGCTGATCTTATATGAAAAGAGTACAATTTATTTCACACATACACACCCTTTCTTTGTAAATTGTAACAACGACTAACTTGCATAAAAAATTGTCACACCAATCAAAAGATGGCACAGGCAACTCAATGTCTTCTTTTTGTTTCTGAATATTTTTTAGAGTATCTTTAAAAGTAGTTGTACAAAGGAGTTGCTATTTCCCAAAGCAGCTTATGAACTCCGTGCATCTTGATCCCTGTCCTCGCTTTCAACTTTTCTCACCCACCCCTTCTAACCCAGCTCTTCCCTCACTTTTCTTAATTTTTAGGTTACGTATTGAATTATATTTTCACACAAATGGTGTAATATCATTCTTTCTGATGAGTAGAATTCCATTGTGTGTATATGTATATGTTTGTGTGTGTACATATATATATGTGTGTGTATATATATTTGTGCACATATATACTTTTCAGAGTAGTTGAACGAGCTTGTATTCCTTCCAACAGTGTAATAGTTTTCCCTTTTGGCCACATCCCTACCAGCATTTGTTATTGTTCGTTGTCTCCATAACGGCCATTCTAACTGGGGTGAGGTAGAATCTCAGTGTTGTTTTGATTATGGCCAGAGATGTTGAGCATGTCTTCATGTGTCTATTGGCCTTTTTTTTTTTTTAACTTCTGAGCAGTCTCTCTTTATTAGCCCATTTTTTAATTGGGTTGTTGTTTCTTTGAGGGTTTGTGTTTTGAGGGTTTAAGATTTTGAGCTCTAAGTATATTTTAGATATTAGGCCCTTGTCTGATGTATAGCTGGTAAAAAAAAAAAATGTTCTCCCATTCTGTGGGCTTTCTGTTATCTTGTTAGCTATGTCCTCTGCTTGGAGAAACTTTTAAGTTTGATGCCATCCCAATTATCGAATCTTTCTTTGATTTGTTGTGATTCTGGATCTATACTTAGAATGTTCCGGCTTGAGCCTGGGCACCCCTGGTGTTTCCCCCGCCACTTCCTATAATATTTTCATGATTTCTGGCCTTATATTGAGGTCTCTGACCCACTTTGAATGGGTGCCAGTGCCAGGTGATCTGTAAGGATCTAGTTTCAGTTTTCTGCATGTGGATAGCCAGTTTTCCCACCACCATTTATCAAAGAGCTTGTCCTTGTTCCGGCCTATGTTTTTGGCTCCTTTATCAAATATTCAGTCTGTTCCTTTCTGTGTCTCTTATTCTGTCCATGTCAGTTTTTAACATAAATGTTGTACATTGTCAAACACCTGCAAACTTAGTACTCTACAGTCATACTGGACAGAGGAGTATATCAAAGAGACTTTATTCTTTCCATATTTGCCTTGATGGTAGAAAAGAAAAGATAGAAAATCATTTCCCAGAGCCGGGTGCTGGTGGCTCATGCCAGCCCGGGCAGGAGAGACCGTGAGACTCTTATCTCCAATAAATCACCAGAAAACCAGAAGTGGTGCTGTAGCTCAAGTGGTAGAGCGCTCGCCTTGAGCTGAAGAGCTGAGGGACAGCGCTCAGGCCCAGAGTTCAAGCCCCATGACCAACCAAAAAAAAAAAG
>NW_012267245.1:6799219-6856470 GCF_000151885.1 Dipodomys ordii
CAAAAAAAAAAAAAAGAAAATCATTTCCCAACAAAAAAATTATCCAATAATGCCTGCTTCCTAGTGGCTATTTCACACAAGTGTGTGCCACTTCTAATCCCCACTTTTTTTGTATTTACCTTTATGTGTAAAGTACATGAAACATGAAATATACATTTCAGAAGTAATGGGTATAACACACAGGAATATCAAAATAACAGTTGAATCATTTCCCTACTGGCGAATCAGTAGATAACATATAAAATTTTTTAGTAGCACTGAAACTGTTCAGTAGTAGTATTAGTTTATTGAGAAAAGTCTCGTAGACACAATCTGCTAATTATATCTTGACGAGTAGCCAGGACATGTCTTTAGAAACATATTTTCCCATATTCAGTGAGAATTTCTGTGGGTGTCATTTAAAGAAGTTTTATTTTATTTTCCACACTACTTCACTGGTACCATTTGTAAATTTTGCCTCTCTAGTTCCAAATGCTCATTTGAATTTCGCTGGTGCTCATTCAGTTAGGAGAATGAATGCACTGAGCTTTTTCCCAAGCTAATAAATGCTACTCCCAGGTTGTTTCTGGTTTGGGGCTATGAGCAATACTATTGATGTGAAACATCTCTGCTCATCTCACGGTTGTTGTGCAAGTATCTGCACTTCTCTTCGACTGGACTTCTGGACTTGTACCCATCCTCCTTGGGTGATAGTAAACACTGCTTCTGACAGCTCCATAATGGTTAGATCAAGCTGTGTCAGCCAGCCATGTTCTCTGTACTGGCAAACACTTGCTGTTGTGTCCTTTGGCTGAGTAACGAAATCACATGGTAGTTTTCATATGCGTGGGTCATGTGGCTATGAAGAATGATAAGACTTTCTCCTGTGTGTTGGGATTTTGGTGACTGTAGTCAGTTTCAGTGCACCTGTCACCTAGTCTGCGCTGTGTTTTTGTCCATTGTGTAGTTCTTACTTATATGTAGCCATCGAGTTGTTTTTGAGATGGACAGGTTCCAGAAGTTCTAGAAGGCATTGCAAAGCCAGAGGAGACTACATTACAGCTCTGGCTCTCGGGCTACCCCTGGCCCAGCCACCCCCAGAGGAGACCACATTACAGCTCTGGCTCTCGGGCTACCCCTGGCCCAGCCACCCCTTTTGTGACAAGTGCTATAAAGGAAAATGTGAGGGTTACTTACAAACATTTTTATTGGGAGCGCTGCTTTAGACAATAGAATGCTATTTTAGGTAGGTTTGCTAAGCGAGCTTCTGAGGAGATATTAATTCAGACATAACTGTAAATGTACTGAGGAGCTAACCACGTGGAATGGGTTGATTTTGAGTGCAGAGGACTCATGGGGCTGTGCTCCGTGGTGGCAGCGAGGAGGGTTCTGATGAGGGAAGGGCTGTGATGACCCCTGGCCTTTAAAAGAGGGCTTGGTGCTGCGTGGACAGACGGGGGAAGCCAGGAGGGTTCTCAGGAAGGATGGCAAGTGCAGGTAACGGGGTAGAGTACGCAGACAGACTCCAGGTACTGGGGCCTGGGGGGAGAAAAGAACTAAGCATGACTTCCATACTTACAACCCGGAGAAGTATATACCGGGGATTCTGGGGAAAACTAGAGAGAGAAAAGGTCTGGAGCAGAAGACAGACCCAAAGAGTTCTCTCTTAAATGCATCAGACTTGAAATACTTAGTATCTAAATGTGGAAATGTCAAGTAGACAGATATATGTATCTCTGGGATCTAGTTGGGAATGCATCCTTTTTAATTTTATTAAGGTAATGGAATTGGATAGAAAGACTTAGGGGAGGTAAAGGGAGAAAAAGAAGAGGAAAAAAAGAAGAGGATTCCATGTCCTTGGAATAAGCCAACTACTTAGATGTCAAAGGTGAAACAGATATTGTGACCTAAAAAACTGAAAGAAAGTAAGGTGTGTTTGGAAGCTAAGCAAAGAAACATTAGAAACAGAAGCAGGGGACAGTACTTAATGTCGATGAATGGTACAATAAAGAGAGGGAACACTGAACCTGGTGTTTGCCAAGTTGGGGATCACTGGTGACACCCACAGCCTGTGTCTGAGCAGGGCCAGTGTCAGCGCTGGGTGGGAGTGTGTGGAGCAGGGGATGGGAGAGAGGAAGCAGAGAGGAGTCATTGACAGCGCTTTAATGAAGTTTTGATATAAAGAGGCAGGGGAGTGAGCTAATAGCTGGAAGGGATCATGAGGTATGTCCTTTTTGTGGGAGAAATGGCAGAACGCTGTGTGCTGATGAAAGTAATACAGTGGAGAAGATGGCTATTCCAGGAAAGGCAATGGGAGGAAGCAAACACACAGACATTGTAGAGAAAACAGAAGGAAGAACCTTTGCTTTGCAATCATGGATACCAGCCAAAAGCAAATGATCCCTAAAGCTCTTACTGTTTGAAATTAAGAAAATACTATTTTCTCCATGGAAATTGTAAATCTTGGATCTTGCGTCTTCCTAACGGCTATATATGTATATGGGTATGAAAATACCAATTATGAAGAAAGTAAAAATGGAACAGTGCTCTTCCCTGGTGTAAACATTTTCCCACATTGCTCATGACGAGTCTTTACAAGGTCATCTACAAAACCACAGCTCTTCAAAGTAGCAGGATCACTATACTGAATATTCTGTCAAACCAACCAGGAAAAAAAAAAACCCAAACACTTTGAACTAGCATTTCAGTGTCACCCAGGTTCTTTATAAAACAGTTGTGTCACTGGCTAGCTATCCTGGCAGTTTAAACAACTGTGAAAGTTCACCAAAATTCCTTCCTAATTGCTTTCTCAGAGACATTCTTAAAGGAACTGTGGGTTTGGGGGACATAGCTCTCTCTGTCTACAGTCTTTTATGTCTGTGTGTAAAACAGTAGATGAGTTTCATGTGTTTAAAAATAAATCTTCTATTAGCATATTTTATACTTAAGAGTTCTGTTGACAAGATAGGGAAGGAAGGAAGCTGTGGGAGTTATTTCTGGTTCCATCAATAAAGACAATAAGTTTAACTTTGTATAAAATGAAGGGAAGAAAGTCCACAAGGCAGTGATTCTAACACAGGAGTACACGTTCCCTTTAGCCATCAATGGGCTGATCTTTGCCTCCCCAATAGCTCGGATTACAGGTGCCAGCCATTGCCCCTGGCCTGGTTTCAGTCTTCACTGTTACTGGGCAGCGGTGGGCAGTACTTGAGGTGAAACCTAAAATCTTATTCTAACATGGATGATCAGAAAATAAGAGGAATGGCACAGAGAGGGAAATATCCATCATCTTAAAACATTTATGTGTATTCTCAGAAAGTATTTTTATTTAAAAAAGCAAGAATCATTTGGGAGACTAGGAAAAACCAAACCAAACCAAAGTCTCTAAGTTTATAAGATCTATTAGCAACTGGGTGTGGGTGGCTCACGCCTGTCATCCTAGCTATGCAGGAGGCTGAAATTTTTGCAGTTCAAAGCCAGCCTGGATAAGAAAGTCTGTGAGACTCTGATCTCCAATAAACTACTCAAAGAAGTCAGAAGTGGTGTTCTGGTTCAAGTGGTAGAGAGCCAGCCTTTAGCAAAAAGAAGCTCAGAGACAGAGCCCAGACCCAGAGTTCAAGCCCCAGGACTGGCAAAAAAAAAAATCTATTAGCAGACCTTAGTAGTACAAGAGTATTTGAGTGTGGTAATTCCACAGATGAATGCAGTGCTCTTTGAGTAAGTTCATCCTCCCTTCTGCCTATCTTCATACGTCCATGGGATTGTGCTTCATCCTCCTCATTCCCCTCCAGACCCTCCCCCAGCAGTCCCCTTTTTAGATTCATCATCCTCACTAGCATGTTAGATCTAGATTCCACATATGAAGGAAAACATGAGGTATTTGGGTCCTTATGGCTAAGGATGCTGAACATCTCTTTCCGTGTTTATTAGGTATTTGTACTTCTCCAAAGAAGGGTCTATATGCAGCTCCTCTACCATTTATGACTTGGATTATCTGTTCTTTTGCTGTTTAATTTTCTTGAGCTCTTTGTGTATTCTGAGTATTAATCCTTCATCCATTGAATAGCTGGTAAAAATTTCCTTTTTGATGACGCAGCCCATGTAATTCTTAGAGGAGAGCATTTCCCTCGCCATCCCCATTTTAAAACAGTAAAGCTAAGCCTTAGAGGGGCTTATGTCCCCGTCTTAATGGTTTTTATTGTAGAATCGCTCCACCGGCTAGGCATTTCAGAAAGCATTCCAGGAGATGGGGACAAGCCAGTGAAAAGCTTGGAAAATTGAAAACAGCTCCATATTTTGAAATTCCAATCTAGTTATGGCAGAGAAAAACCCTGTGCCAACTGCAAACAACCTCATCTGCATGTTTGCAAAACACACAAGTGTGGCTGTGAATCCCTGGGACCCACCGGTTTGGGTTGGTTAAATCTTCCCTCTGCTCTTCCCTTCAGCCACATGATAGAGAGCTGGAAAACTTTGACTTGTCGTCCCGGGCTTTGCTTTGAAACCTTCCAGAATCTTAGCAGAACTCCCCAGGGTCCTGTGCCATCCAGCCGTGGGCACCGTGAGCCAAGGGACAGTGTGGCCGGGGGAGGCCAGGCATTGTGTCTCATCACGAGATTGCTGAGCGAGGGGCTAACTGGCCTTCCTCCATCCATTATCTAGTAAATCTCTCTCTCTAAAAGGACACTTTTTCAGAGACTTCAGCTGTGGTTAAAAATGCTTCATCAATCACGGAGAGGAAAGCTTGTTGCATTTGAAGGTTTTTTGTTTTGTTTTAGCTCAGTGTGATTTCCTTTAGCCAAGATCTTACTCAGAATGAATTTGAAGGATTAAATAACGCAATTAACCAACTTTGTTATATATTTTGCTGTTCATTGCAAATACACGGAGAACCATACATATTTTCCTTAGGCTCATAGAGCTTATAGGAAATTTAATTATATGGCTGGCCTGTAAAAAGCTTTAACATTTCTCCCCCCCCCCAATTAAAACTCTCAGAGGGCACATTCTCTGACCAAAAAAACCCAAAATACTGGATTTCAATAGTAAAACAAAATAATGAGAACCCATTTTAAATGAGAAACAAAAAGGATCTCTCCTTAATGGCTCTTGAATTGAGAGGAAATAAAAATCAGAGATTACAAATGTTCTATCAATTAGTGCAGATGAGCCTCTTATTGAGAAATGTCTGGGCTCAGGGTGAAACTCATGGCTTTAAATGTTTAATTACTTTGATACAAATGAATAAAACATTTAACTTAGGAATCTAGAAAAAAGTAATGAAATGAATCCCAAGTGTAAGAAAAAAAAGGATTAAATACATAAATAAATTTCAGGCAGAATTTCCTCTAGGGTTTTAAAACCCAGCCTCAAACCCCACTAGAGCACTGGACTTAACAGAGTAGAATAGAAACTTACTTGCTCTGTGTTTTATAATGACACTTATTGGAGAGGCTGACCAGATCAAGTGCTGTATTCCAAGTGCTGTATCCCATTTCTATTTCTGATGAACAAGGAATAGTTATTTTGTGTAAGTTCATCCCCTATTTGGGGACCTATGTACATAAAAATTGCCATTCATTTTCATCTGGAATTCAAACATAAGGATTATGTATGCCCTGTATGGTTATTTGCTAGGTCTGGGAATGCTTCCTCAGATAGAAAAATCTTCCACAAGTTTGAAGAAATAGATGATTGAACCTAGCTGAAGTTTTAAGAGCTTGAAAATACACAAATTGCAAAAAGAGATGATGACAAAAACCAAAGAAGTCAGCACCAAAGATGGAAAACTTGTCATCATGCTGTACACGATGCCCAGAATTCTGCCGGATTTCATCTCCTTCGGTAAATCTGGGCAGAACATATGGAGCAGCTATTTTTAGAGCTGGCCAGTGAGCCCGGGACACTGTGATCCCTCCCAGAAGGGCACAGCCGAGGGGAGCCCGAGGATCTTCCTTAGTGCTTACAGCACCTTTGGGACATGGGTGCAGAAGCCAGCGCAAAGCCTTGCTGTGGTGTGGACCGGGGGGTGAAGCCTGGGGGAAGGCAGGGGCAAGCCCTGCTGTGCCCGCACAGGGCGAAAGGCGTCCTGCAGGGCCAGAGAGTAGAGTGGCCAGGGAGTGCATGCCGACCGACCGCCGTCCTCAGCACGCGTGCAAAACACAGCCAGTACTGGAGGCGCGGCTCACCCCCTCAGGCTGATGGGGCTTGGCTGCCGCGGGTGAGGACGCTCCTGGAGGGAGTCAGCAGAGTGTCTGTGAGCCGTGGACAGATGCTGCCCTCTGGAGAAGGCCCAGACAAGAAAGTGGAGAGAGACGGATCGCCGTACATGAGGCCCGGCGTGCTGAGCCAGGACCGCCCCATCAACCACCAAGTGTGCCCCCGTCATGCTCAGGGGTACAGGTCACCATCACCATTCCTTCTTGGTGTTCGAAGTGTCTTCTAGTTAAGGCAACCAGTAGCCACGCTTGGAAATACAGGGTTACCATATAAGATGTCTAAAAATGACCATCTGCCAGAGAGCCTTATTCAAACTAAAAAATCCAGTGCCTAAAAGGGCGTAGAAGCAATTGAATGTATAGACATAGCTTTTTTTCCATCAGTCATTCATGGCCAGTATCAACTTTTAAATTCTAAATGAGCTGAGGGCATGGCTCACATGGTAGACTACGAGCGTGTGGCCTCAATGTAAACATACACATTAATAAATACAATAACTTCTCAATGATCACAGCAGTGGTGGAGAGGCTCAGTTTGGAGCCGGATGCAGAGCCTGAATCCTCTCATCCTAGCTGCCTGGAAGGTGGAGATTGGGGTATCAAGTTCAAGGCCTGACTAGCCTGACAATGTTTTTAACAAGCTCTGCCCCGACCAGTGACCAGTGCTGACTGGAATGGGCAGGTGTGAGCTGCCGCCCAGCCGTAGGGGAAGCAATTGTGTAAACTCACAATCTACATTGTATACATAACACCCCAGCACAACTCATGCCTCTGATCTACATTTCTAGGTGTCATTTCACTACTATCACTTTCCATCGCTTATTGATTTCCTTTCCCCTAGACCTGCAAAATACTGCTGCTGCTCTTTGGAAAGCTCCCTTGAACTAAGATTCAGATGAAGTCGTTCTGAGCAAGGCTGGATCCAGGCTGTACGACGTACCTTGTAGCTGCACACACAGGTGGGTTATTGTGGTCCTGAGCTTCAGAGGCCTCATTTCAAAACCTCTCGCTCACCTTCGTGTTCTGGGGAGGGCAAGCACATGGGTGTGCCTTTGTCAACCCTGCAACTTTGACGTGTCTGGGTGTTATTAATAGTCTCAGGGGACACCTTTAATAATAGCCCATGTTAACTCGTTGCCTGAGCAATGACACAAGACACCCTGCATCCTGGTTCATTGGGGATGCGGTGCTTTCTTTCTAATCGCATACTGCATTCTCTCGGCCCTGGGCAGACCTGCTCTAGGTTGCTGGTGACCTTCAGCACCAGGGAACCCTCTCAAGGTCACACCATCAGCCAGGCTGCTCTGTCATCAGCAGGCCCCTTTCCCCGTCACTCGGCTCATTCTGTGCATAATTCCAACGTGAACACTCCACTTCTGTAAATCCTGTAATCAGCCTGCAACCCAGGATCAAGTACAAATTGCTAACCAACGCACGGCGCTATTCATTACGATATTCTGTGAATGGCGGCCCTGTAATTCCGGAAGCGATCCGGAGTCAGTCCCGGTGCCCTAACAGATAATCACATCTGAAGCTTCTTCGACAAATGATAATTTGGTCTATTCTTAAAGACCTCCTGAGGCGATTCGCCAGCCTCTCTGGGGGTACGTGTGCCAATATTTAGTAAACGGTGCTGTCACTAAGTGCTTCTTGTACCTCAAGGAACATCTCATAGCAGAGTGACGAATTCTTTTGTTTCCACCTTGGGGAGAAAAGGTAGCAGTGACAACACATTGTTCATTCCAGCTTATCTCTCCCTTGTTAAGACCCCGCCCCCTGCATCAATAGAAGAGCCCTCTTCTGCCTGTGAGGAGTCATTGAGACACCTTGCAGGTCAGAGAGGACCCTCCCCCCCAACCCATGCCTGCCGTGCACCTGGCGTCTAGCTCTACCGAGTTGCTTTCCTGAACTTCAGGAGCACGGGCTTTTCATCGTCCCAGTGGGCGCATCTGTCCAGTCTTCTGCCTTCATCCCCCTCTATCCCAACACTCAGCTCCGATTGCAAGCCGTTGTCTGCATTGCTCTCCTTCCAAACTCCCACTAGAGCGTTTGATTGTTTAAGGTAACATTTGCCTTCCTTCATTTCATTTAGAGGTCCTCCCTCACCTTTTGCTGGACTATGAGCATTCTAGTCTGGGATGAGTGTTTTTTTTTATGTCTGTCTGTTCAGGGACTGAAGGACAGAGAGGATCAATATGTGAATTGACAGAATGTACAAATACCTTCCTGCTATCCAGAGATTCAAAAAGCTTTCTGGGCCATAAAGTAGGAGCACTGTGAATACAGATGCATGAAAGACTTATTAAGGCACCACTGTGCTAAGTGTCTGGAAGTTAGCCTAACTTAAATTACCACCATCAGAAGTGGCTGAAGGACAGGTTGCAGGTGTGCAAGTCTCTCTTTGGGAGAACATTGTAGCTAGTCTCCATCTGCCATCTCTGTTGTGAAAGTGAAAAAAAAAAAAACAACAACTTGACCAAGCCAGTCAGACATTGATGTTTTATGATCAAGGAGTGATTTTTCCATTAGCAGTTCAGTCCCCGTCAGCAGGACATACTCAAAAGCATTTGGATGTTGGCAGCTAGGGATGTATCCGATGCCTGTCATCAGAAATGCTCAGGCCATCTGTCAGTACCACGAGAGCCTCTGATGGCCAGAGACGAAAGACCAACGACCTGCTTGTGCAAAGTGTACTGATACCGTTGCACAACTTTGATGTAAATAATGTGTGTGTAGAGTTATATATTCATCCATCCATCCATCCATCCCATCCATCCATCGAACATATCCCAAGAAGCAAGTCTCAGAGACTGTGGAACATAACCAGGAAGGAACCTCGGAGGATGTAGTCATTTTTTCCATGGTGGAAGGAAAGTATTTAAGTTGTCCTGTACCCCCCCCACACACACACATGGCATTTTGTTTTAGCAATGTGATTTTTTTCCCCTGACACCTACGGATCACTACTATTTCTAGATCGTTTGTTACTCTCTCTCCTTTGTCTGCTTCTGGAAAAGGATTTGCATTTTCCCTGGTTCTGACCTTTCACAATGAAGGGGATAATGAGTGTCAGGTTCATTAAGGTAGGTTTCTGCTAGAAAGAGGGGAAACAAGGGCTCCCTCTCCTGAACCTGTCTCTGGCCTCCTGATGTACTGATGACATGGATTTGACAGCAGAGGCTGCCCCTCCCTGGACCGGCTCATCCCAAATCGAGGACAGTAGCAGGAATTAAATGGTTGGGGTCAAACAGAACTTTAAGGGCCATCTAGTTAGTAACCATATTGTGTGGTCTCTTAGGAAAAGATATTTTCTGTGTTCTGTGGGAAAGGTAGTTATGATTTCCATGCATCAGTGGGGCTATGACTTAGCTAGTAAAAGAAGAGGTGAGATGCGGTATCTTTAGTAACAGAGATCACACAGTTGTATGTAAGCTTTAGCAATAATGTCCCCTCTCTCTCTCCTGCTTTCTTCCTTCCCCTCTCCCTTCAGTTGGCCTCAGGGGGGGTTAAGTAACGATTTCATCTACTTTGTAGTGAACAGTTTTATTTTTGGAAATGTGTTTGCATTGCTTGTTTCCCCCTTTGTGACTATTATCATTCCATCTGATTGTCAAGTGATGTTACTAGAAAAGTTTGATTTTATATTTCAGCTACAACACAGGCTGCTATATTTGGTTTTGAAAATGAGTTAAAGGTTAAGCTTGGGGATTGAGCAGGCTTGTCCTGTGGTATCACTTGAAGAAAGGTGCTCAGACTATTTGAATGTAATATGTAATAAAAAGTGTATCTGCTCCATGGCTGAGTGGTATGTACTCCCTGAGCTAATTGTAAGGATTTGATGAGCTAATGGCAGAAACAAAGAGCATACGTATGTACAGGTATTTTTAAAACACATATACACTTGCCTTACTCGTCAGTACATTTCTCTAATTTTATGGCTAGAAGGCAGAAGATGTGCGATAAGACCCTGAAAACTAACCCTCTCTCTCTCTCTTTCTCTGTCTTTTCTCTCCAAGTGAATCTGATACAGAAACGTCTTGGAGATTGAGGATCTAGAACATTCTTCTGTCTCAATTAGTTCTTCCATTGCATTAGTCATGTCTCTCTCTATCCTTGTAATTAACCAGAACCAACTCAAGCTAGCATAAAATAAGAAGCTGGTGTGAAATATTTAATAGTCTGGGGATTAAACTATTGACACATTTTCTCACATAGATTCACATCTTTGGAGCTTGGTTAATGCTAGTCTATCACCGTCTTTGATTCCATCCCTCTAGCTCCCACCAGTCCAGCAGAGCGTGGCTCTTCCCTTCCCAGCATCACCTGAAACAGTTCCAGGACTGGGCCCTGTTGGATGTTAATCAGGGCCTGTATCCATTCATGACCTTCATGATAAAAACCCAGGAAAGCAGGATGAATGATGGGAATTAGTTCTGGGAGCCTTGGTGCGATCAGGTCCCATTTCCACGTGTTACACACCGCACAGAGGCCTTCTTTAGGAGTTACTATATTTTAGGAGTGGGTGGTCTTTCTTCTTTGCTTTCCTACCTGCTCTGATTTACAGTACTTTGTTGTGTGGAGGAATCCCAATTTCATGTAATTCACATCTCTCTGACAACGGACATTTGCAATCCTCCAAAGGGTTTGTTTTTTTTTTCATTATGTTTTCTAATCCAAAACCCAACACCATGCTCTGCTTGAGAATCCCTGTTCTCCAAAGCCTGGAGGCTGCCCTGTGAGCACGGTCTGCTATTGGCGGGCGGGCGCCAGCAGACCCATGCCGCAGCTGTGTCCTCTCCAGCAAGATCGTCCCGAGTCACTGGGGAAACCGCGGGCTGCTCCGGCCTGTGCATGGTGACCCGACTCCACACCCACGCAGCAGAAGACAGCCACCTCCTCCATCCACCGGAGGTGCCAGCGTGTAGGGAGGCGTGGCTGATTGACAAGACATGAGCAAATGATAGACACTTCCTACCTCAATCAGAGACAGACTGTGTGTGGCCGTGACAGAATATAATGTGTTTTGCAGGATAATCTATCAAAATTCATAAAGATTATAAAATAAAACATAAACATTTAGAACAATAACATAATTAGACATGGAAATGTCAAGACAGTCTGTAATGGGGCAGGGAATTCCAAGTACAGCTAAGAATGACAGATTATACAAAAACATTCTTTTGCGTAAGAAAAACGCAGAAGACAAATGGCAAACTATAAATTACAATTTACAAGAAAGTTATTTTTCTTAATACATAAATTTCTCCCATAAATCAATTAGAGTGACAGTAGCAAAGCAATAAAAATATAAAAGTCAGATCATAGGAGGAAAAGCACAAATGGGTTTTAAACATTTTGAGAGATGCTTATGCACTAGAAGAGGTAGGTTAAAACACCATTTAACCTGTCAGTTTGGTGAAGATGAAAATGTCTCTTCCTATACTATGTGTGTTTGAAAAGGAGAGACTACCAGGAAGCAGTCAGTAATATGCATTCTATTGGGAATATCAATTGGCACAGTGTCATCAAGTACAATTTGGAAATAGTTAACACTTACCTATATATATATGCACATATATACACACACATACATATAGCCACCCTTTGGTCCAAGTTTTATTTCTAAAAATGTATTTTTTAATGTATTTGTGCATTTGCCAACTAATGTGCATAGAAGATCATTTACTACAACATCTGAACTAGCAAAAAAACACAACCCCAAACTGGTCATCTAAATAGAGGAAGCTAAACACAGTAAGCTGAATTTGCTGCATGCAGTTTGGGCCAAGCGGGGGTAAAAATGAAGTCAAAAGAAATTTTAAAGGTATGGTTGGTGGTGGATGGGAAGGACCTGGGGGGTTGCGGCACACGCACGCCCACCCTGTGGTCACCGTGCTGAGAGATGCGGCGTGCTCACAGACCACAAGGTCGCAGATGGGCAGAGCGGGGCGGGGGGGGGGGGTGGCGCCAGCCCAGGAGAGCACAGCCGAGGCTCCCGCCCAGCCGCACCCAGCACACGGGCGGGCGGGCGGGCGGCGGGAGCAGCTGTGTGCCCCGCATGCGGCCTTGGAGCTGGCAGCAGTAGCTGCGCTTCCTGACGGAGAAAATGCAATGGACTCTTGGTGCATCTGCCTGTGAAGGCTTTTTAAGGTCACTCTGCGTGGTGTATATGTCTCTTGTGTTCTGACTATTCCAGGATTTTGCATAATGGGCACCGTGGGGAAAAAGTCATCGTTTTCTTTCTGATTTGTGACAGATTTTATTGGAAGGATATTTTAAAAAAAAAACCAACATTTTTGGTTATAAGCAAAATATCTTTTAAAATAAGACTATTATTGTTCGAACGATGAAGTCATGCATCCTCCACGATTGCTTCTTCAGCTAATCGGGTCGTTTTGGAATGAAAAAGGCTGCCAGGTATCCTGGGACCTCGGTTCTGTGTATCACGGGCTTGGCTCTTCCTTTAACACTAATTTTAACTCAGCGTGGTTCTCCTCATCCAGAAGGTCAGCTCAGCTGTTCACAACCAACCACGCTGCACGTCTGTCTTGTGTGTGCTCTCTCCTTTGTTTGAGTAATTATTATCCAGGCTTGGGAGCGGAAATGCCCGGGGTCTGGAAAAGGCTGCATTGCAGAGTCAGCCTTTGTTCTGTGCTCCCTGAAGCCCTGCCCCAAACGCTGCATCTCCCCACACGTGTGCACATCCCTGGTGCTGCGGGCATTGCACGTACGCAAAATTTAACACAGAGCCGTGCCGACGCACCCCCTTTTCCAGCGTACATGTGTATGTGGCGTGCTTTTGCTGTTGCTTTGGTTACCATTAGTTCCCTCCACGATACCTGGGATTTATGTGTGTGTGTGTGTGTGTGTGTGTGTGTGTGTGCGCGCGCGTGCACGTGCTACTGCTGGGCTATGTTTTATTATTCTAGACTATCCCCTTAGGTGGCTTTCTAGTGATAAAATTCCTAGGTCAACTCCTAAGGAGATTTTATTGGGGCTAAGTTAGCATTAGTTACTGAAGGTAGAATGTATTCACAACGCACAGTGATCAAAGTCACAGAAGGGGAACTCTGTGCGCGGGAGCTTCACGCCGTGCCCGGCACCTCGTTTTTCTCTTCTTTGACACGATATCTTGCTATGGCTGAAGGCCTCCTGCCTCTTCTCTCGTGCATTGCTGGACCTGAAGATGGGCCCTGGAGACCCCGAAGCCCCACCTGGCAATATGGGGTTTGAAAGAGAGGTGTAAAGGGAGACTGGAGTCATTTTGGGTTCATGGAAGGAGTGTCAGAGGAGAGCTTAACCGTGACAACTGGTCTGCCGACCGCCCCACCTGTGAAGATGGGTCGGAGGGCGTGGTCCAGCGGAGGGAGGCGGAGGGGACGGGAGGTAGGGCGGGTTTGCATTGCTGTGGACCCCATTTGCTATGAGTGTCCTCCTTTGTAAAAATACAATTCATGGTTACCATTAAGGTTACCGTTTCATTGTTATTATTAAGGCTTTACCACTTCCTAAGTCATGTAAGCAGTACCTTTCTGGCTTGAAATCAGGGCCTGAGCACTATCACTGAGATCTTTTGCTCAAGGTGAGCGCTCTACCACTTGAGCCACAGCGCCATTTCCGGTTTTCTGGTGGTTCATTGGAGATCAGAGTCTCTTGGACTTTCCTGCCCAGGCTGGCTTTGGACCTCGAGCCTCAGATCTCAGCCTCCCGAGTAGCTGGGATGATAGGTGTGAGCCACGGGTGCTCAGCAATGAGTGTATTGCTTTGTGGACAATATCACCCCTTCCTTCACCTTCCCCCCATTTCCCCTCCCGACCCTGCCCACAAGTTGCATAGTTCATTTCCACGTAGTGTCAGCTGAGTACCATGCATGCTGTGTAGTCTCACCGTTTGTATGTGAGTGCCTAGAGTCCTGCATAATCGATCATGCTCCAATGTATTTTAGATCCAGCCTCCACGTTTGAGAGAAATCACGCACCGTTTGTCTCTCTGAGCTTGGTTTACCTGATTTGTTCTGGGTCCATCCATTTTCCTGCAAAAGACATAATAATATTCTTTGTCATGGATGAGTAAAATTCTGTCGTGTACAGTGCCATGTTGGTGTTTTTGGATCCACTCATGTATTTATTGTAGGGCATCTAGACCGTCTCCACAACTTGGTTATTGTGAATAGTGCAACAGTGAACACGGATGCGTGCTGGCATCTTCACCATTTTCTGACTTGGAATGATCTGGGTAGAGGCCCAAGGGTAGAATGGCTGGGTTGTAGGACAGTTCTGTGTCGTCTTTTGAGGAACCTCCAGAATGCCTTCTAGAGCGGTTGTACTAGTTTGCATTCCCACCAACCGTGCAATAGGGTTCCCTTTTTCCCACATCCCCACCAGCATTGGTTGTCGTTCAGATTCTTGATATTGGCCAGTCAACAGGGGTGAGTAGGAATCTCAGGGCTGGCTACAATGCACAGCATTTCCTCATAGGTACAGTTACCATTCTCAAGTCTCTCTGAAGTTCCTTTGCCCACTTACTGGTTGGTGTATTGGTTCGAGGGGACTAAGTTTTTTGAGCTCCTTGTGTATTTTGGAATTAGGCCTTTGTCAGATATATTACTGGTAAAGATCCCTTTCCAGTCTGTTGGCTGTCTTTCTGGTTTAGTAAATGTTCTTTGTTGTGCAGAAACTTTAGTTTGATGTAATCCCATGTGTCAAGTCTCCGTCCTATCTGCTGTGTCCCTGGGATTCTCTTCAGAAAGCTTCTGCCTATGCCTATCTGTTCTAGTGTTCCTCTTACTCCTTCTTGTAGTAATCCCAAATTTTCAGGTCTTTGATCCACTTTGAGTTGACATTAGTGCCTGGTGATAAACAGAAATCCACTTGGAGTTTTCCACACATGGATATCCAGTTTTCCTGACACTGGTTATTGAAGAGGCTTTTTTTTTTTCTACCACAAATCTTTGGTTCCCGTGTCAATTGTCAGGAAGTATGATTGTATGGCTCTAGTTCTGGGTCTTCCAGTCGTTCGCGTGACCTTCAGACCCATTTTTGTGCCAGGACCAAGCTGCTGCTGTTGTGACAGCTCTGTGGTAGAGCTTGCTGTGGGCGTTTCCACAGGCCGAGACCTGCTCTTCCACACTCTGCCCCCTCCTACCCTCATGTGTGCCTGCCGCAGCCTGTACTGAAGGATGATACCGTTGTATTTCTGTGGTGCCTTGTACTTCCATTCAGCCACACCTGCCACCAGCGTTGTACTGGTGATTTTAAGATAAGATCTCATTTCCTACCTGGGCCGAGCCCAGACCACCATTTTCCTATTTCATTCTTCTCGCAGTAGCTGGCACTGCAGGCACACAGCACCATGCCCATCTTTTCATTGAGTTTTCCTTTTTACCTGGGCTGTCCTGGAACCAGTGTTTTCCCAGTCTCAGCCTCCCAAGTGGCTGGGATGGCAGGCATTCAATATGGCACCGACCTCTGAGAAGGGGCGCGTGAGTGGGTTTCATGGCTGCCTCAAGCCTCAGTTCTCTTATCCTCAGCCTCCCTTATTCATTGGCGATGAAGGGTTCCTACCGAGTGATAGAACAGCTTTTCTAGCTGAAGGACAATAGGAACAGTAGCGTGCTCATTGGTGATGAACAGGTTATCAAATATTTTTTACAGTTATTTTTTTGCTGGTTGTGGAGTTTGAACTCAGGACCTGGGCGCTGTCCTTGAACTTTTTTTTTTGCACAAAGCTCACGCTCTACCATCTTGAGCCATAGCCCCACTTGTGGTTTTCTGGTGATTAATTGGAGATCAGAGCTGCACGGACTTTCCTGCCTGGGTTGGCTTTGAACCATGATCCTCAGATCTCAGCCTCCTGGGTGGTAGCTAGGATGACAGGCGTGAGCCGCCCGTGCCTAGCTAACAGTTGTTTTAATCAAAAGCTGTTTTGTATAAGTAATAAATTAAAAGTACTGGCAGTGATTTGTACTTACATTTATGATATTTATTACTGTCTTTGAGTCCTGGGGGTTGAAGACCTCAACACCAACCTGATTGAAACAGCTGGCTTGGAAAGCGAGGGGAGCCAGCGCCAGCTTGCCAGCACTGTCGCTGAAGGCGCATCTTCTTCCTTGAGAGCGTGGGACGGCCGTGGCGGGCCGTGGCGGGCTGTGGGTGAGCTCTCACTCCCTTTCCCCTTACTGGCCTGACCTCCCCGAACACACCCCACCCCCACCCCCACACAGACACACACACGCCCAGGGTGAGGCTCATTCCTTCCTCCAGCTCTGGCAGGTCGTTTATCAAGCTGATCTTAATCAGATCGTGGTGTAATTACACTGGGACTGTCAGGATATTTTAGGTTGTCATCTTCTAACAGAATGCAGATTGCGAGGCATGTATACATAGAATTACTCTGTAATTTAAAGTAAATTGACATTTAATTTCAATTTAATTACACAGGAATTACAGACATGACAGACACGGTCTAATTGGGAAGCCAAGTACAAGAATCTGTTTATGGACCAGAAATCCATATCGTTGTTACCCTTTTAATAGGATTGGGACAATTTCTCTGAGAGATTTTCTGGAGCATATATAATAACAACAGCATTAGTTGAACTAGGCCCCGGGCCTCGCACTGGCAGCACATACATTGTCGTACTTTGTGTGTAAAGCTGGTGTGAGCCTTCATCCTGTGCAGGCCCAGACAGCCTGCGGCATGGCCAGTGTCGCACAGGACAGGGATGGCGAAGGCGAATCCCGCGTCCCCTGCTCAGGATCCACACTGCCTCCCTCTTTCACAGGAGATTAAACCCCAGGCCTTGGTCTCGGCTGCCTGAGCTCTCTGGGGGCAGTAGCCTAGAAAGACAAGCTTTTCCTCTCCATTTCCTTGTTTTTCTCCCTTCCTTCCTCTTTCCTTCCTTTAACTCACTGGACAGCCGTGCCTTGGGGTGGGTACCCACTCAGGTGTTGTACTGGGTGTTGGGTACTGGGAGCTAAGTACTGGGTGCTGGAAGGTAAGAGCCAAGGGAGGCTTTGTCCCCTTTCACACATAGGACGCTGTAAACATCCTGTGTGGCGGCCCAGGGTCCACAAAGGGCCAGACCTCACCCACGTGTGGGCCACGTCAGCCACGGGAAGGACCCAGGCCCTGTTTAGGAAGGGGCGGGGGGAGCTTTATTCTCACCCAGACTCAGGTCTGGGCAGCTTTCCTTTCTCCCCTTTTGGGCTCTCAAACTGAACCAAGTTCCTTCTCTTTTTCTTCCTCTGATCTCAACCTTAGTTGCAACCCGGGCCCTCCCTGCCTTGACAAGGGCCCAGCTGCCTCTTTTCAGTGACAAAAGAGTTTTTCCTTCGTTCCTCATTGACTAATTTCCTCCTCCTCAGAGCTAGTCGACTGGCTTCCTGCAATCCAAGTTCCATTTCCTTCTATTTTCTTATCTCTTTCCCATCCTTAGCTTACTTAAAACTCCCTTCCACGAAGAAGTGGCGTTGTCCAGAAGGAAATGTCCTCATGACCTGACTTATGAACCCCCTGTGCCACACCTTAATACCAGCAGTAAACTATGCTTCCAGGCGTATAGTGCCACCACGCAGAGAAGGCTTCCCCTGCGGCCCTGCCGTCTTCAGCACGGAGGCGAGCTAATGTGTCAGCTGCACCTGGCAATTCTGGAGGTGCCCTCGATCGCCACCTGGGGGCTGTGCGGATTCCGCTCACTTGGGGGGAAGAGAAGGGTCAGCGGCCTCTGCGGGGCAGAGAGGATGGTTGACTGATTGTCACCACAGAGCCCAGACTTGCCCCTTACTGGGAGGATGGAAGGCAGGGGACTCTTTGCCCACGGTGCAGCCCCTGTTGTATGGTGCTGTCTGCGGCCCCCTGAGGTGAGCTGAATCCCACGGGGAAACGCAGCCGTGACTTTGCCCCCCCCCCCCCGCCCCGGAACTCAGCCCTACTAATACTGCCTGCACAGGGCCGGAGGTTGGGCCTGCTGCCGCGCAGGTCGGGGTCCTGGGCTGACTGGTTCAGGGCCTTTACCAGAGGACGGCAGGTAGGAGGGGCCACGGTGCTGCTGCTCAGTCCCGGACCTGCGTCGGAACCTCAGAGTGTGTCTCTAGACACACTGCAGAGGAGCACGGACACACGGACAGGGGAGGACGGGCGTGCCACTGCGTAAACCCCTCCGACTTGGAATTCGGTTCCCTTCCAATGAGACTTTGAGGTCCTCGTTCTTGCTTACAGCGAGTCAAGTTCCCCACGCTACTGCGGGAGAATTCTGAGAAGGACACCAAATGTCTCCTTGAAAGTGCGTCTTGATGGAATGTAAATGGCGATGTAAATGAGCCAGACCCGGTGGATTAATCAAATCGTTAACATATCAATCATTACCAAGTGGGTCTGATATGAAAACATCTCACGGGATTGCTCCTGCGCGTGGATCAGTATTTCATATGTTAGGCCACCTTAAAGCTGTTTGTGAATGACTTGGGACAGATAATAGACGTGTCAGTAATGCAACAGTGACACCTGTCCCCCTCCACCACCGCCCGTGTCCTGCCAAGAGGAGGTGCCCTGGGAGGGCACTGTTCATGGGCCTGGGCCGCGGGCACTCCGTGTCTACGTGTGGGATTCACGGTCAGGTCTCGCGTGGTTCCAGAGTCCTTCCTGCTGGCTCAATTGCTTTCTCAGCCTCATGAAAACGAGATCCAGGAGGCAGCAAGTCACTTCCAAAGACACTTAGGAATCCATCTTCAATCTGCAGGAGATAAAAACCAAAGGACGCATGACTTTACCTCTGCCTTCCCGTCGGCTTAAACAATTGTACACCAACAACCCATCTGAGCAAGCGAGGGGTGAGTTAATCGGAAAGAGCTCGGGGAGCAGCACAAGAGGCTCCCCCCCCCCCAGGGCAGGGCCTGTGCGTCTGTGGGGACTTGGCGCGGGGCGTGGGGTCGGGGGTCGGCGGGCCGGGTGGTGAGGCTGCCTTGGGCTGCTGGTGCTGCAGGCTGAGCTCCTCACGCGCGGGGCGGGGGTCGGAGTGCAGGAAGCTCCCGGTGCTGGTCGCTGCCCTGGGGCTGTGAGGTATGTGCGGTCCTGGTGCCCACCAGCCTGGACTCCGGTCACGCCAAGATTTCCGCTCCGTATGCCCACAGACCTGCCCCCGGGTCCCAGGGCGCCACCAAGGCTTCCGCAAGGCTCTCCTGGCTGGCGCTGGGGGAGAACAGCTCCTTTACTCCCAGAGCACGTGGTGCTGCGAGAGTGCTCTCCGGAACCTTCCAGAAGGTCCTGGTAATACCACCAAATCCCCCTTCCTTACTGGGTTGGCCTCGTTGCGGACGGCTACCAAGTCAGGTTGCCGTCAAATGACACACATACTCGGGCTCAGACTTCAGGGAGACTGCAGATCCCAGTGCTGGCTCCGGTGCCGCTGTGGACTGCTTACGGGGTGCTGGCCTCCTGACTTCACTGTTCTAGATCTTGATTGTCCTGCCCTTGCGCGATGAGTCAGAGAAGCTAAGGACAGGCTCCGTCCGAGGGTGCTTCTCAGAGCAGATGCGGCGTGTGCATCTTGTGCAAATGACTTGGGACCCCTGCGGGCCCTTCACGCTGCCTCTCTCTTGTGAAGTTCTGGCGGGGGAGCAGCCTGTTTCTGTCAAGGCCTGGTATCCTCCTAAACCCAGTGAAAGACACCGAGCCAGTGAGAAAACTGCCCCAAAGAGGGCTTTTGCTTGCTTGTTTTGACCCAACAGAACTTGATGGAGATAAGATGAAGTCCTCTTGAGCATTCACTGTTTATTTTCTTACTTTGGGGAGAGATTGGGAAAAAAAACAACTGGCGTGTTGTGTTCTATTGTCCTTCATGAAGCTCTCTGTACTCTCTTGAGAGAATTTCAAGTTCAGTAAGAGTAAATATCACCACTGTGTTACAGCTGGGCTAAATTCATGTTTTAGCACACTGAATTTGTGCTGTTTGGTTCTGGCAGGGTTAGGAGTTATAAACTTGTTTTCTAGGAAAAGTAGTCGTTTGCCTGACGTCCACATGGACTAAAATGCTATCATTTCCCCAGTCAAGGGGGAAAGCAGAGCGTCTGCCGTGTGCTTAGCAGCCTGGCTTGGTGGCCTGGGCTGGGGGCCAGGAGGGGTGGTGCTGGGTGAGCAGGTGACCCCACGTGACCTCAGGAACGGGCGCCATCTCCCTCCCTCCAGCCCTGGACACCCTGGACGCGCACGACCGCGTCTGCTCTCCTGCCTTGAGTTCCTCTACTGGAAGGCCCTTGGAAGTCACCTCCTTCTTTGTCTCTTTTGAGGCAGCAAATCCCGCCCTACCTCACTTTAACTTGGGGCTGCAGTGGCACAATCGCTCTCATCGTAATGCTTTCACTCGCGGGGCCTCGGGCAAGGGGGCGGGAAGGACTGCAAGTGAAACCCTGTCAGGGAGGCCAGGCCTTTCTTCGCACACACTGACGACACTGCTTTTAAGGCAGGAAGAATCCTTTGGAAAGGAAACTGTCACTTCCAAGTAGTAATTACTCGTGACTTTCATAATTACAGACCCAGACTCAAGCTAGGAACACGTCTGAAAAAAAAAGTTGTCAGCGGATTGAAAAGTGTTGCTCCACAAATAACAATTCTGTTTACAGTGTGCAGTCATATCTCTGTCATTGTTGGAAAGTGACTGTGTGAAATAAAACACCCCAGGGAAATTCTCCAGCAGAGAGGGTGTGTCTGAGAGGAGAGGGCAGAGCCGTGTTTACCTGTCTGCTTTCTAAGAACCTAACGGGCCAGCCCCTGGGCAAGGAGGAGTTGTGTAGGTACGTGCATGTGTGCTGGGAGGAAGGGTATTGTGTGTCCTGTGTGTGTGAGTATGCACAGGAGCACACATGCGTGTATTGCTGTGTTTGCCCTTGTGTGTGCTTTGGAGGCATTCCCATGACTGTATGCACATGTGTGTGTGTGCATGTGTGTGTGCAGGCACGTGTATAGATACAGTCTTGTGTGTGTGTGTTGGCGTGTTTGTCATTGTGTATACTGTGTGGGCCTTCCGGGACTGCATGCACATGTGTGCATGCCTGTGTGCTGTGCGTGTGTACAGGACACTTCCATGTGCGTGCGTGTGGGCGGGGGAAGGCGGGGAGCTGTATGGCTGCTTCCCTTGAGCTCAGTGCAGCTCCGGCTGCGGAGGGAATGACATTTATCGTGATGTTTTCCCCCAAAGCATCGCTCAGCTCCCACACTCACCGAATTAGGGGGGAGAAAGAAATTTAAAAAGAAGCATAGTCGTAGGTTTGGTAGAAGGTGAGGTGCTATTACTACGTCCTGTAAACATCATGCAGCTGCCCAGTGGTTCTGGGTGGAGCTGTCTAGTGAGAGAGGTTGTAAAGAAGGTCTTCAGGGAGAACCTCTCGGTGTGTGTGGAGGAGGAGGATGGTGTGGTCAGGCCCAGGATGCAGCCCTGCGGGTGGCGTGGTCAGGGCCCAGGCTGCAGCCCTGCGGGTGGCGTGGTCAGGGCCCAGGCTGCAGCCCTGCGGGTGGCGTGGTCAGTGCCCAGGCTGCAGCCCTGCGGGTGGCGTGGTCAGTGCCCAGGCTGCAGCCCTGCGGGTGGTGGTCAGGCCCAGGCTGCAGCCCTGCGGGTGACATGGTCAGGCCCAGGCTGCAGCCCTGCGGGTGGCGTGGTCCAGGCCCAGGCTGCAGCCCTGCGGGTGGCGTGGTCAGTGCCCAGGCTGCAGCCCTGCGGGTGGCGTGGTCAGTGCCCAGGCTGCAGCCCTGCGGGTGGCGTGGTCAGGCCCAGGCTGCAGCCCTGCGGGTGGCGTGGTCAGTGCCCAGGCTGCAGCCCTGCGGGTGGCGTGGTCGGGGCCCAGGCTGCAGCCCTGCGGGTGGATGGTGAGGCCCAGGCTGCAGCCCTGCGGGTGGCGTGGTCAGGGCCCAGGATGCAGCCCTGCGGGTGGCGTGGTCAGGGCCCAGGATGCAGCCCTGCGGGTGGCATGGTCAGTGCCCAGGCTGCAGCCCTGTGGGTGGCGTGGTCGGGGCCCAGGCTGCAGCCCTGTGGGTGGCGTGGTCGGGGCCCAGGCTGCAGCCCTGCGGGTGGATGGTGAGGCCCAGGCTGCAGCCCTGCGGGTGGCGTGGTCAGGCCCAGGCTGCAGCGCTGCGGGTGGCGTGGTCAGTGCCCAGGCTGCAGCCCTGTGGGTGGCGTGGTCAGTGCCCAGGCTGCAGCCCTGGGGGTGGCGTGGTCGGGGCCCAGGCTGCAGCCCTGCGGGTGGCGTGGTCAGTGCCCAGGCTGCAGCCCTGCGGGTGGCGTGGTCAGGGCCCAGGCTGCAGCCCTGCGGGTGACATGGTCAGGCCCAGGCTGCAGCCCTGTGGGTGGCGTGGTCAGGGCCCAGGCTGCAGCCCTGCGGGTGGCGTGGTCAGGCCCAGGCTGCAGCCCTGCGGGTGACATGGTCAGGCCCAGGCTGCAGCCCTGCGGGTGGCGTGGTCCAGGCCCAGGCTGCAGCCCTGCGGGTGGCGTGGTCAGGGGCCCAGGCTGCAGCCCTGCGGGTGGCATGGTCGGAGGCCCAGGCTGCAGCCCTGCGGGTGACATGGTCAGGCCCAGGCTGCAGCCCTGCGGGTGGCGTGGTCCAGGCCCAGGCTGCAGCCCTGCGGGTGGCGTGGTCAGGGGCCCAGGCTGCAGCCCTGCGGGTGGCATGGTCGGGGCCCAGGCTGCAGCCCTGCGGGTGGCGTGGTCAGGCCCAGGCTGCAGCCCTGCGGGTGGCGTGGTCAGGGGCCCAGGCTGCAGCCCTGGGGGTGGCGTGGTTGGGGCCCAGGCTGCAGCCCTGCGGGTGGCGTGGTCAGGCCCAGGCTGCAGCCCTGCGGGTGGCGTGGTTGGGGCCCAGGCTGCAGCCCTGTGGGTGGATGGTGAGGCCTGCGGGCGGCAGCGGGCGGCAGTGCGCAGCCTTACCACGGGACCTGGAGTGGTTGCAGGTGGCGTGCTCGCGCTTGAGATCCTCAGCTCACCTTGGCAATCTGGGATCTGAATCTCTAGCTCCATCATTTGCACCTGGCGGGACTTTGAACGCCTTTGTACACTTCCCTGGGTCTTGGCTACCTTGTCTGTGGAGTAGCTCCATGAGACCTTCCCTCCTAGAGTCCAGGGAGAAGGGCGCTGCGTCCTCTGGGCTCACTCCCAGCCCCTGTCCTGGGGCATGGCTGTCAGGACCTGGTTTTGGCAGGTGTCGACCTATGGGTCTCCAGCAAGCCCAGAAGGACCAGACACTGAGCCAACATGCATATCTCCAGTCTAATCTCCAGTATCCCCCCCCAGTCTAAACCAGGACCCCCCTGCCCAGTCTAAACCAGGCTCTCCCGGTGGGGTTGGAACTGAGCTGCACCCAGAGTGTCCTCCCAGCACTACACACTTGCAACGTTAGAGAAGGGGGCGGCGGCACGGGGAAGGTGTGCACTCGGGGACCACAGAGCCCTGGGGCCCTTTCTGTCTGGATTCTGGCCTTCTCTCTGATTCCTGTTGGCTGGCAGCACCTTTGAAGGAAGCGGTCAGCTTTCATACAGTCCAGGGGTAGAAACCCGCTGCTTTCCCCACGCCAGCCTCCACGGAGGGCTGCAGCTAAGTGACCTTGACAGATGGCCTTCTTTCTCTCTGGGGTTTATGTCCTGGTCTATAACACTGCAGTAATGACACTTAGGTTACATGCTGCTGTGAGGCTTCAATAAGTTTATATGTGTAAATTCACCCACAGCCATGAATAAACACTGGCACTGACTCTTAGATGCTGACAGTTATTGTAAATAATTCCCTAAATTGAACTCTGGGCCTACCCTTGGTGTGTAAGGAGCTGTAGGGATAATGAATCCCATCGTCCAAGAGCCAAAACCACTGACTGCTCCCCAGCCGGAGCCTTGAAAGCACCATGGAGACCCAGCCGAGCAGGAAAAGTGACAGGAGATTTCCTGTTTCTTTATGGCCCCCTGGTAATTTCTGTTTATGTCCTCCAGCATATTTGGTCAGGGGAGGAAGGAGAATGCTTCTCTATCAGTGTTACACCTTCAGCGTGGTTTCCGAACCCACCGTTAGTCCACACATCAGTTGAGAGTCTATTTTTCTTTTAAAACCGAGCCGTACGACCTAGTGGTTAAAACGTCTTGCTGTGTAACCGTGCTGGAGTTTTTTGATTCGTGGCAAATGACTTGACCTCCGAGTCCATTTCCTCATCCCGAGAGGGGGTGATGGTAGCATCCGCCCACAGTCCCGCTGTGAGGGTTCCATGGTAATGCAACCCTGGAATTTCCTTGCACTCAAGAAGCGGTCACTTCTCGCCAGGTGAGCAAAGGCACCCTCCGGAGGCCTGCAGCACCACCAGCGCAAGTCAGGAAACAACCCACACAGGTGCTGCCCAGAAGGTCCTTCTAAGGGTTTGCACCTGGCAGCCGGGGCGGGGCTGGCCACCTACTTAGCAGAGCTCCTTGCTGAAAAACAATTCTGAATTTCAAGATGGCGCCAGGCACGGAACCCAGGGCAGAGCCCTGGCGGCTGCGAGCCAGGCACGGAACCCAGAGCAGAGCCCCGGCCGCTGCGAGCGAGCGAGCACACCTCGAGGTGCCAAGGAGGTGAGAGAGAACTTCCCAGTGAAGGGAGGGGTTTCTAGAGCACAGGAGCTGGGCTCACTGTCCACGCCGGTGCCCCGTGGGACACGCGTCTCCCAAACGGGTCCCCTCCTAAACGGGGATGAGAGCCGCCGATCCCTCGTTTGTTTTATCTGCCAAAAGCAGTGCCAGGTAAAATTCACAGGCTTCTCCCAGCGGCCTGTGCTTTGCCGGGGGTCAATCCTCCTCATAGGAGCAAGGACTGGTGAAAGCCACCTCGGAAGGGCTCGACCCTGCAGTCGCGACCCTAACGAGATGGGCCGTCCTCCCCACATCCGCTGCAAGCCTCTCCCGCGTACTCCTTCCTTCCGTTGTGACTGGCCCCGGGGCCTCTGAGGGCTACCTGCAGCCCGTTCCTGCCTGAGGTTGGAGGGAGCAAGGGTTTTGTGGGAAAGTCGGGGGAGGGAGTTGTGGGAAGGGAGAAGAAAAACGGGAGACTGGGCAGCGCAACTTCCTCATCCTCACCCAGCGGAGTCTTCTTGCCAAGAATTCAGACTCAGTCCCAGGCTGCCAACCCGAGGGAGGAGTTGCTGTCTGAACCCCACTTGTTCGCCTGTGTTGGTTAGTTGGAGCAGTTAGGCACAGTGTGCAGGTCACGGTAGAGAGTAATCCTGCGTTGCAGGACCCAAGGTCCTTGCAAATACCAGGGATTGGTCCCCAGGAGTGTGGTGAGAGATGGGTCTGCTGTTCTCTAACACACAGGGCCACCGCTCCTCCCCCCTCCTCCTCTCTTCCTCCTCCCTCCCCTCCTCCTCCCTCCCCTCCTGCGACTCCCCCCTCCTCCCCCAGCATGCTGTAAAGCCCCCTGTGCCACCTAGACACCCGAAGCTGATTGACAGGCCTGCAGTTTATCTCCTCTGCAGCCTTTGTGGCAACATGCAAGGCAGTGAATGTGTGGCCGTGCCCTCCAGTGCCGTGTTCATTGAGGTTGACCGGGGTAGGAAATCCAGGCGTATTCTTCTGATTTTTGTGTGTCTTGGAAGTTTTGTTTCCCCCCCGAATTCTGTGAACTCTGTATAGTGCAGCAGTGGAAAATCTTGAGTGCGAAACACGTGCTCTGGTGCACATTCCGGCCCCATGAACGGCAGCAGAGGTTAGCAGCCGAGCTGTGAGTTCAGCACGGGTGGAGCTGGTATTCTTTATCTCTGAAGCAAGTCCAGGAGCTTACTAATAATTGTTACTCACGCGGAGAAGCTTTTATGTTTGCAAGTTCTGGTGTGTTTCTCAAGAATTGACGTCTCAGAGAATATTTTAAGTGGGTTCTTGTTTCCTTAACACAAATTTATACCTGATGTAGATGATACGAAGCCCTTGGGTCTTGTCCAAATGAAGACACCCAAGACCAAAACCCGAGATAAACCCGTGCGAGATTTGTTTTTAATCATTGTCTGAATCAAAGCCATTTTGATCAACTCCCTGTTGAGCGATCACTGGGGGAAAAATCATCTTGGCATTGGCGGAAGCATACAAAAATCAAATGTCATTATTTACACATAGATGACAAAGGCTTAACGTCAGAACTGCCAGCTGCATAATCTGTTGGGTATAGATGGTGATCAGGTGTTTACTCATCATACATTGCGAAGGTTATTAAACCCAGGGCAGCTTTTGGGGAGATGGGAACGGGGTGGGCAGAAGAGGGCGGGAAAGGCCGGGTGAGCAGAGCGTCAGGCTGAAGGATCTTTTATTGATGAGTTTTTACAGTAAATCTAGTTACAGAACAACGGGCGCTTGGATGATTTCTGGCTGAGTGTGGAAACGCTTGAACCCCGCTCACGGCTCTCCGCACAGGAGCCAGACTCTGGTCGCATCGGGGTGTGTAATGTGTGTGAGCCTGCAGACACGCGGCTTCGCCTTCCAAAGAGGTTGTGCCTGTTAGTATACCTGCTAGAATTTTCCGAGGACATTCCCTCACTCCTGCCACACAACCTGCCACGCGGCTCCGCTTTGTGCTCTCCAGCTGTGAGGTGAAGACCATTTTCCCTTGAGGAAGATACGGTTTTAGTTTATAGGTGAAGAGGCCACTTTTTGTAATTTGTTTTGTTTTGTTTTTGGCACAGTTCATACTTCTCTGTTGTCCTCACTTTTGATTGCTAGTCCTCTTTATTTCCAGTAGTTCTTTATCTGTCATACAGTTACCCAGAAATGTTTACGGATTCTTTCCCCAGTTTTTTCCTTGTCTTCTTTTGAGTTTTCATTTTGTGGCATGAGCATTGTGAACTTTGATGCAGTGCCATCTTTGAATTTTGCTTTGTTCTAGTACTGAGGCTTGAACCGAGGGCCTGGGTGCCGGCCCGTAGCCTTTTTGCTCCAGGCTGGCACTCCGCCATTTGAGCCACAGCTCTACTTCCAGCTTTTTGCTGGTGAATCAGAGATAAAAAGCCTCTGCGATTTGTCTGCCCAGGCTGGCTTTCCTCCTCTTCTTTCCCTGACCACCCTCTTAGCAATCCCTCTTCACCTCCGTGACCTTACCTATCATCCTGAACGTGCTGCTCAGCCTCCTGACCCTCAACGTGGTTCTCTCAGCAAGGAACTTTCTAGAAACACCAGGACGAGGCGTTTCAGCACACATTTCATTTCCATGTTCCATCCGCAGTAGTTGGCTGCCGCAGGGGCCGGGCGTTTTCCCTCCCGGCTGACGCCTGGCCCCGGGTGCCCGCCTTCCTGCTCTGCCAGCTGTGCCACTTCATTGGAGGCCGGGGGCTGGCCAGCGCGGGGCTGCTGAGAAGAGCAGCTCAGCCGGCGGCTTCCTCCCCCTCCCGAGGGCCCTGCCACAGAGAGGCTGGGGAGACGGGGGAGGCCGGGAGCAGCCCTCACTCGCCCATGAAGGGAACGGGCCCGGACGCTGATGGCAGCGGGTGTTGGACCCGTGGGAGAGTCAGGCTGATGGGCGATCTGCAGTGGAGGAAGGAGAAAGGAATTGAATTCGCTCCAGTGCCCCCAGCCCTTCCCTCTCCCTGCCCCTTACCCCTGCTGCCGGTGACGGGAGGCTTCCTTCTGGATGCTTCCGCAGCACCGCAGAGCCTCTTGGAGGACCCTGCTCGCAGCCCTCTGTCACAGCACCACATCTGACGGGCCTTGGGCTTTCCTGGGCTGGCTTTGGTCCCTGGTCACCGGCCGCCCCATGCCTGCTCAGCGCACGCCCTGCAGAGTGGAGCTTTGTCGCAGACGCGCTCCGGCCCCGGCCTCCCTCTCTGGAGGCCCCACGGCTCTGATCAGTCCCCAGTTAGTGACTCAGAGGCAGCCTTCACCCAGCTTCCTTGGCCTGGAAGGGAGGTAGCTCTGGGGGTGCTTTGTGCAGTCACCCAGAACCCCAGCAGGATGGGTCTCAGTTGCTCACCACAAAAACCTGCGTTGGAATACCCTTTCCTTCTCCATCTTCTCCCCTTGTTTCTCCCTGCATTTCCTGGGATCCTGTCCAGACCCAACTACTAGCACTCAAAATCCTTATCGGCCCAAGGCGGAGATGTGCCAGGGTGTTGAACTGCCAGGCACAGGCTCCATCTGGGACGTTGTGTTATTAAGGGTGTGTCCTGCCGGTTTCTCCGCATCTTCTCCTCCCAAAGAAAAACAAGTGGAAGCCAAAGCAACGACCAAACCCAGCGGCGTCTGTGCTGCTGTCCACAGAGAACCTGTCCCGATAGTGTGAAGGCGGAGGGATTCCTTACTCCATTCCTGGCTCAGAACTGCTTCTGGGAAGGATCGGGCCATCCCTCCCGAGTCTTAGCTTGCCCTGTGCATCCTCTTCCACCCCCGACGCCCTGTCAGCCTTGGCCCCTGGGCTTAGGGCAAGGAGGTCTTTGATGAAGTACTTCCAGCCACCCAGAGACTGTTCACCTGAACCACATCTAATTCTGGGGGTGCAGTTAATTTTTCTGTGCCTCCATCCCTGCCCTGAGCCGATAAAGATTTCAAGGGAAAAGAGGGCTGGGAAGTTTTCAAACTGCTGCTGGAGTTGCCATGTGGATCCTCTCTGTCCCCTTGATTGGAAATTTAAATCATCACACATTTCGGGCCATGGGTAGCTGTGTAAGATACAGAATCTGACTGTTTATGGCTCAATCCGTGTCTTGCTGTCTTCAAAGGAAAAGTAGTAAAAGTCGAAATGAAGGGAAACAGATAAATGCCGGAGGCCTGGCGCGGCACATTGTGTAACAATCGCATCTGCTGGAAACTGAGCGTGGCAGGCCCTCCCCAGGGAGAGGCGCGGGGGCAGGGGCGTGGGACATGCAGACTGCGCACACGGGAGGGTGATGTGCTCTGGCTGCAGCTGTCTGTCCTTTGCGAGGATGTGGGGTTCCTGTCTGTCTCCACCCTTGCTCTGGGACTGCCGTGTCTGGGCTCGGGAAGGGAAGAGGAGCCGGACGGAGACAGCAGAAAGCAAGGCTGGTACGTGTGCCTGCGGGGAGGCTGGCAGGGGTGCGGGAGCAGCAGTGGCTGAGGGACCTCGCAGCAACCTTGTGTGCTTGAGCTGTCAGGAGGACACATCAAGACTCGCGGTTCAGCTGGAGTATTTATCACGATATAGTCGAGAGGAAGCGCTTTCCATAGAATCGTTCACTGAATTCCAACAACTCTGTGTGTATGTGTGTGCGCGTGCGCGCCGGTACTGGACTGGAACTCGGGGCCTTGTACTCTTGCTTAGCGTTTTTTGCTCCAGACTGGTGTGCTAACACGTGACTCCCACCTAGCCTTCTGTCCTTTTGCTGGTTAGTCAGAGGAAAGAGTCTCTCGGCTGGTTTCGGAAACTGGCAGAGTCCTGGTGCGTTACTCTCCTCCATGATGACGGAATGATCGACGCAGGGTAGGGGGAGTTGGGGTGATCGGGGAGGGGTTTTCTGAGGAAGGTACCTGAGAGAGGGGAAATCGCATCGTCCCGAAGAGGGAGCCATCAGGGCAGGAGCTCTGACGCAGGCGCATGCTCGGTGCATCCCAGGGGAGCAGGCAGGACAGGAAACAGGCCGGGCACGCGCAGGCGACCTTCTTCCCCCAGACGTCAGCGCCCGCGCCAGCCGTCCTTGCTGACAAACAGCCATTTACCTTTGCCTCCCTTACCCTTATGCACGGACTAGGGGCATTACTTTTCACTTAGCCTAGGAATAAAGTAACTAGGAAGATAAATCATATCCTTTTAGTCAAGTTGGACTTTTTTACTACCCAAATCATTTCGCTCTATCAAAAGATTACACTGTTTTTTTTTTCTTTATCTTTTGCATCGTTTTCAGGTTGAATATTTTGAGCAGGAGCCATTAGTCCAGCATAGATGACAGTGAGTTCATTTGTGACGGTTCAGGTTCAGTTCCTCATGGCTACTCTGAGTTTGTCAAAGAGCACTTCAGCACGAGCCCAGATACCCTAGTGTGGGGACGGTGATTTGCTGCTCTAGGAGGTAGTTGGTTCATCTTGGCCATCTGTTACAAGTGGTAAATGAGGGCCAAGGGTGGGGTGCAGATTGAGAGAGAGAGAGAGAGAGAGAGAGGTATGTGTGTGTGCACCAGAACCACATTTGGTGGTCGTGTGTCTCAGCCCAAAGGATGTAGAATCAAATTAGATTAAACACGACAACCACAGGATTGGGGATCTGTGGAACGAGCAAATCAGGGAGCGGAGCGATGGGTTGAAAGGTAGCCTGCAGGCAGAGGCGTGGGCCGGTAGATGGCTGTGGTTCCTCATTCGGTGCAGGGGCAGATGAGACGTAAGGAGCTAAGCAGTTGTTGAGGGGGCCAGAGGGCTGCTCCAGGAACAGGAACGCGGGCTGGACTTCAGTTCCAGAGCCGGTGTGGGGGTCAGCAAGGGGCACCAGGCCACAGTCCTTGGTGGAGATGAGCCGGCTGCAGACGGACGCAGTGGATGCGCGGTGCTTGCGTCTGGGAGGTGGCCCCAGCCGGCCAAGGCACCGGAGACTGTGTTGTCTGCAGAAATGTCTCCATCTCCACTGCCCGTCGGGGCAGCAACAGGTGTCTACTGACCAATGTGTGGGCGATTTTTAATTTTGTCTCATATTTCTTGGGAGAGGGAGCTGGAGATTGGACCCAGGGACTCTTGTAGACAGAAAACGCGCTCTAACCCTGCGTCTGCATAACTCAAAGGTTGACTGAGTAGTCCCAAGTACTTAGTGGCCACAACCACTACTGGCTAGCAGCAGCCTTTGCCTCTGTGTGTTCAGCCCGTGCCTCTCATCCAGTGACGGACGACACGTGTGCCCCGAGGATCCCGGGGAAGTGGGGACCGTGTCTGTGTGTGACGCCGACACCTCACGATGCCGTGGAAATGGGGGCTGCGTGTGTGGGACGCTGAGACCTCGTGATCTGGGGAGGTCGAGTGCATTCACATTCGCTGAATGCAGTAATTCCTACATGAGGAGTGAGAACAAGTCATCAGACTTAAAACTCCGATCAGTATTTATCCCCCACACTGCAGCAAATTGCTGACACTTTGGTTCCCCTCCTGGGAATGACCGTTTGGTCCAGGATCATCTCAGCTTTAGCCCTTCCCCGAGGCTGAGCTCGGCCCTCGCTACCCACAGTCCCACGCTCACGGGCATCTCAGTATTGTTTTTGAAATTTCTTTGATTTAAAAATAAATGTTTACTGTGCTTGGTCAAAACTATTATTAATATATGTAATTAATGTATGAGTAAGGTAGGCTCACTGCACTGTAAAAGATAGGCTCTGTGGTGTTTATAAAACTTAATAGTGAAAAGCTGAGCTAACTCACTGTGAATTCCCTTGGCCATCAGAGGACCGCGACCCAGCGGTCCTGTGCAGGCATCCAGCAAGGTTCTTATAAATGCCACCCCTAGATCTTACCGTGCCCTGCCCATCAGAATCCCTACCTCCATACTATTGACGAAGCGCAAACACGTGCAGATCTATTCACTGAAATTGCGTAATTCACACACTTTCAAAGTCATTAGGCTACATATAGCACCAAAGTACTTTCCCTTGTACCTTTCCAACTCGGGCACTATGGTTATCTTCTCCAAGGGACGCACGAGAATATAGCAAAGAAATACATTTCACTGCAAATGGTTTGTTTCATAAGCAGAGAACCAAAGGAAACAAATAACCCATTATCATAACAGGCATTATCTTCCACTGGCCCTATTTTTAATTACGCACACCAGATAGCAGTGACAGTCAGTGAAGCCCAGGGCTGCCCAGCGGAACCAAGTGGTATTTATCCAAGATGATGGATTGTCCCTGCGTAGATAATAAATCGGAGAGAGCATTGTGAAGGATGAGTACGGAGAAGAAAGATAAGAGTTACCACTGGGAGCCCAGAGAGCAAGGTGGATAATTACTGTGGTAAGTTTATTTATGTTGGCACTTTGGGCTTTTATGGGAAATCCTACAAGCCACATCTCTGGAGCTGGAAAGTTGGCGGGAAGACAAAAGAAAATGTCCCCTTTCTGTCCAACATGACGGCTGTGGGAGTCATTTTCTTTCCAGAAATGATTGGACCTGGTGTGTCATAATCAAAAGAGGGAAGCGAGCCTAGAATCAAGTTACGATGTCTTCTTGTTCCTCACTTTGGGCCAGGAAGGGCAGAGCTTGGCCTCGGGACTCAGCTAATACACAGATTGACTAGGCGGAGTCTGGCCCTGGCCAGCCTGGATGAAGGCTAGAATTGACAGCAGAAGATACCCTGAGGTCCAGGTCCAGTCCTTCCCCTCCAAGAATCAGCAAGTCTGGAGGGGGAGTATCTGGAATCAAATACCCACCTGCTCCTTCCGAGTCTACCTTCCTGCTATTGGGCCCTCCAGCCCCCCCCCCCCCGTCTCTGTCTTGGCACAGTGTTTCCATGCACTTTATTTTCTTAGTACTTCTCTGCATTTAAGTGCCACCCACCATCCCCTGCCCACCCCAGCACTTGGGAGCGACCCCGCTCGTTGAGAGGTGACGGTGGTTTGTGGGCTTGCTGAGATACGGATGGCTGGTTTGGGATTGTGTGCTAGCCTTAGAACTTGACGAAGCTTCCAGCGGAGAGGGGTAGGAACCGCAGGGTAACAGGTGTGGCGTCGCCGTTAGACTAGCTCTTGCCCCTGCTGCCGATGGAACACTTACCAGAAAGCAAGCCTGACGTCAAAACAGTTTACCGTCGTTGTCTCCCCCTTCGCTCTCAGCTTGTACTTATGGGACAGCTACTGACATCATCTGTCTTCTCTGAATAAGGAAACGAGTCATTTGTCCAGAGTCAGGCTCTGCGGAGCTTACTCAACGCTTGGAGTTTTCCATTACTGCATTGAGGGAGTTAGGTGCCAAGCACAGAAATTCTTTTGCGCTTGAAGCTTCCAGCAATGCGGGACTCTGCATCCTTTCCCCAGAGATCTCTGTGGGGCCCAGGAACTGGTGGAGGCCACAGATCCACCCTTCAGCTGTGGTCCCCCGGGGGAGGGGGCTTCTCTCTCTCTGGGGGCCCCTTCTGACTTCTGGTTCCTTGACCCCAAGGGAAACAGGTTCATGCACAGATGATGCGTGCACTCATAGCTATCAGTTACCTGGGCATTGTGGTGGTTTCCAGGAGCCCTGCGAGGCTGAAACGATCAGCTCATGGCTTCTGACACCACTGCCTGCAAGCAGACCTGCAAGCGACATTGTGTGGCAAGTTCATCTCTGCTGCTGCTAAACACCCTCTCCAAAGGGCTGGGTTAGGTTCCCAGCGCAGAAACCAGCAGGCCCGAAAGGATCATTTATTGTTTGACATTTGAAATGCACTCCCTGCCAAGCCATGGTTAGATTTCTCACGAATCATTCACCTCTTAGCCCTAATGTGCCTGTCATCTGGGGCCAGTATTGCAGTGTGCTATTTTAGCTCCATCCAAAAGACATCTCAAAATTGCTGCAGAGGGAAAGCGCAGAACACTAGATATACGCTCGCGTCTTTTTAACAGTGAGCCAGCCCATAGCTCCATTCCTCGTCCTCACCCAAGCAGACCTGGGTTCCCAGGTGCCAGACAGGACCACAGCAGGCTGCAGTGTGGAGATGTGAGGGTATCCATGCGCATAACTTACAAGCCTCAATACAATTAAGTGACATACACACCTGTCTTTTAATCCAAGAGTGCCTACTGCAGTCTAGTCTCCAGAATAAAAGAGTGTATATGGAAAAAAAAATATATATAGCCACTGTGTTTTGGTGACACAATCTAGAAGGACAACGTAAGTTTCCATCAACAAGGAGGCAGATCTTTAATATGGAAGATCATGCACCCATTTGAAATTCTAGAACTGTAGCTGTGAGTCAGAGGGAATGTCCGTGAAGCATCATTAAAAGGGAAAGGGAACCCACCGGTGGAATTTGTAAGAGAGTATGGACGACAGTCAGTAAAGGAGCCCTGGAGGGAAGCGGCCCAGCCATGCCGCGGGCGTGGTGTGTGGTGTGCGGGTTCCGGGTGCAGGGACCGCGGAGGTGACATGGGTAGCGGCCAGCAGTGGCTGCAAGGGAGCAGGGCCTTCTGTAGGGATTACAGATTTTCCTTTCCCCATGCTTTTGCTTGCTTGCTTCTTTGAGTTGCTTGATTTAGACGTTTGCTTATATTGGTAAGTCTTAAAGTTTTCCTGAGGTTGAAAAAAATGAGAACTGGAAATTGGAAGGCAGTATGGGACACATTCCAGCCCCTGCCCTCCCATTGTCTCAGGGAAAGACTGCGTTCTGGGTGTGGGCTGGACATGGACGAATTCCACATCTCCTGGAGTTAATGGTAGTTATTAGAATCGCATAAACCCTAAGCATAGCTCTGCAAGTAGAGGAGGTTGGCGTGAAATGGGGAGAGGAAAACATTCCTGAAGAATCATTTCTCGATATGTATGTTTCTATAGGTAGAAAACCCATCTTAATTTACAGTCCTAGCTCCTGGCGGGTCCCCCAGGTCAGACAGTGCCAAGATGATCTGAAGGACAAAAAAATAAAATAAACCTCTGTTTCCCACCCCAAGATACACACAGACACACACACACACACACACACACACACACACAGACACACACAGACACATACACACACAGACACACACACACACACAGACACAGACACAGACACACACACACACACACACACACATCGGCACTTGAAAGCCCTGGTCTTAGATTCACACACAGGACGTTGGCATCCGGATAGAGCATCCTATCCAGAGATCACACCTGGGTGGAGGAGGCCCACCACGCCGCTCACACCAGCCCCGAGAGCCTGTCATCAGGCCGGACTCCCTGACAGGCATTGTGTATGACTTGGCAGAATGACCCAAACAAAACCTGTGCCAGCATAGTTCTGGGAGCTGATTTACATTTTCCAGATTAGAGAGTCAGCTGCCCTCCTCGACCACAAAAGCACCAACCTCACCGTCACCGTCACCGCCACTGCCACCGTCGTCATCCTTGCTGCCCTCTCCCCCCCCCTTACCATCATTGTTGTCATGGTGACATGGAGGCGCGGTGACCGCTCCTGGTGCAGGCACTTGGCTAAAAGCTTTCTACCCATTATCTCATTTCGTCTGCACAACAACTCTGTGAGGAAAGTTCTATTATTATCTTTAGATGGCATACAGGGAAACCGAGCCAAGGTTCAGAGAGGCTCCATCGACTCCGCACCCCGTTCTCGGAGTCTGCGGGGGGGGGGGGGGGGGGGGGGGGGGCGGGTGGGGGGAGGAGTCCGTGGGGGGGTGGTGGAATGGTTCTCCGCGTGTGCTGTCTGTCAGGGCCCAGTGTCGCTGCTCCCCTCGGGTGCTGTGTGCCCGGCTGGCCTGGTCACCGCTTCACGCAGAGCTGCCTTGGCAGCACGTTCTCATTCCTCACACCTCCAGACCCCATCGAGTGGCTCTTTGATGTCGTACTTGCCGGCCAGGCCCTCCGTACGTTGTCTGACTTCAGTCCAATAGCGGGGCGCCATCTTTCACGGAGGATGACACGGGGCTTAGTGAGCTCAACAATGGATCAACGCGGAACTCGGTTTTCCTAACAGGATTGCCAAAACCAGCGCCGAGGGTGCTGTTCTGATCAGACCCAGGACGCGGTAGCCCCAGGCCAGCCTGGGGCAACCCTGAAGAATGCGGTGGTCTCTGGGTCTGGGTGAGGGCATTAGCAGGCGTGGGTGTGATCCGCGTAGTTGTTCGTTGCCTCGGTTTTAGTGAGAACTGTCACAGAGCTCTTTATTTCCCACTTTACACGTGGCAGGCCGCACTAGGTTTGCCTGTTTGGTTGTGGGAGCCGCAGCCCGGTGGCCAGGGCTTACCACATCATCGCGGTGTTACAGGTCACTCACGGGGCTGCAGGGGGAAAGGCAAGCACCCAGCGCTCCACCCAGGCCCAGAGAACAGGAGACAGAGCCCCTTGTGTCAAGTAGAACCAGAGTTTAAACCTGGAGCCTCACGAGGCAGTGAGCTGCCTGTCTGCAGAAGTAACCAGCGGAAGTCTGAGTCGGCGGAGACTGTGTGGGGAGAGCCTGGCACCCGTAGCCTCTGACGGCTCCACGCCGCCTTCACAGGCCCGTGGTGCCCGTGGTCCCTGCCTGCAGGTTTCCGAGTCTCAGCTGAGCCACCGGGGAGAGCGAGCTGGGCGTTCTCTGCTTACAAGTAGTTGGTTATTATTTTCCAGCACCTAGTTTCCCTGTTTGCGATTGCAAGATTCTTACAGGTGGACGTTTGCACATAAGGTTGAATTGACAAATTCAGATGCTTATAGATGGACATTTACAAGTAAAGTCTGAATTTTACAAATTGAGATTCTTTAAATTGTATTTTCATCACAAGATGCTAAACACAGAGGGGTTACAGTTAGATAAGTCAGGCAAAGAAGACACTTCCTTTAGGACGACACGATCCCTTCCCTTGCTTTCTCCTCAGAGCAATAGGACTGGCAAGCACCAATGCCAACGGGCAAGGCAGGTAACACAGGTGGGCAAATACGGGCAAGTACCATGCGGCCACAGTGACAAGTGACAGATCACACCCCTCTCCCTTGGGAGAGCAAGATGGCGCATGGACCTGTGCTGAAACCAGCCCTGGGAGCTCAGCAGAGTCTGCACGCGCCTCCTGTGCGTGTGGCCCGCGCTCTGCCCGCCCGCGCGCGTGCTCCCGTACGTGTGGAGGGCGTGGTTGGGGCTCCTCTTAGCTCTCAGGTCCGCCCCGCCCCCCTCCAGCTGCAGAGACGCAGGGCGGTTGTCCCGGCACCTGGGAAGTGGCATTTGCAGAGAAGAGATCTAATTGGTGCCTGTTTTCCTCTTCTCCTGTATTGCTTTTGTTGGTGCTGGTGGAGTGTGAACTAGCACTGCGAGCTAGGCATGCGCCCTCCCATCTGAACCACATCTCCAGCCCTTTTTTTGCTTTCTTTGTTGGTCGTGGGGCTTGAACTCTGGGCCTGGGCGCTGTCCCTCAGCTCTTCAGCTCAAGGCGCGCGCTCTACCACTTGAGCCACAGCGCCCCTCCCAGTTTTCTGGTGGTTCATTGGAGATCAGAGTCTCACGGACTTTCCTGCCCGGGCTGGCTTTGAACCGCGATCCTCAGACCTCAGCCTCCTGAGTAGCTATGATGCCAGGCGTGAGCCACCAGCGCCCGGCACTTTTGTATTTTTAAAGATTTTTTTTTTGCACTTTTTGCCCCAGCTGCCACTTTGTTATACAGAGGGGACCGTGGGGGGTGGGTGAGGGGGAGGCGCTGGCAGGGCTTCCCCTCCCCCACCTCCAAGAGCTCAGCCAGCAGCGGGGCTGTGACCCCTGGACTCCGCCTGCCCCTCCACCCCCAGAATAACCAAGGGAGCTGGGGGAAGGGTCCCCGTAGACCCCAGCCCTCTCATCCTGGCTGGGTCATTTAGCCCCAAAGCTGTGAGCAAAAGCCTCAGAGGAAGCGCTTGGTGGCACAGGCCTGCTTTGCTCTCGAGCAGACCAGCGAGCCTTCCTGGCAGGCTCCAGCTCCCTGGTGAAATGTTAGCCTTGGGCTCTCTGGGGGGACCCTTTGGGTCAGGGGCTTCACAGCTCTTCCTGAGCCCAGCAGAGGCCTGTGTTCTGTTACCCCTGCGGGGGGTACAGCATTGCCAGTGGCCGCAGGTGCTCAGGGGCTAGGATTGCCTACCGCCCGGTGTGTGAGTGCATTTCCGCAGGTGAGCACCGTTTCTCCTCAAATGTCACATTTCGCTCTTGAGGAAGGCACTGTGGTCCAGACCATTCAGAAGACAAAGAGGCCGTGGCTCTGGCGCGCTCTGGCCTGCTCTCTCCAGGTTGTCACTGGCTGGGCCGGCTGGCCGGCTGGCCAGCTGGCCGCGTGTGTTCCGACCTCGGCGCCCACCCTCTCCTAGGAAATCTACCCCTGTTCTCAGGAAACACAGGCCGGCTGGGGGGTGGGGGGCTCGACTGAGTGTTTGCCGTGAAGATTGTGTTCAGGGCCAGTGGGCCTCCACTGGTGCAGGATCCTGGAGAGGAGACCGGGCTGCAGTGTAGGTCCACATTCTGAAGATCCCCCCTCCTGGGTGCTAGAACGAGAGCCCCGAGTTACAGAGTCAGGATTCAGTGTCCCTCAGAACATGTCATTTGAGCCTCCTTTTAGGCGCAAAAGGAATAAACAAAAACAGCCACATACAGTCTCTTAGACATCCAAACGTGGGAAACTGTGCTCTAGCCCTAGAGCTGGTGGCTCACACCTGCCATCCAGCTACTCAGGAAGAGCGCCGAGCCAGTGTGGGCAGACAAACCCCAGGAGGTTCTAGTGAACCAGCAAAAAGCCCGAGTGGCGGTGCGACTCAGGTATGAGGGGGCCAGCCAGGAGGAGCAGAAAGGCAGGGGAGAGAGCAGGTCCTGATTTCAGCCCATTGCTGCTGGCAGAGTAACCGCCAGGAAAGCACTTTGTGCTGCTCTGTGTAGGTTAAACAATAAAAATTAAAAAGCTATACTTACCTATGTACTGCATGCCGGGCCCTAAGCTGAGAGAAATTACCTAAAAATGACTGTTCATGCGTTACAGGCAGAAATAAGCAAATGAAGCCCTAACAAATGAGGGGAAGGGAAGGTGGCTGGCTGAGGTGGGCGGCGGCTGGGGCTGGGATGCGGGGTCTGGTGGTGAGCGATGGCTGGTCCCCCGTCCCCGGCACATGGTCTTCCTCGCCTTCCTCTCCTAGGTTTAGCCTAGGTGTCGGTTTCTGACTTAGGAGCTCTCAGGAGCCAGGCTTGCTGCTCCTTCCTGAGAAACCCCGCGGTGGCTTGCAGCAGATGCCCACGCTTGGCTTTGGACTCTCAGGCCTTTCTGTGCAAGGTTGTTCAATACAGTCCAGCACAGGGGAAGGGAGCTAATTAATTAACACAAACTAGACACGCCACCCAGGCCCAGAGCCTGTCCTGTCACTCCGTGTGCGTATTGGAACGTAGTTAGGGACAGGGTCCTCTCAAACGAGGAGGGATGAGGGTAGAGGCGAGCACAAAGCCCATCTCCCATAAAACCCACGTGTGACTTTTCCCATTAGGATTTTAGCTGGTTTAGAAAGGTTGCTTCCCACCTCCCCTCCCCCAGCCCTGACCCCCCTCCTTCCGGGGTCCCTTAGCAATTCAGAGGTTCTTTGTTTACAGTCTCTGTTTGTAAATGCAAGAATGGTGTTCTCCACCTTGGTTCTGAGGACGGGTGGAAGGGGGTCCTTTGCGGGGAGGGGGAGCTCTTTTTCAAAGGGCGGCCCTATGCTTCATCTTGAGTTTCCCCTGTAGTAAAGAGATTCTTCTCCCGCCATCCGCCATCCTCCCCAGACGGGGACAGAGCCTGAGAAACCCACCTGAAAGGTGGGAGCTCACGTCCACACACGGGGCCTTCTAGTGCATTTATACACTGGAGAGACACCAGGGGTGCCACACGCAGTCAGTTCTAGCAGGGTGCAGACGCATCTTGTGCTTCCTTTCTGTGAGAGCTGGTGGCCGGCGGCCTTCCCCGTGGTGGCACGTCGGGGGGGGGGGGCAGCACAGCGGCACAAAGCCAGCTCCGACCCGCGCACCCCAAGTCACGCCGGCCCCCAGGACGTGAGTGCTGGCAGGGACTAGGCAGGAGCTTCATGGCTGTCATTTCAACGGGATGAGGAAAATTCGTGCCTCCGTTTCTTACGTAACGCAAAAACCCATTTAAAAAATGTGAAATCATCATTTGAGTCTTCGGGATGTTCAGTGTAGCTCCCAGCTAGGATTTTTTGTTGTTGTTGTTGTTGGTCGTGGGGCTTGAACTCTGGGCCTGGGCGCTGTCCCTCAGCTCTTCAGCTCAAGGCTAGCGCTCTACCATTGAGCCACGGCGCCACTTCCTGATTTTTCTGCTTATGTTGGTGCTGAGGAATCGAACCCAGGGCCTCAGGCATGCAAGGCCAGCGCTCTACCACTGAGCCACCTTCCCAGATAGAGGTTTTTTTTTTTTTTAACCTATTCTTGGTGTCTTTTAGTCACAAGGAACCCCAATTAAACTGTAAATTCCCCTGGGGCTGTAAAAACAAGGCGCGCCTTGCGCCTTCTCCCCAGCCTGGAGCCAGAGCCCGCTTTCCTGAGGCCAGCCTGCATTTGGGGGGTGGTGAGGCTGTGGTGGAGATGGGGGGCGAAGGCCCGGTGGTGGTGGTGACATTCTCAGCTAGTCTTAGCCCCGTTGGGGCTGGCACAGCTCAGGGCCCAGGTGCAGAACCCTTGGTGAACTTTCAGGAGCTCAGTTGCTGCAGGAAGCATGTCCGACAAGAAGACAAAGCAGCTCAGAGCCCTGCCTGGTGATGAATGGGCCAGTTCACAACCCTCAGGACCAAGAGCAGAAGTCATTCTAGCTGAAACTCAGAATGGAAAAGCAAAGCCTGCTGTGACTGGCAGTTAGCACCCCGGCTGCGCAGGCTGTGGGGGGGGAGGGTAGGGGGGAAGGGGTAGGGGAAGCCAGGCCTCTGGGGACTTCACGCAGGAGTGACTTGACCTCTCAAAACTGTCCCTCTCCCCAGAATTTCCATGGAATCTCTTGCTTGGGGAAATGGGTTAAGCATGGTGGCTCTGCAGTGGAGTCAGCCAGCCAAGACGGGAGCTTGTGAGCACTAAGCCCTCGCTTCCTCGAGGTATCTTAGCGTCTGTCGCCGCTGTGCCTGTTAAAATGCTTGCCTTGACCTCAAAGCTCGTCTGGCTTTTCTTCTGATCTTCAAGACATTAGGACCCTTGTGTGGACATCTCTTGTAGCACTGCAGGCCCCAGTGCCGGGGATGACTCCTCCAGTCCTGTCGGTTAGTTACGCAGAAAGCATCAATAGGAGGCTCGTAATCCAGGCTGGGACCCCACTGAAACCTAACCCCAGAGGGACTGCGTCATTGCTCACGTGGCAGAGTGCTTGCCTGATGAACCGGAGGCTCCAAGCTCACACTCCAGCACTGCCAAAAGCAAAAAGAAACACACTGCCTTTTAATGAGCCATTACTACATACCACCCTCAGTCCACCAGTCAGACCCTCTCTCCTTTGATGAAAGGCTCGTTGTGCTCAGTTCCACGCTGTCGTCACGCACCAGGTAGCATAGGAGCTGAGATTGGAGCTCTGCCTGGTTGTTTCCAGGCTCTGATTCTGGATGGCTCCGTCTTTTCTTTAGGACACGGTTTCTGGAGAAGTCTTGGTGGCGGTGGTCCTTCACCGACGTGCCCACATGGCCACCATGGCTACCTGGCTTTCCTTCCCATTCCCTTTCTCCTGGCTGTTTCTTGCTGCCTGTGTGAGTATCGTTCTCCTTTGCCTTTCCCCAGCTGCCAGAATGACCTGACCGCAGGGATCTCTCCACCCTGGTCATTGCTCAGCAGTGCTTGGGACGGTGGTCGAAGAGCTCAGAATCAAGAAATTGTATGCCTAGAACTGTAAGCGTTAGCCCCGTAGCTGAAGCTCCTGTAGCAAAAGACAGGAAAATACAGATTTGCTTAGTGTCAGCTTCTGACAGGGAGAGAGCAAAGCCCCTCGCCCCCCTCGGCCCCTCCTGGTTTAGTGAAGAGCCGCCGTGGTGGAGGGATGCGGTTGTGACACAGTCACAATAACTTTGGGGGATTTGGCCCGCCCTGTGTGTTTCTGATTGCTCCCAGAATTCGCAGAGACGCCCCTGCCGGCGGCTCCCGCGGGGGTGGGAGGCGGGGGGTTCGGTGGGGAGGAGATGGAGACCTCTCAGAACTGCTCTTGCTGGTTGTCTCCAGTGTATAACGTGCCCTGAATCCCAGCAGTACACGCCACCCCTCCACACTGCCTCTCTGTGCAGCTTGAGGCAACATGACCCAGCGGACAGGAAGCTCAGGCTCAGAGTTCACAGGTTGCATCCATTTTAAGAAACGGCTCAACATCCTTCCATTTTGGCGAGGAGGACGGTTCAAGGTGCCCCCCCCCCCACCGCGAGCGCGGGGAGTACCAGGGAAATGAGCTGTGCTGGGCGGGTAAGAGGGCCGTGCGAACGGGGGTCAGGGCCAGGGGCTGCGGGGGGCGGGGGGGCAGTGCTCTTCCCCAGCGCTGGTGCCGTCAGTGTAGCGCAGGGCTGCGGGGAGCAGAGAGCAGGAAAGAAACCATGAGCCATCCCGAAAGTGTGACTCACCTCAGATGCTGCGCGCGCACGGCTGGGATTGCTCTGCACCCTTAGGGATTGCCAGAGGATCTCTGTGGCCCCAGAGACCGGTGTGTCCAGGAGACCAGAGTCTTCAAAGAACGCAGTGCCAAGAAAGCCTTGGGACGCTGAGAGAGCGTCTCCAAATCTGCCACGCGGTGTGACCACGTGGACAGACAACAGACGGGCTTCTGCTCACACCCCCTCGGTGGCAGGGCCCGAGCCCGGGCCTGAGGTGTCCAGCCGTGGTGTCCACGGGCTCTGTGCTGCACAGCTGGACGGCACCCCGGTGTCCCTAGGCGGACCCTTCCACAGCAGAAACACCCGCAGGGCTCCGGGCCGCGTGCGGTTCCCAAGGACGTGGTCACCGCCGGAGTTCTGCCCTTCTGAGGTCTCTCTGACGCCACTCCACAGCATCGTGGGAGGAATAGGATCTAATGCCAGCCCGGTGTTAACCATAGTCACGTCTCGTTTTTGTGGGCGTGCACATGCTGTTACCCCTTTTGTGATTGTGTCAGAGTGTGTACTGTTTCTGTGTAGAGTTGACTCTCCCCAGATGACCGTCTGGGATTGCCATCTTCAGGGAGGTGGGCCAGCGTCAGCCACGCAGCAGTGCTGGCAGGTGCCTTTGCAGTGGGCAGACACCGCCGCGGGGGATGAGCGGTTCCTCACGGTGGGCCGGGCGGCCCCTCCCGGCAGTGGCCTGGGCCGGGTCTCTGCGTCCTGGGTCCGAGCGGCCCACACTTCTGACTCTAGAAGCACCGCTCCCCGCTTCGTCTTCAAACCCAGCTGCTCTCCGCAGTCTCGTGAAGGCACCGGGCCCACTTGGGAACCACGCGCACACATACATTTTGCATAACGCGAGCCTCGTATTTTATTAATTAGCTCATCAGAAGAAAATACGCTTTGGTGACAGATTTTCTTGGAGGAAATGCGACGTCTCGTTGGAGATCATCATGGTAGCTTAATGCAGTGACGCATGTCAACCCTGACATCTGACAGGGCACGGGCGGAGGCTCTGCGGGGTGGGGGGGGGGAGGCTGGGGGACCAGGACAGCCTTCCACAGCCTTCCATCCGTTCTTCTCCCAGTTGCTCGGAGAGGCAGGAGGCTGGGAGGGGAAGATGAGGCACTGGAGCTGGTCATAAGCCCTGAGTAGCTAGCCGACCCAGATTCACAGCTCGCCAAGTTCTCTTGTTTAAGCTTATGACTTGTGGTGAAGAAAAAAACAAAAAAGAAGAAAGAATTAATGTTGTCCTCAATTTAGCCACCAAGAAGTCCAGAAAAACGATACCTAAGGCAAATTTTGAGATGGCACATCAAGTTCGACTCAACAGTCCATCCATTCCCAGCTGACAGGTTAAAACAGAAGAACAAACGAACGAGGCTGGTAGAGCCGCACCCCAGTGCTGGAAACAGCGTGTGCATGTGCAAAAGATACCTCACACACTTTCTTAGAATCCCCGAGTTTCAGCCACTTTGTCATCAACGCGGACTCCTTCCTGCTTAGTTCATACCAAGACCTCTCCCCTCAAGTCTGCCACACACGCCTGACGCTTTGCTGTCACTCAGGGCGGATACAGGACCAACGGGAGAAGAGGGAGAGGCGGGGAATGGGGGCGGCGGCGCTGTGACTTTGGTTCGGAGCCCGGTTGCGCCTGCTTGCTGCCTCTGCATGGCCTTCCGTGTGGCGGCCCTCAGGAGAGCACGGGCCCAGGGGGCTCAGGACAAGGCCCCGAGCACGCTACGGGTCCAGTCACCTAAAACAAGAGTTGTGTTTAGCCCAGTTTCTCAGCACTGGTTAAGTTGTACAGCTCTTGGGAGAACTAGCTCAGGACACTAGAGAGATGTGGAACGTGTCGGGCAACATTTGGCGACTCCGATTAAGGTTTAAGTACAACGAGACAGAATAGGAGCCTCTTGGGGGCTTTCGGAAAGGCTGCGTGGTAAGCCGGTCAAGATTCATCTGTAAATGAGTGCATCCGTGCCGTTTTCACGTCCACATTTGTTCTCCTTATGTTTACTCCTGTAAAACGACCAGATTTCTACCTACTTAAACATCACCTGGAGATGTGGCCAGAGGCAGAGAAACGAGACATGGGCTGGCCCGGGGTGGACGTCCCTTGCCTGGCGTGCATGAGGCCCTGGGTTCAAGTCTCAACACTGCAATGAGGGGGGGAGACTGGAGGAGGGAGGGAGGAAGGGAGAGTGGTTAAAGCGGTCTGGGAGGAGACAGAGCTTGCTGCCCTTTCTGGAAAGAGACCAGGGGCCTGGGCCCAGGGGCTGGGAGGCTTTGGTGCAACCTGGAGCTTGGAGAGTCAGGAATCAGTAACCGGCGGCGCCGTGATGCAGCGGCTTACTTCAAGCCGGAGTCCTTCCTTCCCCGGGTCCCTGGGGCTGCAGACCCAAGGTCTGCGTAGACTGCGAGGCCGAGGCCTCTTGGAGGCCAGGCTCTCTGGCTTCTCTGCAACAAGCTGGTGAGGTTCTTCTGCTAACAAGACACCGTTATTTTAACAGAAGCCACATTAGGATTTGCCCGGACTGGGGACCTTGGTGAAAATCTAGCTTTTAAGTAAATACCATAAAACATCCCTCGTGCCACTCTAGTGTGAGAGGCCCACACACAGCGTCGTGGCGCTCCAGCCACCGCGCCCGGCCGCATGTGGAAGCGATTGTCAGAAAGGAGCAGCTGCAGACCCTGGGCCAGGACAGCAGCAACACCCAGAGCACATTCTGGAAGCCGGGCAACAATGCCGGCCCTGTTGTCCAGGAATGTGTTCTCAGCCCAGCGGTTTCCTGAGCACCTCGAGAGACCAGGCAGTAAAAACGCCGGAGGCCAGACCGCAGCCTGATGGGAGACAGGAGGGGCCGGCTTCGAACCACCTCCAGAACTCTCCGGGAAGACGCTGTGTTCATTTTCCTCCTCCGAGTCCATCCTTCCAGGGACAAGCGCAGCAGGTCTGGACCAGGCCGCAGGGCCGACCCCTCTGGAGAGCCGAGTTTGCAGATGGCGTCTATTAGTGAACGGTTGTAAGCCTGAAAGACCATCTTCCTTTCACCTGGAAGGCCAAACTTTCCCCTCTGATAATGCGGGGCGATTTTCCGATCTGCACTTTGGGCTCCCCGGGCCATCTGGGGAAGTGTGCACAGATGCTTGCTGTTTTGGAAATAGTTATCTGGGTGGGTATCTAGTTACTTCTCCTGTCTTGCTCTCTGGACACCACAGTTTAGAACACAGAGAGCGTTAGCTCCCCCCCCCCCCCCCCCAGTAAGTCAGAGGCGGGAGATTGCTAAAGAGAGATGCTTTCATTTAGCCACCGGCTTGGGAGTGGGACTTAAAATCGGAAGGTCTTTGGAAGTATTTTAGGTTGAAGAATGAAAACAGACACACCAAAGGGAGATTTGCCAGCTATATAAATACATAGGCGTTAAGCCCCCTCATACATAAACCAAACAGACACGGAGAGACAATGAGCAAACTGCACATATAAACAGACGAATTCCCGGTGGACAAGTCATAAAGATCTGACAGCAGGGACCATATGTCTTTGGAGCTGGCGGGTTGGCGGTTCGCTCCCACACACAGCTCCTCCTCGGGCCTTGCAGTTGTCTGCCGTCTACACTTGGGCTTTTTGGCAAAGGTAGATGCTCTCAGCGACAGCTCCTCCTGACCCCTGGCGGGCTCGGGTTTTCAAAGAAGGATCTGTGGCTCTTGGGGATGTAGCTCTGTTGAAGCCGGAGATCACTGGGCTTCTCCCCAGAGCTGGCCTCAGAGGGAGCTAATCCCAGAGCAGGGCCTGGGAAGACACTTCTCCTTCTTGGAGCACCAGCTCCCAAATCCTGCTTAGCAGAGCTGCAGGGGATGCTCCTCTCCTGGAGGACATCCCATGTCGTGTTAAGACGCAAACAGTGTCAAGCAAATGCAAGCGGACTTTTGGCATCAAAGGGAATCACAAGCAGAAAATACCTTAAGAACTATACATTGCCGTTGTGTGTGAGATTATGTGGGGGAGGGAGGGAAGATGGGACTTTGTGGACGGGCGTGGGAAGACGTGCCTTCAGGGCCTTCAGGGCCGGGGCAGGCTGTGTGCGCCCACCGTGTCTGAGCTGACTCAGTGTGGTCAGCACAGTAAAGGAACTTTCGTCCGCTGGGATCCTAAGATCTTTGAGTAGGGTCTGGACCTGGAACTCACTCCCCTTTGGTGTGGGGAAGGCCGGCCCCGCCCCGGCCCCGGCCATGACAAGTGTGTGAGCGGATGGCACGGAGCCGGGAGCCCCGCGGGGGTCTGCGAACAGAAGGCCAGTGAATGGCCTTGTGACTGAGTAAGCTCCAGCCTGTTCAGGGGGGCCGAGGGGGCCTAGCAGAAGGTGGAGGAAGGGTGATTGGGGGGGACCAGCTGCAGCAGCCGGCGGCTCTTCAAAGGGTTGGGCTGGGCACTTCACCTAGCTTGCAGGTATCGCGTAGCTTAGCAACTCAGCTAATCAAAGGGCCGGGGGAAGAGGAGGGGCGCTCAGGAAGGGTCACTGCACAGCCATCAGCCCCCTGCGGAAGCGTGAACCCCTCCTGCTGGGGGGGGCTGGGCTGACTTGTGCGGCCCATTGTGGTCCTTTGTTCCCTGGTGAGTAGCGTGCAGATTCTCTTCCCTGTAATTAGTGGGGAGGGGGCTAATGGCCCCAAACAGGATTTCCCTCCCCTCCTTCCCCTAGAGGTGCCGAGGTCCCTGCAGGGAGCCACGGCTCTGCTGGGAACGGAGCCCCCACCTTTCCTCCCCTCCCCACCCCAGGAGTGGAAGTCCTGGGAGGCCCATTTTCACCACAAAGCCAGGGGTACTTTTCCTTCTTTGTACCACATACTGTGCTGGGAGAGGCCTGGGCTTCCAGCTCTCCAGAGCCAGCGGACACAGCCTGCGGTCTGTCGGGGGACACCCAGTATCTTGGCTGGGCTGGGCACATATTAAATATAAAGGAAAAAGCCAAGACTTAGAAATCGTGCAGATTTAGATTTGTTACGGTAGTGCCTGTCCAGTAGACAGTTAGTTTGCTTACACTGAATCTCTCTGCTTGTGAGAAATATGATGACTAATGTTGATCTAGTAGAAAAAAACAGCAACCACTTAAGGCCCACAAATAGGGAAAGAGTGAAATAAATTGCAGTGTATCAGTTGTAGGGTCCCACAAGATTTCAAACTAGGCAGAGGTATATTCTGATAACAAAAATGTCTAAAACATTAAATGGATAAAAGCAAGATATAGCATGTGTCCTAGAGAACCTCTTGTGTAAGTAGTAAGTGGTTTACATAGGAACCTGTGTAGTGCTGCACATCTGTAGTCCACGCACTCAGGAAGTGGAAGTACAAAGATCACGAGTTTGAGGCCAACTCAGGCTAGATGGTTAGCCGCTGTCTCAAACACCAGAGCCAAGCACACAGGAAGATCTTCATGTGAACAGAATAGCAAATTAACCTGGGCATCACACCTGCAGACCTCGATTCTCAGTCCCAGAGTTCACACCCCAGGACACACACACACACACACACACACACACACACACACACACACACATTAAAAGTTAGCAGGAGTGGGCGGGATGGCGGGAAGAAGATCTACATCTTTATTGATCATTTTCTCGGTTGCTTATGTTTTCTAGCCAGGTTCCGGTGTTACTTTCATTTTTAAACTACAACAGCCTTTGTGCAATAAGACTGTGAGTGTTTAAGAAACCTTTTGTGATTAAAAACGAGCAGTTGGGACCTTGGTCTAGGAGACTGAGCAATGGCTGAAGAGCTAGAGAGCAGAGTGAATGTGGTGGTTCTCAGGGCAGTGAACGAGAGGGAGGCGAGTTCCTCTTTGTGTCTTCTGCAGGCTGTGTTTTAGATTTTAATTGCAATATACTTAGATATGATTGACTTTCTGGCTTTGTAAAACAAAGCTGTATTTTCCTTTTTGGGGGGAGGGGAGGAGGTTCAGGGTCCCGACTGTTGTATATAGAAAGAAATCACAGCCTTGACCACAAGACCAGATTGCCCACCAGTCATTGTAATTTACGGCCGACATCTCCTTTGATGCTTCAAAGATTCAATTTCCTCAACTGCTAGCCAGGAATCCAGGTTCAAGTCTCCGACCTCTAAATTTACATATCCATTTGCTAGGGGAGCTCTGTAGTGTGGCCTGGCCTGGCCTGGCAGGCTGGAGAGGTGGGAGGCTGCCCCGCCGCAGTGCTTGCACACACACGTGTGTGCTGGTTCGAGGGCTTGAACTCAAGGCCTCACACTCCCTTTTACTTCGCTCTCACTGTACCTACCCACCTTCATTCCTAGCTTTTTTTTTTTTTTCTGCTGGTCAATCAGAGATAAGAACCTTTGGAGTTTGTCTTCCTGGGGCCGGCTTTGAACTGTGATCCTCAGATCTCAGCCACCTGAGCTGATTACAACAGCCGGTACCCAGTTTATTGACTGTTGGTGTCGTGCTGCGATCAATCGAACCCAGGGCTTCTTGCCTGCTGAGCAAACGTTCTGCCCCTAAGCTGCATCTCTCCAGCCTGGTCCAAGCATACAAATTCTTTAATCCAAACTTTAGCCTTCAGACCCTTTTGAGATGGAGACATCTCTGGCGTAATTATTGATTATTGTGTGGTTATTGCAGTTGCTAGTCAGGGGAAGTACCAGATTTTGAGACAAGATCCTACAGCTCAAACAGGTGGAAGAGGTTCCTGGAGAAATCAGACAGAGACAGAGACAGACACTCACTACATGGCCCAGGTTGGCCTCGAACTCGTGGCTGCCCTGCCCCGGCCTGCCGAGTAGCTGGGATTACAGGTGTGTTCCACCACGCCTGCTTGGGAGCATCTTAGGACAACACTTTTCCTTTTCCTTCTTTCTTCACCTAACAGGATTTTTGTGAACCATTTTTTCACATCAGTTTGTGGCCTTTGTCATTAATCGTGCTCAAATTCCAAAGCAAATCATGGGCACCCAGGGCATAGGAAACGATGGGGTGAGGTAGCTGGGTTATTTACAGTGTCTCTAACTTTGATAACTAACTGTAGTCACAGAGGTTTAGTCATGGCGGATTGCTACCATTTGTGAGAATGTCTACCCCATTTTTTTCCTGCTTGAACTCTGGGCCTGGGCGCTGTCCCTCAGCTCTCCAGCTCCATGTGAGCGCTCTACCGCTTGAGCCACAGCACCATTTCCAGTTTTCTAATGGTTTATTGGAGATGAGTGTCGTGGACCTTCCTGCCTGGGCTGGCTTTGAACCGTGATTTTCAGATCTCAGCCTCCTGAGTCACTGGGATGACAGGCGTGAGCCACCGGCGCCCGGCCCTATTAGTTTTTAATCCAAAGATTTCTCACAAGCACGCAAACCAAAACATGCACCTCGAACTCAAGGCAGTTTAATGACTGGGTTCCGGAATGGAGTGGGTTCCGAGGGCCTTGATGAAGAGGACTGTGGGGGCTGCCGAGCGGAGATGGGGTCTGGGCGCCGTGGCTGGCTCTGGTCTCCCCGGGCAGCTGGCTGTGTGAGGTCTCAGGGCTCGGGGGATGTGTCCAGCATCTGGGTGGAAGCTGTGCTGTGGAGGCAGAACTCCCACAGCCAGCCGGGGGGGGGCTCCCCTGGGGCGCCTTCCCACAGCCCCAGGCCCCCCAGGTTCCGCCAGCCACACACAGCCCCGGCCCTGGGGTCTGTGCCGCCCGCCCGCCGAGGTGGCCCAGGGGACAGCTGGCAGGCAGGGCTGTGGGCGTCCCGTGGGTGCTGAGCAGAGGACACCCCCTCCCAGGAGCCACCACCCCACGCCCAGCACATCCCAGCCAGCAGACAGAGAGGCGAGGAGGAGGCAGGAGATGGACCCCCTCCCCCCCGTGTGGTGGGTGAGACCGACCGGGAACTGTCCTAATTAAGATTTCACATTTTTATTTGAATCAGCTGGGTGTGGGGGGGGCTTTGATGGCTTAGTGTGTTTTCAGCTTATAAAACACTGTTCTATTTCCTCCTGATAAATCACGTCTCCAAGGAAACGTTTTGCCTATGGATGCCCCCTGACCCGTCTTCCCCTCGCGTGTCTCCTGTGTGTGTGTGCAGGGAGAGTTATCCTGGCCTTGGCACCAAGCTGCTAGGATCTCCTTTCTACCTATACCCACACTTGTCAGAAGATGGAGGACGGGGTGTGTGGCTGGCAGTCAGGACGCTCGACAGAAGATAACCTGGTTGTAACACGCCGTGAGTCACCTTCCTGCACCGTCACAAGGTCAGGGATGATGGCAAAGCTACCCATTTGGTAGCAGGATTGTGCCAGGGCCACCAACCTCTGTCCCTGAAGCCCCTTGACAATGAGAAAAACAGAGACTCGAAGTCAGGGGCTCTCAACGACATAGGGTTTTGGGCCAAATGTGCAATTGTCTTTTTTCCCTATACTCATAACTTATTTCCACACTGCAGAATGGCTTGTGTCCTCTGTAGAGCAAGTGGTAGCTGAGAAAACAATTATTTTTCCCTCTTAGGTTCAGTGGCTAAAGCCCTGTTAATTAGATTGACCCGTGAAGGTCAACAGGGGGAAGCAGGTAGACACCAGTAACTCACGCGTCCCCCCATCACCCCAGGATGAGTGGGGTGAAGGACCAATGGCGGCGGTGGAGCGCATCTGAGCAAGAGTGTGGTTTTTTGTTTCACGCAGGAACTTCGCCGAGTCCCACCCTCCACTAAAAGCAAAGCCGTGTAGGCCTCACTCCAGCCCCATGAGATCGGAACTCCTGCTCTCTAGCCCAAGCACGTAGGTGCAGGGCGCCAGTGGCTCAGCCAGTGGCTGAGATCTGAGGATCGCGGTTCAAAGCCAGCCCGGGCAGGAGAGACCGTGAGACTCCTATCTCCAAGAAACCACCAGAAAACCGGAAGTGGCGCTGTAGCTCAAGTGGTAGAGCGCTCGCCTTGAGCTGAAGAGCTGAGGGACAGCGCCCAGGCCCAGAGTTCAAGCCCCATGACCAAAAAAAAAAAAAAAAAGAAAACAAATCTGGACTTGTGTCCTTGTGGGTCCTGTGTTCCTCTCTCCACGCGTGCAGACTTGACGGAGGACGGGGTGGGGGGAGGTGTGTGTGACCATCCATGCCTCTGTGGTGGTAACCCGCCGTGGTCCGGAAGCTTCTGGCCCCCCGCGTGCCCTGCGGCTCCAGTTCATGTCATCGGCGTGGTCGGCACTGCCGAGGGGCAGGCAGGGCCCCCTCTAGATACAGGGGCCCACCATGAGCCGGACAGCAGCGGGTAGCGGAGGGAAAAAACACATCTAAAAGCAGGGACGTTTTCCAGCAGTTAGGAGCACAGGGGGACGAGGAGGGGCGGGAGCTGGAGGTGTAGGTAAGAGGGGAGGCGAGCTTTCGGTAACGCCACCGCTGCCAGGGGTGTGAGAGCGTGCGGGGGGTGGGGGGGCGTGGGTCCGGCCTGTGCACTGTGGGAGAGCCTCCTGGAGTTGTCTCTCATTCTGCAGCGGGGGAATGCCCAGAACCACGGAGGGGCTGCGCTGCTGCTCCGGGGTCAGGCGTTGGCCCAGCGAGCTCTGGGCACTGCAGAACAGAACCACAGAACACGGGGGTGCGTTTCGCGCTGAGTCCTCTCCCGTGGCCTCTCGTTTGAGAGATTTCCGTGGCACTTAGCTGTGAGAAGCCCCCCGGGAAGGGCTGGATCGCTTCCCCAGCCTGCGAGATGCTTTCTTTGGGTTTGACTCCCAGAGCCGCACGGCCTACACCGATGAAAAAAATCTAAAAATCCACCTTTATTTCCGCCTCCCGAATGCTTACGTTATTCTACCAAAAAATAGTACTGGAGTGTGTGCTGCAAATATTTGGGAATTCAGGAAAAGGAGTTTAAGGGTCAGTGAATTCCTTCTTCCCTTCCTCCTCTTTACGGGGCAGTATTTTATTCCATACCAGGCTTCTTTTTAGAATTATAATTAATGTGTGTGTGTGTGTGTGTGTGCGTGCGCGCGTGTGACCTGGTCTTGGGGCTTGAGCCTGGCCGGGCGCTGTCCCCCACCTGTCTCTCAAGCGCTGGCACTCAACCACTTGAACCACAGCTTCGTTTCCCAGTTTCTCGATGGTGAGTTGGGGATCAGAGTCTCAGGGACCTTGCCCGCAGTCCTCAGATCTCGGCCTCCCGAGTAGCTAGGATGGCCGCCACCGCCGTCAGTGCCCGGCTATTTTCATTTATTTTAAAGTAGTCGTGCAAAGGGTGTTGGTGTGCTTCTCAGCATAGAGTTCCATCAAGCCTTCGAGGGAGACAGAGCAGGTTTCCCTCCCAGGCGGAATGGGAGCGAGATGCCCAGGAAGACTGTAACTCTCCCCCACTACAGCCTCGGAGCCAGTGAGTCTGAAGCCCTCCCAAGCCCCAAGCAAGTCCCAAGCCCTCCCAAGCAAGCGTGAGAACGTAGGTGGCGATTCTGCACCTATTCTGCATCCATGAAGCTTCCCACGGGGTGGAGGCGCCCCGCAGTAGAGCAAGAGAGCAGGAGGATAATGTGGAGCCCGATTGTAGGTGACCCCGGCCTCCCGGGCTCAGCCCTTCCCTTTCTCCCATGGGGCAGGGTGCCAGATCTCCGGAGCAGCCGGTCCGTGCCAAGCCCGGCAGGGAGCTTTGCATTAGGCCCCTTGTGCTGACAGCAGTTTTGTCTTGTGAAGACGCCCGGCCCCGGCCTCACACATTCTCTTCACACCCAGGAAGATCAGAAGATCAGAATTAATCTTTCAATTCACAAACACACGCACCTTGATAAGTCTATCATAAAAGAAAGCCCCGATGGAGGCTCCTTTGAGGGTAATCTACCGTTACCCTCTCTTCCGGGCACTCGGTGAGTTGTGAATGTGTTTTTCTTTCCAGAGTCCATGAAAGGCCATTTGTTTCCCTCCTCTCTTAACTAGCTGGGTACCAGCATTTCCTTTCCTCCTCTTGATGTGATGTGCATTCAGGGCTGGGCTTCTGACTGCTCTTCCAGCTGGTAACCTGCAGGTAGCTGGATGCAGTGTGCCCAACCCCATCTGAGTATAGATATGCTCTCGCGTGTGCACGCGCACACACACACACACACACACACACACACACGAAGCACAGTGGTTTGACGTACAGGATGTTCTGCAGGAGGAGGTCAGTTCCCTTCCCCCTCCGTCCCCCCAGCCCCGTCCTCTGGCCAGCGAGTCGGGCTGCCGTCTGCGCAAGTGGGTGTCCCGGAAAAGGAAGGTCTGGGTCCAGAGGAAGAAAGATGAAGATTGTTCTGTGTGGTTGCCGGCGGAGAGCGTCCGTATTTACAATACACTGTGGTTCTTAATTTAGCCTGCTATCCGTTTAAGATTGCTAGACTGCACGGGGAAGAATGACACATTCATGGTGGTTACTAAGCAGTCTAATTGTGGAACTATTCCTAAAATAAAACCCAGGAATATCATAATATTGAACCAGAAATGTGACTAATAAAAACTCCCCGTGTTTCTACATGGTATAGTCAGGACTGTAATTAAGAATAAATGGGAAGCCGGGAAACTTCCTCTGGGTGATGGAGAGGAGGAGGAATTGCTTGTAGCAGGCTTTCTTTGCATGAACGAGCTACTCGAGTGACAGATTGCTATTTCATATTTGATTAAATCTCATGTAGATTAGAGACCGCCTTGGCAGCGTGTTCTTTTAATTTGGGCCGAGTGGAGAACCGGGGTCCCGTGTAGGTAGCAGAGGGCCCCGCACGGCCCGCGGTGCAGATCAGCTAGACGCGTGTTGGGAGTCTGCAGGTCTACACCATGACGGGGAGGCGTGAGGGTCACCCCCGCCCCGGACCCGGCGTGTACCCCGTGTGCAGTGACGCAGTTGGTCGGCGTGGAAAGCCCTGGGCCCCGCAGATCATTGCTGTGTCTCCAGGCGGGCCGGACGCACACCCTTTTGGTTCAAATGCCTCTCGGGTGGTTTGTCTGTCTAGCCCACGTGCTGGGCCGTGCTTCCAAAACAGTGCCGACGGAAGGGGACGGTGGCTGTCCGTTCTGCCCCTGGTGTGCAGGAGGGGAGCTGCGTGTGGTAAGCCGGCTGCCCTGGTGATGGGGGTATCCGCCCGTCTCCACCCACGGCAGCCTGAGGGAGCAGGCCAAGGTGCAGGTCCGGTTCTCGGTCTAGAAGACGTGTTTTCCACTGTTGAGTCCACTGCAAGTATAATCCCTTGGATTGTCTTCCCTAGATACATAGGTAAGACTTTGGGTGAATTCCTTTGCATCCTTATTTTTCACACATTGAATATCTCATTTAACACTGTAGAAGTTACCAAGTAGAATCCTTTAAAGGAATCATATCTATATCTGAGACTAAGAAACGTTACTTGGAAAAATTCTGATTTTTGCCTTGGAGAATCTGTGTACTCTTGGCTGCCTAATTAAGTCAAAGGGAGGGACGTCCATTCTGGCTTCCAGCGTGAGGTTCAGAGACTGTTCAGGCTGGTGCGTGACAGACGCCGTATTTCTTGGTGATAGATGACTCTGACTGCATGGTAAGACTCATGTACTTCCAGCGAAATCTCTCCTGTCATGGGAGAGGAAACAAGATTGCAGATCGAGAGTGGAGGATAATGATTAGTATCGGATGCTATTTATAATCGGTGGCACAGGGAGTTAATTAGTTTTTTTTTTCAATAAGGTGACTGAGTTGATCCTAGTAGAAAAAGTGCTTCTGATGTTGAAAACAAAAATTAGTTCATAAAAGGCTGAGCTGCCTCATGAGTTTGGTAAATTGGACAGGGTAAGTTCAAAGTGTTTAAAAATGACAGATTGAATTACAGAATCAGCCCGATAATACCTGAAACCAGGTATTATTTTTATTTGTATGGATCGTTCCTCTTAAAAAAAAAGAGTTTGGTAACTGGCAATTTAGATGACAAAGCAAGATGCTTGCTTTCAAATGTTATTTTACCGTAACAAAGGAAGCAGCACTTACGTTACGAAAAGGGGGTTTTCAGGTTTGGTGCTGAGCACCAGCGACTCAGACAGTGCTCATCTCTCCACATCCACAGGGCCTGTGTGGCCCATGGTCTCAGCACCAGGTGCCCCGGAGTGCATTGTGGGCGTATTTTGTTAGTAAATCACCGTGCACCCTGACACAGTCCGCTCACCCCAGTGGGTGTGCTGGGTGGGGGGCTGATCACCGGCGTGGTGGAAAGGATGCGGCCTTTAGGACAGAGTGAAAACTCCAAGTGTCACCATAAAGAGGCCCAAGGTCAGGAAAGCTAAAGAGCAAAGGACAAGGAGGATGCTGAAAGGTGACCAGGTAAAGCCATGTGCATAACGCTTCCCAAATGGCATGAGTGGCCTACATTCCTACTTATCAGTAGTTTAGTGTGTGGGTGATACGTCCAAGATAATGATGACTCGTTAACTATTGACCCCTTGCAGTGTGCTGGACACCACACCTGCTGTCCCCATTCTGCTGAGAAGCCCTGAAGAGGTGGTGGTTAGTATTATCGTTAGCCATGCTGGGGTTTGATCTTGGGGCCTGCGCTTGCTAGGCAGGTGCTTTTCTACTTGAGCCATGCATCCAGCCCTTATCATCCTTACTTATTTATTTATTTTTATTTTTATTTTGCTGGTCCTAGGGCTTGGACTCAGGGCCTGGGCACTGTCCCTGAGCCTCTCAGTGCTCAAGTCTAGGGTTCTACCACCTGAGCCACAGCACCACTTCCAGCTTTTTTCAGAGTAGTTTACTGGAGATAAGAGTCTCATGGACTTTCCTGCCCTGGCTGGCTTCAAACTCCGGGCCTCAGATCTCAGCCTCCTGGTCTTTCTGTGGCTTAACATCGCCTTTCTTTCCATAGATGAATACTATTCTTTTTGAGTAGACACATGTGCCGAGGAAGGTTTTGGCATCTTTCATAAATGTCAATTATGAATAAAGCTGGAATGAACATTTGTGTGCAGGTGTTTGGGTGGATGTACATTGTCAGGTCCTTTGTTCAACACAGCTCCCGGATTGCGTGCTCACAGTAAGTGGAGCTCTAGAAGGACCAGAGTGTCTTCCAGAGTGTGCGCTCTGGTGGTAGGTGTGGGAAGTCAGAAGATTTCTGGTGTGAAAGCAACAGCTGTCAGACTCCACAGAGTGGATCAGGTTTCCTAGCTTCCGGCCTTCTCCTAGCCTTTGTGCGCTGATGTCTGCTGGGAAGGGAGGCGGGGAGCTCTTCCTTGAGACGCTTCTGGGAGCAGCTGGCAGGGTGTGTTTTGTCTGGACTCCCAGGTTTTTCATTCCTTGGATTAATAACCAAGAGACAACATTTAAGAGTCCTCAGTAGAGAAAGCTATGGGATGGAGGCAAGCTATCCATTCGGGACGCCACCCCGGCCCAGCACGATTGTTTACTTTCGACCTGTGTAGAGGACTGTGGGGACCAGAGGGAGGGCGGGCCAGCTTGACCACGCTTGCTTACCTTCTCTCCGCTGAGATTCTTCTCTCTAACTGCAGAGTACATAGCTCACGCCACTTGATTCTGAATACAAGCTTACTAAACAGCGCCGTTTTAAACACATGCTGATCCCTTTACCAGGGAAGAACGAGAACACTACTACTAACTACTAACAACTCTACCAGTTGAGCCATACCTCAACTTTCGGATTTTTTTTTTTTTTTTGCTGGTTCATTGGAGTTAGGAGTCTGTGAGTCTGTCACATTTGTCTGCCTGGGCCGGCCTTGAACCTCCATCCTCAGATCTCATCCTCTCCCTCCCCCCCCCCAAGTAGTTAGGTTGATAAGGATCTTTTTTTATTTTTAATTATTTTTAATATTTTTTAAATTTTATTTTATTTGTGAACATACAGTACAGAGGGGTTACAATTACATGGGCAGGATAATGCGTACATTTCTTACCAAGCATTGCAGCCTCCTCCTTTGTTTACCCTTCACATCCCTTCCCAG
>NW_012267245.1:6858300-6893812 GCF_000151885.1 Dipodomys ordii
TTGCTTTCCTAATTTCAGCCACACTTTTCTCATTGTTGGCATACAGAAAAGCCATTGATTTTTGGGGGTTAATTTTATAACCTGCTACTTTGCCAAAGTTTTGAAAGGTTGATAAGGATCTTGGTCATACTCATGTGTTGATCAGTTTAGTATGGTCAGCCTTTTTTTTTCTCATTTTTATTGTTTTTAAATTTAAATTTTACTTACCGTCAGTCATTGACTGTTTATTATTTCAGAGATTCCCAGAGATTCCACATATCCTGTGTGTGTGTGTGTGTGTGTGTGTGTAAATTGTCAAAGTGTTATATTTAATTTTTATAGATATTGTGTATCTTCTTTGAATTTTGTTTTGGGGAAGGTTGTGATTTAGCAATTTATTTCCTTGAAAAAAAAGTAGTTGCTAGAATCGGGGAAATGATCCACAGCTAGAAATCACAGCTAATTTCTTCTTAATTACGACCCTGTATTGGAATAGCAAAACCAAAGAAGAGAGTAGATTGAATTAGTCAACAGCCTTTCATCCTTCTTTTTAATGATCAAAAGTAATAGAGTCCCAAGAGAAGGTTTTCCTAAACACAAACGACCACCTCAAGGAGGCTTTAGCAAAATTGACCCAACTGATCATATTTGAGTGGTGTGAACTTGTAGCCAACAAGTTGGGGCGGAGTGTCCAAAGGAGCCGGGGGGCGGGTTGGTGCCATCCAAGTGGCTACGTGGGCTCCACAGGGCAGGGCATTTTCCAGCCCAGATGCAGTGGAAACGATGCCAACGACAGGGGTTTGGACCAGAGTCCGACCCCGCTGGTACCAGACGTGGCCTGCTGGACGCGGACACTTGGACAGGAGGAAGAGTTTTATTCTTCTGTGTTCTTGGGCTTCCCAGAAACAATGCCATAAAAAAAAAAAAGTCTCAGCAACACTTTCTGCAGTTCCAGTAATGATGTCAGACTCCTTAGACGCTGCTAACAATAAATAACACAGACTTTGAAAACAAGGCTGGAGTCGGGACCGCCCATACACCTGTGATGCAGAGCGACCGGCCCCCAGCCCCACAGCCGCTTCCCCGTCTCTGCCTGTTTCTCCCCACCCCCAGCCTGCCTCTTCCTCTCGCCACCGGCAGGAGGGCCCTTTGCTCTTTTTGTTTGGTTTGGTTTGGTTTTTGCCTCAACTTTCAGACTGATTTTTAACTGTCCCCACTTCTGCGACAAATCCCCCCTGAGAAATCCAAACCCACAGCGCCTCACCATTCTGCGGCCCCACTCCCAGGAATTTCCCCGGTGGATGTTCATGCCGTTGCTTGCAAAACGACGTGCAAGCGTGTTGCCAGTCACTGCACTGCTGGTGATAACTGAGAAATGGCACGCAAGTGCCCATCAACAGAGTCTGGATCCACAGGCCATAAAACACGATTCTGCGATCCAATAAAGCTACTACCGATGCATCGCACTGTGTGCAAGATGTCAGAAACAAAAGAGTCACCGTGGGCAGTGCGGATGGGCGGTGGGAGGTATCAGAGCGGTGAACGCCGCCCCGGCCGGGGAGCGGTGAGACTCGGTGGAAAGGGCTGAGGAAAGCCTGGGTGATGGACAGGCTCTAGATCTCGGAACAGTGGGACAGGCGAGGTGTGTGTCGGGGCATCAGGAAGCCAACCAGCTGTAGCACCGAAGAGCCGTGCGCTTTAGAGGATACAAACGAAAATGCAAGTTAAGGTAAAAGCTGAAAGGAAACATGGTCTTTCTTGTGCCAGTCCCGAGGCTTGAAATCAGGGACTAGGCACTGTCCTTTAGCTTTTTTTTCCAGACAACTCTGACCCTCTCCCACCTGAGCCACAGCTCCACTTCCAGCTTCTTTGCTGGTTAATTGGCGAGAAGAATCTCATGAACTTCTCTGGATTCTGCTCAGATCTCAGCCTCCAAGAGTAGCTGGGGTTGCATGTGTGAGCCCCAGAGGCCTGTCCAGAAAAGGTATTTTTCTAGCTCTCATCTTCGCCTGTTTCCGATCACCCCGACACGTTGCTTTTCCAGGCCCCACTTTGCAGACCGGTCCTCAGGAAGCCGGCGAAGAGTCCATCGGTTATCTGTCCGGAGCTCATTGAAGGCAGCGCTTTGCATCTTCTAGTTTTCAAGTGGAGCAGTCCACGTGAACTGCTTGTTTTCAGTCTAAAGTGTTCCAAACTTTACGCGGATGACGAGAAAGGCCCTTGAAGGGAGGTGAACTCAGTGCGCAACTCAAGAGCCTGGAGAGCGCTGTGGTTCTTCTGAAGGCAGGTGCTTCATGTGTTTATGCGAGTCCTTGCAGACACAGGTCTGGTTATTTTTCAGACAGTGTTCACTTTCTCTTTTCTACTTGCACTCTCCGCCTTACACACCGTCAGGGTCCTGGGGCGAGCATGTCGGCATAGGTGAGCTTCCTTTTTAGCCGGTCTTAGCACTGTCCTCCAAACCTTTCTTTCTTGAATCCCTCTGGACATTCTCGCTGTCTAGCTGAGCCGGAAGCTCTCCTCAGGGCGAGAAGTGTTCTCACTCTCCTGCTGCTCTGGCACTTAGCATGCATCTGAAGATGGCGTGTCCGGCTCATGTGTGTTGAGCTGATGAACACCGGGCCTTGTTTTCTAAATGTGCCTGTTTGCAAAGAGCTAGGAACCTTGGGATGAATTGTATTTGGCAATTTTGTTACCTGTCCTCCCTCAAATCTGCCCATCCTCGCTTCCCTGGATGATGACGGTTTTATGACCACATCCGTGGGGCGTGAGCATTTCTATCAGCTCCGTGCTGAGGAAGTCTTTGAAGAAAATGACATTAAACAAGGAGAGCAATTTGTACCCAAAAAAGGCGGCGGGGAGATTACTTTCCAAACAGGATTGTAGCCTTAAACCTTGGCCTTTTGCTTCATGGTAGTCGGCGTGTTTTTCGCTAGGCATTTCAAAACAAAACATGTTCAGATGAGAATGTGCTTAAGTGTAATATTTTAAAACAGCCACACGTCTGCGAGATCCTGAAATGAAATATGTCCGTTTCTCCGAGCAAGGAGCAGAAGGCAACGTATAAAGCAGCTGCGAGCATTAATTCCCAGAGATAGCTGACATTTTCGAGCTCTCTGCCTCTGAGAGAAAATGATGTCATGGCCCAGCAGGCCAATGCGCGTCACGGGCTGGAGAGGGCCCGTGCTCACCTCGTGTCTTCTTTCCTGTCTATCCAGAGTGTCCCTGCCTGCTCAGAACTTGGCACCATGTTTCTAGACCAATTTTTAAATGGAGAGTGAAATTTGCAGAAGACATTTTTTTTTCCTTGTCAGAAAATGGCTGTTTCCACCTTCTACCAATGCATCCAAGCAGTGTTTCTAGTTGACTATGCATACCGAAATTCCAGTTTAGAGCCTGCCAAGATGTTGAAACTCATAGGTACCTGAGCTGTGGTTTTTGTCACAAGGGTCAGAAGAAACTGACCACGAAAAAAAAAAAAAACCCTGAAAGATGTGGGATGGAAATCGCAAGTTTCGTTCCCGGGGGGCGTTGGAGCTGAGCCGTGCGCGATGGGTGGTGTAGGTGTCCAGAGTTTGCCCGTACTCCCTGGCAAATTTCAGCTTTCGAAGGAAAAGTTTGAAGGTAAGGTTTTCAGGGACCACACTTGGAAATGGAAACAGGCTCCGCTAGCGCTGAGGATCTCTTCCCAGCGGAAGGCTTCCCATCCCAGAAAACAGCGCCCGGCAGACGGAGGAAGACCGTGATCCCGAGCGGGCCTGAGGGCTGAGCAGGCTTTCCCTTCCCTGGTATTGTGGCTGGGGTGAACTGGGCCCAGCAGCTCCTCCTGCGTTGGAAGGATGCTTGAGGGTTATCCCTTAGACCCAGAGGACGGGAGACAAATGATGTTAGAAATAGAAATGCTCCAGGCCGCTCCAGGCTTTCCCCACCCTGGAGCGTAGGCCAGTCAGTCAAGTCAGTGGCCAGCGGGGCTTTGTCAGTAATGTAACGAAAATCTGCAGGCGCCGCTCAGGAATTTTACCTGTTGGGTAGTTTACAACCCCATTTAACAACAGCCTTTGAAGCGGTTGTGTGTGGAATGAGTCCAGTTCACGTTGGCTTAGCAGTAGAGACCCCGTCTACACTGTGGAGAAACGACAAGAGGAGGTACTACTCTAGTTTCAAAGGTGTACAACCCACGCAGTGGATTTACTAGCCTTTACAGCAGTCCTCTGAGTTGGGGGTTGTTGATCTACCTTTGCCCGAATGCACACCTTTTCTTCAGTCTTACCTGGGTTTGTTGTTGGCAAAATGGTGATAACAGCTGTGGGGAGAGAGGCAGGGCAGAGAAACTCCCAGATTAAATGGACGGCTGGTGAGTGGCGTGGCCGGTGCCCAGCGGCCTCGAGTCTCTGCGGAAGCCTCTGCGCCTGTCCACTCAACCTCCCGCCGTCCCACGCCACCCATCTCCAGCGCCAGGTGTCTGTGGGCCTGTCAGACACAGCCTGGGATCCAGGGCCCTTTATACCAAGTAACAGTCAAATCAATTTCAAACACCTTCATTACAGTACACAGCTCATTATGTTCTAGAAAAATGTTTAGCTCCGAGCCTCGGGCCATGTTATAATGAGAGGAAGAGCCACCCCTGTTCTCCGGCTCTACCGCGTCCATGTCTCTAGTCCGTGGTACCAACCGCCGTCGGCTGGTTTAAGTAAAAAGCGGGCTTCCATTTGTAACCTTTAAAGAAGATGGCTCCCTGAAGTTTCAAACCGTTTGCCACAGCACAGAACTTTAATCTCATTATCTGCTGAATGCTTTTCCTTTCCTTCAGGAGAAGAATAAAAAATGCACATGAAAACACGGAAAAGGGGGAGGGGGGAGGCTGGGAAGGGATGGGAAGGGTAAACAAAGGAGGAGGCTCCAATGCTTGGTAAGAAATGTATGCATTATCCTGCCCATGTAATTGTAACCCCTCTGTACAGTATGTTCACAAATAAAATAAAATAAAATTTAAAAAAAAAAGAAAAAGAAAACACGGAAAAGGATCAATGTTTCTCAAATTTCCAATGAGTACTTGTATGTGTGCACGTGTATATATGTATGGTATGTGTACAGAACAGTGTGCTTCCATGTACACATGAACATACTCATGCAGAGATAACAGGCTTTCTGAAAAAAAATTGGAAAGATCATTTCCAGCACAGTGTCCTGTGGGTATCATTGTTGCAATGGGTCAACCTGTGTCCTTGTTTCAGCGTTTTGTTATTCTCCTCCTCCCCAAATTAGATAAATGTACAGACAAGATGCAGGCCACCGGAATCAAGTACAGTGACCTTTACAACTTCGGCCGGTGGGAGGGAGGAGTGGGGGAAGTGGAGGAGGGGAGGGATAGCAGGAAAAAACAAACAAACAAATGAGGGGGTAACAATGCCCCACGAGAACTGTTCTCATGACCTTATTCGTGTAACTGTAACCCTGTGGCACAGCATCTTTACAACAAAATTTTAAAAAGAAATGATAAAAGTATAAAAATAAATTTAAAAATTGGAGCAGATTTTTATGCACTGCCCTGGAGAAAAATTTCAGTATCTGATTAAGCCAACAATTCTATTTATATTTGCCCTTCTTACTTCTGGAAGGCAGGGAAATGTGTATAACCTCCCCCAGCCCCCGCCCCCACCCCGCTGCCTTTGTCTGCCTGCGGTGCCTAAGTGACCATCCGTGAAATTTCTGACATTACACTTTAAATAAATGTGACACATTGTTGGCTACCAGTGTTTTCTTTCTCTCTGATTTAATTATAAATTCTTCCTAAAAGCCAGGAGTGGGGAAATTACTTCAATAGACGCAGAAGACATTATCAAAACGACTTGCCTTTCTCCGTTGTTGGAAATCTAAGCTGGTGAGATTGAAATCCTATTCTCTGTCACAATTGATTACCATAAATTAATTGTTTGGAGCTCTGGATAGAAACAAATGCATACTGGCACATAAGTCATCATAACTTGTTTTCCTGCCAGCAAAACGTAGTCTGTCTGCTACCTGAGGAAACGCTCGTGGCAGAGGAATCGTAATGGCTTTTAATAAAAGGACTGTTGCAAAGATAAAGCAGATTTTTATGCAGCCTAAGCAAGTGATAACAGTTTTCATGCTGACCTTGAAATTCAACTTGAGAACGGGATTCAGCAGTATTTTTAGTTAGCCATGAATATCTTAGAAGGATCTCTGGGAAGAAAATATTCCTCGTGGTACAAAAAAGAAAAGAAACAGCATTTGAACTACCAGTTCTAATACAGTATGACAGCCAAGGTCAGGCACGGGGGCTGGGTTACTAAATGATCTGCACGATCCAGGGTCAGCACACAGAGATGAAAGAGATCAAAGGAAACCCGAACATCCGGTGTGGTCCTTGGACGCGGAGCACTGAGGGCCCCGGCGTGAGCGGCAGAGAGGAGCGGATGGGGGAATCGGCTCACATGGTGCTGTGGACAGCAGGGAAGGATGAGGAGGGCCAGGAAATGCCCTCCCTTCCCGCTGAACACACACGAAAGAGCTCTCGATGTATGGACAAATCTCACTCGGAAATGGGCTGATTTTTGTACATTTATATGAAACATGTACGAGGAATTTGTGGTGTGGTTTGTGAAATAACAGGCCAACACAGGAAATGCTGAGTGCTGCAGACTACAGCCCCACGGCCTCTTCCTCCTTCCCGCCACAGACCTGGCCTCTCCAGAGGAGGGGTGTTCCCTGACACTCTCCTGCCTGCCAGAAGAAAACACCGACCAGGACGCACACCCAACACACGCGTCTGCACCCCCACTCACCCTCTAAAGAGATGCTTCAGCATTAGCCAACCCACCCTTTGAATTTCAGATTTGCTCGGCCCAGGTGTTAACAGATGCGCACCCACCTCGGTGCGGCTGCTCATCTGTCCGCTGTGAGTTGGGTCTCACAGACTTGAGTCGTGGAAGCTATGGGTTGGAGACGCTGCTTCTGCCCTTGTACTTCACACGGGATCACATGCCAGTCCCCGAAATTCACTGCATGGCTGACCTCTTCAGGCTGGGTGTGAGTGACTCTGAAGACTGACGGGTGCTTTGTGAAATCGGTGGCTTTGTGCTGGGAAGTGTGTTTCTGAAGTGCACAGACAGGCCTGCTTTTGACACAGGTATCGGCGGGTTGTCACAAACACTGTGAGGAACGTAAATCTTACAGAGAAGAGGAAGTCAGTGCCCCAGAACACATCTGGAAAGCAAGGTAAGATCGGCCTGTAATTACCGAAGATTATTATAAATCAAACAAGAAATGAGTATTCCCGCATCATTAGCTGGTAGCATCTGCTCGTTACACCACAGAAATGTGTGTTGTTTGGAAAGAGAAAGTAGATCCTACCTAAGTGTCCAAGTGAACTGCCTGCTACATTGCTCATCTTTATGCAAAACTGGAGAATCCTGTGAGCAGTGAAAATGGCAAAATAACCAGCCCTCCCGAGTCCCTCCCCCATCCTGCAGGTGAGACTGTTTAAGAAAGTACTGCCACTCTGCAAAGAGTTTAGGGCTTCCTCAAAAAAAAGAAAACCCAGCCATCATATAACCAGCAGCTCCAGTCCAAGGTAAAAACCAAAGAGAAAAGAGAACATGGCCGCAGGGGGGAAACGGACACGCATTGGCAACAGCATTATCCACAGCGGCCCAAAGTAGGAACAACCCACATGTCAATCAACTAAGAATGAATAAATAGGATGGGTTATAATGTGGCTTACAGCCATACCACGGAATAGCATTTGGCAATAAAAAGAAAGTAATTTACTGCTGGAACACGAATGAACTTTGCAAGCGTTAGGCTAAGTGAAGGAAAGCATCACAAAAGACCACATGATTGCCTGCTTCCACATTAACCGCCCGGCAGACCCGTGCCGACAGAAAATGGATTGGTGGCGGCCGAGGGCTGGTGCTAGGAAGACAGTGATTGAAGTGTTTCTTTGCAGTGATGAAAATCTTCTCCAATTGGATTTGGGGGCTTGGTGCCACAAATTCCTTGGTGCCACTAAAAGCCATTTCACCTTACGCTGTCAACGGGCGAATGCTGGGATCAGCTGCCTCTCATTCAAGCTATGAAGTATTTTTTCAAACACGTCAGTTCAGAAATATGACAGGCGAGTTATCAAGAAGAAACAAACATATTCAAATCCGTAAGTTTGATAGCTGGTTGGTTTCCCATGTATCTTCTGCTCTCCACAGAGCTGGTTAACCTCTAAGATTGCCATCTGTTGGCCCTGGCCTCCCTTGTTTAAATGCGGACAGCAATGCTCTACCACTCCCGGCCCCGGGCACCATGCCCATCAATAACGTATGCAAATGGCGCTGTCCCTGCTCGGTAACGGAGCCTGCCGATAAGGCTCACACCCGCCCTCACCAGCCCCCTCACCAGCCCAAGGACGGCCAAGAGCAACTGGGTCCTCACGTGTGAGCCAACAGAGCGCACCAGGAGGCGCCCGCACTCACCTGGGGCGAACCCTTCCTCCCCGTGTGGTGCCATCTCTTCGGGCTTTTTCCACCACAAGGTTGGAAGCCACGTAGCCCAGCTTTCTGGCTTCACAGAATGCAGCCCCCACCGCCTCCCGGGGGCCAGGAGAAGCTTCTGGTTTGTTTCCTGTGCTGCTGCGTTTTCCTTTTCCTTCATCCTTCTCCCTGGATGCAGCTTGTCGATTCCACGGGTGGAGAAACTTGCAGGAGGCATCCGTTCTGAGCCGGAAGACGGACGGGGAGGTGCAGCCGAGGAGGAGGCGGCGGCTGGGGCCAGGCCAGGGCATGGATGTCCCTCTGTGCACGGAGTGACAAGCTGACAGTGTCCGCGCTGGTCTGGTAAGGCTGCTTCGCTGTGTTCCTGGCCTGGGCCACGTGAAGCGCTAGAATGTTCTTTCATTCTTTGTCACGGGGTCACCTGCAAACACGCAGACTGGAGGCCAGCTCCTCCCGCTTCTTCTGTCCCCAAAGTCATCTAGACCCTGATTCTCTCTTCCCAACGTGAATGCCCCGACCGATAAAGAAGGGAACTCTACCACCCACCTCCCGCCCGGGCACCCGCGCTCCTGCAGCCCCTCTCCTCAGCATGTCGAGGACGTTTAAAAACTAATGCTGAGTGTCAACCATCGCCGACGACCAGTTCCGAGACATTTCATGAGCGAATTTTTCTTTTAATTAAGAATTACATCTTGAAAAACACACGGGTATTTTATTTGCTGTGAAATTCCGATTATAATTCGTGTTTCAAGGTGTTTTTTTTCCCCCTCTAGGTGAAATGAAACCTACCATGATGTTCAAACAATCTACAAGATGTTTTTAAAACTAATTTTCCTAACAACAAATGAGAATTATACATTACACTCATAGAACCATTCACAGATCCATTTCTTGTGTCTTGGAGAATTTCAATAACCATACCAGGTCCAAAGACAGAGTAGTTTCAGAGGAATTAGTCTGGGGGAAAAAAGATGGTGTCCAAAGATACAAATGAAGCGACAGAAAGAACCAAGAGCTGGCCATGTCTCCAGCCTTGTGTAGGAACAATCTTTCCATGACTAGCTGTCACCCTGAAATCCACCTCAGGTGGGGTCCCGAGTGCCTTTCTTCTAGTGTGTCGCACCTACTTTAGACAAAAAATAGCACATCAATAACTTAAGTCAACAGTAAGTAGGGTTTTTACTTATACAGTGGTCAAGAATAAACACTGGAGCTGAGGAAGAACGCCATGGTGGCGTTCCTAACAGGATGGGCTGGGGAGGGAGGGGGCGCTGGCTGTGCTGGGCTTGCGGCCCCGCAGCCACCGCACGTGACCCAGGCGTTCTGCTGGAGGAGCGGTTTGCGTGAAGGAACCGCCGGTCTTCCGACTGTTCCGCCAGCAGTCAGGCCCCTGCCAGGGCTCCACGCGTCCTCCTCCGTCTGACACGTACGTGGCTGGACCCACGTGGAATCTTGGAAGCAGTGCTGGGGGAGGAGCCCGAGGCTTCCAGGGCCAGCCTCCCACCTTGGATGGGTCCCGTGTCGTGAGGCACGTGCCACACAGACACACTGACTGAGACCCCACCTGTCCCCGCGGCGCTCATGTTTGAGAGGGGGCCGAGTTACGGAGGTCCTTGGAAGATTCAATTAGCTGCTGTTTGCAAACCACTTGGCAAACACCACACAAATCCATGTGTAACAGGTATTTTCCTGAGTGCTATCTAGTCTTATTACCATAGTTACAAACCAAAAAATATCGAAGATGGCTAGGCTGAGCTGAAAACAGCTGGCGGGGTGCAAAGGAGGAGTGATTCTTATGTGGGGCTCTAGGCCCAAGACTGTCTCTTAATTCCAAGAGCAGTGGAAAGGGTGCTTAGAATATATCTCAGTCTATGTGTAAACAGCACAGTAATTAGAATATATCATTGGCATATATTGATATCTATCATAAATCATATATATGATATATAATATGTATTATATAATATATATTGATATATGCATCATTGATCTATAATGTGTGTGTGTGTGTATGTGTGTGTATAAATTTCCGCGTGAGCACCAACCCCGGGCCTCATCCGGGCTAAGTTAGCGCAGCAGCTCTGAGCTCTATCCCCAGTCCTGGAATGTATTTTCAGGAGCATTGCTGGACTTGCACACTCACTCTGTTTTGAAGATTTATCTCAACCCGGGCCCCTTTAACCTCCTACTTAATGTCCCGGAACCCGTCTCTGCCCTGCGACCTCCAGCGTCCCTGTACTTATTCTCGCTCCGTAATGACTGTCTGGTCAGTTTCCTGTGACATTTACCTATTTTCCTCCGGGCTCCATTCTTCTCACCTGTAAAATGAGAAGATTAGACCTTCGAGATCTTTATCAGGCAGGGAAATTCTAATTGAATTATTCTGTATAATTTCCACAAACTCGGCCTGCATTTTCTCTACCTTCCTTTGGGTTACCATGACTCTGGCGCGCTTGATGATCAATTTATGGTATTCGATCAACAACTGGAAAACAAGCCCAGTCATTTAGAGGCTAGGTAGGAGCACACATGTGTAGGACCAGCAGGACAATACACCCTCTGTGCTGGCCAGGGCTGGGCGCCAGGTTACCGGAGGCGGTGCCGAGCCTGCAGGCCGAGTCGCAGCTCCTGGGGGGGGGGTGCTCCCTTGGCTATGCTGGGGGGGGGCTGAGAGCCACCCCTGTAGCTGGTAGATGCCCGGAGGGCGGATCGGACCCCCTCCACCCCCTCGCAGCGCCAGGAGATCCTGTGTGAATGTTTTACAAAGTGTTTTCTGAAGGCTTCCTTTTATTTTAAGAAGCATGGGAAATGCTGGGTGAATCAAAGGGAATAGGCCTCCTTATCGAGGACCCCGTGTAGGCTGTGAAAATGCCGGGGGGCTCAGAGGGTTGGTTCCCAGAAGTGGGATGGTGGGGGTGTGTGGCAGGGGTGGCGGTCAGCACCGCTCACTCTGCGTTTATCTTCTGACCCCCCCCCACACACACTATTTTGTGCCAGTGGTTGTGTCATTAAGTGTGGCGGTCCAGATTGGCAGGTGGGGTGTATTTTGAGGCCTCGTGCAGCTAGTTGTTATGTCCCATGAGCTCTGTTGGGGGACCGAGTCCCAGCGCTGGTTAGGAAGGACGAGAGGGCGGTGCTTTGCTTCGCACCCTTCCCCATGTTTCTGGCTCCTTCTGTGCTTCTCGAGTGTCGCTTGTGTATTTCCAACGTCCTACCTTACTGGGGAATCCTAGAGGTTCAGGTAGAATTGCTGTGCGGCTGAATCGAAGGTATAAAGCAAACGGCCTTGGACAAGCAGGGTGTGGTCAGCGGTGAGGCCTGCCATGTGTCCTTGAAGAGCGGCTTGAGGACCCAGGAGGAATGGATGAACCGCAGGACCCCCCTCAGTCCCCAGCACAAGCACATGCGGCGGCAGGGGTTGTCATTGACTGCAGATGCTTTCAGGGGCGGATCTGCACACGGGCCGCTTACTACCAGCAGCTCTCTAGAAGGAAACATGCGAGGGTGGAAGGGGGAGGTGCCCGCCTGACCCGCCTGACCCGCCGCCGCCAGGGCTGGGGCGTCCCCGCCCCCGATGAGGGCCCCCCCCCCTGTGCTTCACAGGGTGGCAGGCATGGTCGAGGTGATTGTTTCTGGAAATGCTGTGGGGGGTGGGTGGAAAAACTTACGGGGTTGTTTCCTTACAGCAAATAACATTTATTATGCACTATGTAAACTCTAAAACACAAATGAAATGTCACTGAAAGTAGTCGCCACTATTTTCACTCTTGTAACTACACACACTCACATTTCATTCAGAGCCGTTGGGCTACAAGCAGAGATCCCCCCTCCCAGCTCAGTAAAGCCATGTCCCTGTTAGGATAGCATGTGCGCTCGTCCACAGCTTAGCATCAGAAGGGCAGTCCTGTGGCTGGATGCAGAAGGCCACAGGGTGCTACCTCTGTCTGCAGAGGGTCTCTGGACGGAATGGAACGGGCTCACTCCCCCCCTCTGCTTTGCGCAGAGTCATCCCAAGGGCTCATAGAAATTACCTATCAAAATAGTGTGTCTGCCGGGTGTCACGCCTGTCACCCCAGCAACTCAGGAGGCTGAGATCTGAGGACCACGGTTTGAAGGCAGCCTGGGCAAGAAGAGTCCATGAGACTCTGATCCCCAATAAAGCACCAGAAAACCGGAAGTGGTGCTGTGGCTCAAGCGGTAGAGCGCTCGCCTTGAACTGAAGAGCTGAGGGACAGCGCCCAGGCCCAGAGTTCAAGACCCACGACTGACAAACAAAAATAGCGTGTCTTCAGATTTTGATCAACCTACCGTAGTTGGAAGAGTCACATAATGCGGAGAATTGAGAAGCGTGATCGCCTTAGAGCTCATGGGATCTGCGCGTACACACTCATGTTCCAAGTGCACACATTTGGAGGGAGTTTCTTTTAAACAAAACATGGTCTGTCTGTCTATCTCCTTCCTACCCGTCAATCTATCATCCACTTCCCATCTGTTTTTCTCTCTTCTTCTTCATCATCATCATCATCATCATCTCCCAGCTTATTAGAGCTGGCCTCCTTCCTATGCATAAGAGGGATTGCTAAAGATAAAACACTGTAAGACTACTCTCAGACTGTAAATACAAGCCGCTGGTAGACACGCTACTTAACAAGATTATCAACATTTACGTGTCCATCAGAGTCACGGTTGCACACGTGTGTGTGTGTGTGTGTGTGTGTGTGTGTGTGTGTGTGTGTGAGTTCCAGCTTGCTGGGGGTCGGTGGGAGACATTAGGACAGTGCTTGAGCTCACGTCTTTGGCTTTGAGTCATGGTTCAGATGGATATGGACAATTTTCCTGCACCCAGGCCTGGCTCCCACTCATTATAAAGGAAGTCATTCTTGAGCGGTGAATGAAAAGTTGGGAAGACGTAGGTACGCCCTCAGGGCTTTCTTAATGCCTGGCTCCCAGGCCTGAGTCTTAGCAGTGAACACACGCTAGGTGAAGGATGGACTCAGTGTATTCCGGAGCATGCAGGCTGAAGAGAAGCTGATTTTGATTAATTCAGTTACTTAATCCTTATCAAAGCTTTCACTAGTGTTTTTTTTTCTTTTTGTTAGAACAAATCTTGCAATGGCATAATTTTACAAACAACTTACAATGCCGTGGCCTGGAGTTACTTAAAACATCTCTTGTTAAGAAATGTTGAGAGAATTACTTTTCACAAAAGAAACTGTGTGACTGCAAGGAACAGTTTTTGAAAGATGATTAATAAGTAAAACCAAATCCTTGCCTGTTCCTAAGAAAAATACGCAGTCTGTTGCTAAACGCTGGATCCAGACATGTTCCAAATTGGTGTTTTGGCATCTGTTGACAAGTAATAATATGACTAAGGAAAAAATTCCGCACCTCCTTAAGTGTCTCAAGCTGACAAGGGAGGCCGGGAGAGAATGGCCCTGGGGGGAGAGTGAGTGGGAGAAAATGGCCTTTGTCCTGGAGCAAGGGGCCAAGGTGACCTTGGAGCCAGCGTTTGGGGTGGGCATCGGTGGGCCTCCTCCCAGGTGCTTTGAAGTCCATAAATCTCCCGTGAGGGGATTCACTTACCCAGAGTCTTACCTTTAACCTTTTCCTTTAAAATAGCGCCTGTAGCTGAGCGTTGGGAACCGCTAGAGCTCGTGAATTAAAGGACAAAGCAGGAATCGCCCAAGGACCCCTTTCCAAATACGACTTTCACTTCTATTTTCACTTACGCGGGGCGGAGTCAGAGCCAAGGCCTGCGGCACGCCAGCCGGCATCAGAGGTTCTATTCTCATGCGGCCAGTGAAAGCGTGGTTGTTTATGAGTCTGTTCTCCTCAGCGCCGTGGGCTCCGTGGTCAGGGGCCGTGTTAGATGGAGCAGGAGCTCAGGAATGTGCACAAAACAGACACCTGGATGTCCCTCTTTCCCCGGGTCTTGGCCCCCCACAACTTGGGGGTCGAACTTGTCTTTATTGAAGTTTTCCAAAGGATACACTGGGTTCTCACCAGAACCGCAGCGACTTCTCGCCCCCGTGTCTATGTGTTTGTCAGTGGTGACACAGGCAGGGAAAGTTGAGCGGCTGCTGGGGGGTCACTGGGCCCCGGGATCGGGGGGGGGCAGGCACAGTCCTGAGAGGTGGGAATGGAGAGGGGCGAGCTGAGCACGTTTCTGGCATAATGCAGGCATAATGCGGTTTACACTTGATGATTCCAGCTTTCTTTTTGTGATGAGGGGAGGATTGAACCCAGGGTCCCTGGAAGGCCCCATCAGCGAGGGCGGTGCGCTTTGGGGGTACGGTGTGTAGGAGCTGGGTTGTCTGCGGGGGGCAGTCACGGCTGGGGGGCAGTCAGTCAAGGCAGCGGGATGGAAAGTGCTCTTGGTTTCCTCCCCAGCATGCCAGGGCTTCGGGGGGGGGGGGCTGCGTTCTGCCGGTGACGTGCATGCCGGGTGTGGACCCGTCGTTTTCCGCTTGGTGACGGGAACGGGCCCCGTGGCGAAGGTGACGGCAGCAGTCACAGGTGCACAGTGCGGCGGGCTTGGTGGCCTTCCTGTCACCGCATAGCCTCAGGGGTCTCGGGGAAGTCTGGCACAGCTCATCGAGGGAGACACGCGGCAGGCCCATCCGCTGGCGTTTACTACGATCCAAACACATAAAGACAAGAAGTAGACCCGGTTACGGGCGACAAGGTCAACGAGCGGTGTACTCACCACCGTGCTCCCTAACGGTAACCCCTCCATCCAGCATCTTGGCAGTGACGTGAAAAACACACAAAGCGAGCATAATTTTCAGGAAGCGAATCCTGTTCATAGGAAGGCGTTGCATCAACAAGGAAAACTCACAGTGTCACAGGAGTTCGGGTAGGTTCATGGAAGATGGAAAGAAGGCGAATAAACAGCAGGCCAGGGTAAGCTCCAAAGATGCCGGGTGGATGGGGGCAGGAGGAGGTCCACAGAGAGAAAGCAGGATCCTCCGATCAGAAGAGCAGCCAGTGCTGGCCACGCAGGGCCGAGAGGCCCGTTACCCTCGCTAGCGCTGTGACGGTCTCACTCGGCTCACGAGCGACCAACGCCGTTCTTGGCGATGGAGACCTTGGGGAGGTGGAGGTCCCTGAGAAAATGGCCCTCAGCATGCCAACAAGAGCTTTATCAGAAGTACTTCTCAAGGAAGTGGTTAAATGAGTGTGTCGCTGGGTTTAATTTTTATCTAAGAGTATAGTGAAGAGTCTTGGATACTCACTCAGCATTTGCGAGTCTCCTTATCCCACCCGAGATGTGTATTTGAGAGAGACTGACGTGGTATTGGCTGATTGCTTCATTGACAGAAATATTTGTTAACATCTGTGTAAAGGTGTGTGTGTGTGCGTGTGTGTGCGCGCACACACACACCAGCTCTGGGGCTTGAACTCAGGACCTGGGCACTGTCCCTGAGCCTTTATGCTCAAGGCCAGTGCTTTACTGCTTGAACAACTGCTCCACTTTTTGGGTGGTTTATTGGAGAAAAGAGTCTGGGCTGATTTTGAACTGAGATTTGTAATAGGGACAACACGGAAGGACATAATCTCACAAGAAAAGAATGGCCAAATGCATTCAGTACTTAGAATGTTAAATACCAATGTAAAGAAATATGTAAGGATATATTTATGAATGAATGTAAACATTTAGAGAGCAAAACTATATTCTAACAAGGATAAAGGTATATTGCATTTATTTATAAATACATTCCTAAATGCACAGAAACAGTTCAACATGTAGCAGTGTTTTCTTCCCTAGAGACATGGATGACTTGGGAATAGAGGGTTTGATTGTTTACTTTGTGTTAAGTTTACAGGATGTCTTTATTTACTAATTTAATTAAAATCCAGCTTTGGGTGACAGCGGGAAGTTTCTGTCCCGTTGGAAGGTGGCCGGCGCTGTGGAAAAGCTGGCCAGGCCCGCGCCGTTTGTGTTCCCAGCGCCTCGCGGAGCTGCGTGCCACCGACAGCCAAGGGTTTTTACTGTGCTATTACTTAAGTGTGTGTCCAATGTGGACTGGCTTGGCCATTCTGTACGCCCCTAGGCAGGAGCCACATGGAGCTGTTTACACTGGAACGGATGGAAGTTACACGAACGGGGACGGTATCTTCTGTGGTTTCTGCGAGTGGTCGGCAGCCTCGTGTGTCTGGGGTCCCCCTCCCCCACAGATAAGGCAGTTTGTTGTTGTTTTTTAAATGTAAGATGGATGGGCTCGGCCCAGGGAAAGGCGGGGGACAGTCCATTCACCAGCGCCACGTCATCTAACACCCCTGTGGTTAAGGGGTCCGCAGTAGGTGTTTCCCCGCAGCGCTTGAGTCATTTAGTGTGTAGAAGCACTGGGAGCCGCAGAGCTGGGGTCCGGCCCTGCCTTGGGTTACCCCAACCCCCGGAGGCGTGGGGCGTGGGGCGGAGTGCGAGGATCCACTCTGCACAGATCCCCCCAGAACCTCCGAGAAGTGGGGGCGCCCAGCTTCCTGCACTGAGCGGTTTGCTGCGTCTGCACCCTGGTGTCTGGCGGGCGGCGGCCTGGGAGCTGGTGGACGGCGCATTCTCCCCCCCGCCCCGGGGTTGTGGGGCTTGTGAGTTTTGATCAGGCCTCTTCTAGGAGATTGTGGGCTGGGAGTGCCAACGCGGGGGGCAGGAATCCCAGCTCCCAGAGACTCTGCCCGGTAATGAGCGTCTCCGTGACGGATGGGATCACGTCAGGAAGACGAAGGCCGCTTGGCCTGTGGGGAGGAAGGGATTTTGCAGGAGAGGCCCACACGCCCCTCCAGGCAGGGGAGGGTGCTGACCAGGAACACTGCTTCTGGGCAGTCTCAGGAGAGCCGCCGCCCGCCTCCCCGCTGTCCCCTGCACTGTGTCCCTTGCCCACTGGCTGCGGGCACATGGCCACTCCCGACTCCCAGCACGGATGGACCCACGCCGCAGCCCAGGGAGCACGGGAGCCCAGGGCACGTGACGCCGGCCCCTCCGCTCCTGCAGGACAGGCCGGGTGTACTGCTGTCCTGCTGCTCACTCAGCAGCTCGGCGGGGCTTCCTGACGCCCCCAGCCTGACCGGCCACACACCGGCTGACCGTCGGTGTCCATCGGTGGTGTCCTCGAGGGCATGCACCACGCATAACGCAGAAGCGATCCTGGCAGAGGGGAGGTGGCAGGGCGGGGAGCCGGGCGCCAGGCCTCAGGCCAGCAGGCGGAAAACAGTGCATTCGTGTCCCCCCTCCCTCCACCTGCCCCCCGCGATCCTGGAAGGCCACGTCTCAGCTGTGCTCCAGCGTGATGGGGGTACGGGCTGCAGTGGAAGGGCGTGGTCTCATGCCCGTCCGTAGTCGGCAGCAACCCCAGTGCGGCCTGGGACGTGAGAGGTGGCAGAGCCCAAGCAGGGCTGAGCTCCATTCTGCAGGGAGGAGGAGAGGGAGAGACACATTCTGAAATGGAATATATACAAACACACATGCACATATATATGTATGTATATACACTCTCCATTGTTAGAGGCACGTGTAAATAAATATTTACTCCTATGCACACTAGGAAGAGAACTAGGAAGCATGCACTGGGCTGATTATTCTATTTTTTAAAATTTTTATTTATTTTTGTCAGTCATGGGGCTTGAACTTTGGACCTGGGCACTGTCCCTCAGCTCTTCAGCTCAAGGCGAGCGCTCTACCACCTGAGCCACAGCGCCACTTCCAGTTTTCAGGTGGTTCATTGGAGATCAGAGTCTCATGGACTTTCCTGCCAGGGCTGGCTTTGAACCGCGATCCTCAGATCTCAGCCTCCTGCGTAGCTGGGATGACAGGCATGAGCCCCCTGCGCCCAGCGTGATTATTCCATTTTAATTTCGGACATAGGCCATGATTGTGAGAGGCAGTCGAGGTGAAGGGTGTTTGGGACTTGGGGCTGAGCAGGTGCCGGTAGCTCACATGGGAAGCATACAAACCTCTTTGGTTTGTGAGATCTGCAGGGCTTTCTCTGCAACTGTGCAGTCTTTGCAGGGGGCTAGAATGCGTGATTTTCAGCACGGCATGTTGGGAGGTGAGTGATCAGTGCGGGTCCTGCTTGGGTCCCACAGCCTAAGAAACTCATGCAGGAGGTCACTGGGGGGCGGTGGGGGTGGGGTCTTGTTCTGCCACCTTGTACCAACTGCTACTTTGTGTCTAAGAATGAATTTCTACCTGAAGAACAAACCACGTACAAGTCATTCATCCAGGTAGACTCTGAAATCAGGCTTGCTGAGTAATAAACTTGATGAACGATGCTGTTTACCATGGATGAAATTTCATGTCATGTAGCTGGATTGGAATTGAAAACAGGGAGCTCAGAACTTCTGCGGAAATTGGCTGGTGTTTAACATGGACTTTGAGCCGTGGGGCTTTGTGGGTGAAAACATTTTCGGTTCCTCTAGTGTCAGACGCAAGAACATTCTATACGGAGATGCAAACAGGGGCAGGAAGGGGCGGGTCTCGGAACACCCGAACGGACATGCTGGCCCGGAATCTCGAGTCCTCTAGGACCTGTTGAAGGATCAATCCCTCTGCAGACTCACCCTTCAGGTTTAGATTTCCAGGACTACCAAAATCTGGCACATAGCCAAGAGGAAATTTTTTTGGTAACTTGTCAGGGAAAACAACTAGATTAGCCAAGATACACTTCATATCCATTACTGAAAAAAACGGTAACAAGACTTTCTAAGGTCTTTGCATTAATTTTAAAAAGTGGTCCTTCATTTGTGGGAGAGTCAATGACATTCTATCAAATACCATGAACATTTTATTCATAAAAATAGTTATTTTTTTCAGCCGGGTGCTTGTAATCCTTGCCTGTAATCCTAGTGTCTCTAAATACCCATAAGAGTATAATTTTTCTGATTTTTTTTGGTGACCTGTTCTCTATTTCCATCAATAAAATCCTTTTTCCAATATATTGGTTTTCTCTTTCCTCTTCTATTTCTGTCTCTTTTCTTTGATTTTTCCTTAATATAATTGTTCCGTTAATTAACAGTGGGAGTGTTACAGATCGCAGTTGTGAAGTTCTCACCTGTTTAAGGGCATCTTATTTTAAAGATCAGATAGTTGGAATGCTTCGTTTCTCTCTCTATTTTTGTAGTCTTGGGGTGTGCCTCCAGGCCTGTGGCTTGCCAGGAGGCTGCTCTTCTGATTCAGCTCAGCCTCCAGCTCTGTGTCTGAGTGATTATTTATGGAGTTCGCCCTCACTTCCTGGACACGTGGGTGCAATGCCCCTGCGCTCGGCTTCCCACCCTGGCTGAGGGGAACTGGCAGCCACTGCTGTTCTCTGAAAAGTTTTAAGAGCTGTCCTCGGTTTTCCCAGTTTCAGCCTTCCAAGTAGCTAGGGTGACAGGTCTGAGCCACCTGTGCCCAGCACGCGTGTTCCTCTTCTTTGAGTTGGGCAACAGTTCCAGTCTGTTGTTTTTCACGGGTGACACTGTGGCCCCTTCCTTCATGGGGAGAGCCTCCGCGGCTCGCTTATTAGCCGAGCGGCACCGCCGGTGTCTGTCGGGAGCTGCAAGGAGTGTCCAACCCCACCCACAGTACTTTGCCTGCTGAGCTCCAGGAACCGAATCGCTGGGCTTGTGTGTGTGTGTGTGTGTGTGTGTGTGTGTGTGTGTGTGTGTGTGTGCACAGTGGTAGAAGGATGATTATTTACATATTTTAAGCTATCTGCAATTTTGTTCACATGCCTACCCAAATGCATTTCACAGCTTATTATTAAATTTTTTTTTGGAAATGGAAAATTCCAGACTTCGAAGTTCAGATGGGAATTAGTTCTAGAGGTTAGTTGAGCCTGTTACCTTAAATGAAGAGACTCTGGATATATTCTGGATAGATACATACATACACGCACAGATACGCACACTCATACATGCATACATACACACATATGCATGCTCTTCTGACCAGAGACAGAATCATTTATGAGCTTTAGAGTACGTGAAGGATTAATAAGGACGAGCACCTCTTAGTACATAGCATAAGCAGACTCGGCACCAGAACCATGGATATTGGATGTTAACGTATGAACATGGCTTTACGAGGACAGGTGCCTGAACAGAAAGCCACGGCCTGGCCTAGTTCAGCCAGTGGACATGAGACATGAAGCGAGGACGTAACCCAAGCCCAGTATATTTAGCTTCCGTAACAGAGTTGCAGGCTGGTCCCTCATATTTCCTCCTGCATTCGTCTCTGACGTTTCTGAAAGCTGGGGCGCTCTGGGTCTGAGCTTCGGCAGAGCTGGAGGCTGGCGAGGCCCCGCCCCCTGGCGTGTGGAGGCTGGCGAGGCCCCGCCCCCTGGCGTGTGGAGGCTGGCGAGGCCCCGCCCCCTGGCGTGTGGAGGCTGGCGAGGCCCCGCCCCTGGTGTGTGCAGGCTGGCGAGGCCCCGCCCCCTGGCGTGTGCAGGCCAGTGTGCTCCCACGTGGAGGGTGTGATCTCAGTGTGCTCCCACGTGGAGGGTGTGATCTCAGTGTGTTCTTACGTGTGGAATGCAGAGCTTGTGGAGAGGCGTTCGGGAGGCGGGAGGGAGGCGGGAGGGAAAGGGGGTTGAGTCTGATCAAGGGCCGTTGTATGCATATACGAGCATGCCAGCGTGAGCCCTTCTGGTACGAACAATGCCAATAAACATAGGAAACACAGAAAATGTAAGCAATAAAAGATACAAGTAACCAAATGAACAGTTTAGAACTGAAAAATGCAGTAATGCAACTTGAAAACATACCTGGTAGAGCAGCAAGCAAAGTAGAAATGGCAGAGACCAGTGAACTTGAAGAAGACGAAAAACCATCCAGTCTGCACGAGAGAGAGAAAGCAGCAAGTGCTTAGACCTGGGCTTGGGGGGAAACCATGTACCCCCACGTGATTACCCCAGACCGCAAAGACAGGTGGCGTTTACTCAGGGACAGGGAGGCAGACCCAGAAGATCGCACACGGACATGGCCTCTTTGCTCTCGGCAAAGGTGCTAAGCCAGATCAGGAATGCAAACCTGACACCCAGGTCCACAGAAAGACCCGAGGTCTGAACATACAATTAAAAATTGGCTCACCGTGGGTCATACATCAAAATGTAAAAGAAAAAAACCCCTTTTACCCCGGGCAAAAAAAAAAAAAAAAGGCAAGGAAACCTTTATTTATGTCTTTGGCTTAAGGCAAGGAATTCTTCTATATGATACAAAAAACCAGATCCATAAAAGACAAAATTAAATAGACTGGAATGTATTAATAATAAAACATTGGCCCTGTAAAACAATGATGTTAATAGAAACAACATGCTAAGGACTGGGAGGGAATACTTGCAGATTGCATATTCAACACGGACGTGTATGTAGAGTATATAAGGAAATTGCAGCACTCAGCAATACCCAAGATGAACAGATGATTTCTTGGAGGAGGAAACAAAAGTGGTAAATAAACTTAGGAGGAAGTATCTAACATCATCAGCCATCAGGGAAAAAAAATGCACATTAAAATCACGGAGCAGCCGATACAATGACTGTGAATTTCCAACGTACCGAGAGGTGCTAGAAAAAGACCCACCAGAGACGCAGGAGCAGGCCTGCTGGGTCAGGCTGTTCTGGAAAACGGCGTTTCCTTACAAGGCGAGCTCACCGTGTGCTAGTAATGCGCCAAAAGCTCAACATGTGCGGTGTCCCCTCAGGAGGCCCGGATTGGAGGAGTGTGATTTGAGTCCAGGCAGATTCTCACGTCCACTAACTAGCCACAAGCTGCAAGTGGGGCTGTGGCCAGTGCTAGAGCACTAGCCTTGCACAAAATAGTCAAGCCAGGGTGCGAGGCCCTGAGTTCAAGCCCCAATGTGGGAAGGAACAAATCAAAGCAAAAGAACAACACAAAACAAGAGGGGGAGAGGAAAAGAAGGGATGGGTGTGTGCTACAGCCGGGAGGTTGCTTGGGACTGAAATGCGGGCGGGGTTTGTGTGTGAGTCTGGACGGTCCTGTGGCTTTTCTGTGTTTTTGTTGTATGAGTGAAGCTAGCTTTCATAATAATTTCTGTGATCAGAGCTTATGGTAGTGACAGGTAATAATTTTCTTATCTTCCAAAATTTAGATAAGGAGGAGAGAGATGTGCAGGCTCCAGGAAAATGCCTTTTATCTGTTGTCCACCACTGCGTAGAGGGTGGGTCGGCAGCTCACAGCCCTGGGGTCAGTTTTCCTCCTGCCTGTGTTTGTGCCGCTCTGGGCTTCAAACGATTTTGTTCTCCACTTTTAAATGGTGGTCAAAAATCAAAGCAAAACCGTCCCGTGCCTTAAGATGTTTTATATGAGACTCAAATTCAGTGCCCACACCTGATACTTCACCGGCTCACGGCTGAGCACGCAGGTAGACACGGAGGTGGCTGGTTTGGGGCCGGTACGGCACAGGAGCGGTGACAGATATTTGCTCCCCAGGGGAAAAGAAAAACATATAGAGATATATTTATGAAAAATGTTCACCCACCTGTATTTCGGAGTACTCTTTAGCTAACTGCTCCTTTTATTGAATAGCAAAACCTGAGTTAAATTACGATCGGTATCTGCTAAGACTCTAAGTAATTTTGACAATTTTCTTTTGGGGGGGAAACCCAATGTTTCCATTTACTGTTGAATTTTTTTTACGATTTTTAAAAGTAGTTATGTGAAGGAGTCACCATCCAACGAGGCGGTTCATGAATGCATCTCCATCACTGTCACCCCCTTTCCCATTCTTGCCCCTTCCCGCGGTCCTGACTGCTCCGGCTGGTAGGATGTGCGTGGGGTGCTTGCCACTCTCCGTTCCCCCAGCCTTCTCCTGTGACCGCCCCACACCTCTTGCAGGTACCCTCTTCCTGGTGCTTATTTGTGGAGCTTGGACTTTGCCTGTCTAAGGAATTGCGCTATTTGAGTTCTCCCTGCACTCTACCAGACAGCACCGGATGGATGCATTTGTATACTCCTGCACACCACCCGACTTAGATGTTCATAAGCTACATCTAGCTCCACACAGAAGGGAGACCATGGCATCCTCTGTCGCTCTCGGCTTGACTCACTCCTCTTCATTTTCCCCACAGCTTTCCATTTCTTTACAAGTGATACAGTATCATTCTGCTAATGGTTGAGCGTGTATATACACACACACACACACACACACACAGATAGACACACATCACAAAAATAACTTCCCTTGTAGAATCCTCTTCCTCCCACCCCCTCCACGCCCACTCTAATATTCTGGATCCAGTCATTGAGTAAAGAAAGCTTAACCGTGCTCCTTAGTGACACAGCAATCGGGGAAACCACTGTCCTCAGCCGTGGGCTGCTGTGGACCCGCAGTGGCAGGGTATTCTGGGAGTGGGGGTAGAACCGTGGTCATCGCGTTGTGATGAGCGTATGCCGCATCCCCGGCGGGATCCCGCTTTACGACTCTGGCCTCCGGGGCTGTCAGTGCTGTCTTCTGAGGATCCTGCCACGGCGAAGGCCACCTCTCTCCCGTGTGATTTACAGCGTCTCGTCCCTGCGCGGTGTTTACCCAGGACTACCACACAAGATAGAGTTATATTTCACCCTGTCTTCAGAGTGGCGCAGCCAGCTAGAGACCGTCTATTCGCTACTTAGATTGCACTACCTGACATTACAGCGCTAAGAAGCCCAAATCCAAAACAACTTTATTACTGGCCGGACTCGGCGTATTCCTTGCTTGGAGTGTTTTCTAAGGCCATTTTGGATGTCTTCTTTGAAAGGAAAAAAAAATTACTGGTGTTTTAAAAACGTGATTTTCTCTAAGTGAAGCTTAAAAGGTCGCATCCTAGGTGAGGGGGGATTTATCGGCCACACTGAATTATGTTGTCACTCTGTTCTCAAGGAGAAAGGCTATGAAATAATCAAATAATAGCATGCTTATTCACAGTGGATCATAATTGGATGCACACGTGGATGAAAAATACTGCACAAATGTAAAAATACCTATTAAAGCTTAGTGTTACAAACTATATATATATAAATATATACACACACGCACACAATCAATTTTGATTAAAGAAGCAAAACATGAGATAGACAACAATTGTCTTCATTATACAAAGGAGGAAAACGGAGCTCTTCTGCGGAGAGACACTTGTCCAGGGACAGTTGGGGTGTGTGGGTTGAAGATGACAACCCCAACGCCCGGCCACCTCTTCTTGCTACCTTATTCCTTGTCCGTGTCAAGTGTTCTTTTCCACTCAAAGACCAGCCAACTTAACCAGAACTTAGGAGGGCAATTATTGGCCTAAATGAGGCTCTTCCCTGCATTGCTATCCTAGAGCGCTCGATCTTGGCTGTGCAATGGAGTTCGTTTAGGAATGATTTCTTGTCTGCATCTGCAAGGGAGAATATTAACCGGAAGTCCTCAGTGGGGACTGAAAGCACGCACACCCCATTTTGGAGACACAGGGGGTTTTCTTTTCCATTGGTGGTGAACCTTTGGCAGGAATACCACGGAGCTTCTGGGGAGCACCAGACGCTGTTTCTTGCGATTGCCTCATAGGTAGATGGCGATGGCAGATATCCATTTCTTACCCCACAGCCTTTAACTGTTAGATACATGGGCCGTGGTCTCCAGTTTATAATCTATTAATGGTTGATTTTAACACAGCCGCGGGGCTGCTGGTGTCCGGGCCCTCGCCCTCTCTCCGCACGGCTGGATGTCTGACCCCGCTTGAGTTTCTCTAGCTGATCAACCAAGGATGCGCACGGATAAATAGGGATTTCTGTGCTCCTGTTTCTCCAAAGCCAAGCGCAACCAGTTACCTTCCTGTTCTCGTGTGCGTTTTCTTCCCCTGTGCCTTCTCCCCCTGCCCTCCGTGACCCTCTGTGCTTTTCTTCGTGGGACTCTGCCCTCAGTCCCGGAAGACACTTTTGCAAACAGAAGAGCTTTGTTTCCTTGGCTCCAGCCTCTCCTCGGCTCGACGTGCCGCCTGCCGTCCAGCTCCGGTCTGGCTTTCTCCACGCACTCTGCGGGTTTGGAGCCTCCCCACCGGCCTGCTCTGGCTTTTAGGTTCTTGAGGGTGCGTCGAAGAACAAAACTGCGGAAACAAATCCACCTGCTAGCTGAGCGTGGATTCTGACGGGATTGGCACTTGGCAGGCCCTCAGCCAGGCCTGGGCCGGGGGGCCCAGCAGGGGTGGGACCCGTGGCGGCTTCCTGGCCTCGTCTGCCAGTGTCTGTGGTTCTTCAGGCTTCTGGGGCCGTCCCGCGTCTGTGTCACACGTGTTTTCGAGCGGCGCCCTTAGCAGCGGAAGCCTGGTTAGTTTCAGCTCCGAGGCTGACGAGGCTGACCGGGGCTGCCAGGCCTAGATCTGGCTGGAGGCTTGTCCGGCCCTCTCTGCTTCTGAATGTGTGTCAGGCGGTCATGGTTCCATGATAATACCGTATCCAGGGGTTCACAGTGAATGCAGGAGCACAGAGCACCTTGGAAGCACCCGGGCCTCCCATGCGCTTCCTTCCCCGCCCTTCTCTCTTCTAGGCCAGGCATTGCTGGGTGCCTTTCCTTGCTCTGCTGTGACATCAGCCTCTCGGTACCTCTCAATGCCCTCATCCTTACACAGGTCCCGGCCCAGAGCTACCCGCACAGGGACTGAACTTACAGACCTCTTAGAGGAGGAAAGAATGAACAGGAGCCAAGCGTGACAGCCCAAGGAGCTGCTTGAGGAGGAGAGGGCCATGGGAGCCAGGCGGGGTGACCGCCTGCGCCCAGCTGCCGGGAGGCAGAGGTCAGGAGAGCACGGTTTGAAGACCGTCCAGGCCACAAGGTAGCAGCCGAGGAGCTGGGCGGGGCCAGTCCTGGGCTTCATCCTAGTTTGTTCCGGAGGCCCCGGGGGTGGGGGAGGGGGCTGGATCAACACCGCACCCCTCCCCCTCTCCTGTCCTGGGCGCCCCTATTCTCATTCCTCCGTGTAGAGTTGACAGCACTTGGATATAAAATATTAAACGCATCAGCCTGTCTTGTAAAAGCCTACGTAGCCCTCGGTGTTGGAAGACATTTCAGGCACTTTTCTAAGTTATTTTTCCCCTTCAGTGAAAGCAGAGGAAAAGCAGTAGCTTGGTAAGGCTAGGTCTCCCGTCACGGGAGAACTCGAACCCAGTTGCTGTCTTGGTGTTTGAGACACTGGTGTGTGCTCGGCCCCCGCTGGCTTTGGTTCAGGGGAAAAAACTTCTGGTATTGAGTGCGAGAATTCCTTCAAAAGCTTGGAAATACTCAGCATACAAAGTTTATGCCACCCAACATAGCTTTGGGAGACTCGATGAGGAGCGAGGCTACTTTGCCCACAGAGGAGCTGAAGACTCCTGAGGCGATGGTGGGAAGCAGAAGGAAGCAAATCAGACAGGGAGGGGGAGACGGACCTCAGCGGGCGGGAGGCCGGGGCCCCGCAGGAAAGGCAGAAAGGCGAGGAGCCACCGGAATCGTCTGCAGGTCTGAGGCTGCGGCTCACCGCGCCGGCCGGCCAGGGTGGACAGCCAGTCCCTGGACGAAGTAGCCGGGCAGGCTCCCTGACACGGAATCTCCCCGTTCCGGCAGGGGAACGCCAAAAGTGCTTGAGTCAATCAGCTAAGCCAAGAGGGACGAACGCTGGCACAGTTTAGCACAAGATGACCAGGAAGGATCGTAGCGAGGATTTGAGGTTTCCACGTCTGGTTCTCACTTTTCCACTTGGCTAAAAAAAAACTACTAGCCACAGCCCACACCTTTTCTAACTTTTTTTTTTTTTTGCTTTGATTAAGAAAGAGCAAGAAAATCTCTAGTAAAACTTAACAGAGAAGGAACAGGAGTATAGCCAGGGCCAGTTGAAGAAGCTTTGAAATTAACTTTAAATTCCAGCCAAGGAGCCACAATCATCCGGGCTATGCCCTGCCATCACTTTTCAATTCCCATGTTCATTATCGAGTTCCAGGAGGCTTTAGCTGCCACCATGTCCTTCCGACGGCCAGTACTTTGATAGGGCGGAGAGGAAACATGTTAGCCTCGTGAACTATTTCTCAATGGGAGTGTGGACTCCGGTTGTATACAACCTGCTAAGAAGTGTGGTCTTTGTGTTCCGTGCCACAGCTGTGCTAGGGATTCACATAAGAATTTAGCACCCTACTGACTCTCTGAAGACGTGAACGTAGCGGCCACAGCTCAAAGGACCGCGTGTGGAATGAGAGTGAGGATGGATGGCCAGCATTCCTTCTCTCTCCGTGAAGGGCGGGGAGGGCTGGGAAGTATTTTAGGAGCCCCAGCCGCTCCGTGAGGATGGAAAGCACCACTGCTAACATTCCTGGTTGGCTCACCGGGTGCTTTGGATGAGTGACGGATGACCCGCAGAGGAACGTGCCCGCGTGGAGGGCTGCGGGACTGCGGCCTCTCTGGGAATGACCCGGACATTTCCCTGCCTCCCCCCCCACCCATGGCCTTCAGACCCTTCTCACTCGCTCTTTTTTCTTTTTGTTGGTCATGGGGCTTGCACTCTGGGCCTGGGCGCTGTCCCTCAGCTCTTCAGCTCAAGGCTAGCGCTCTACCACTTGAGCTACAGCGCCACTTCCGGTTTTCTGGTGGTTTATTGGAGATAGGAGTCTCACGGTCTCTCCTGCCCGGGCTGGCTTTGAACTGCGATCCTCAGATCTCAGCCTCCTGAGTAGCTAGGATTACAGGTGTGAGCCACCAGCGCCCGGCTCCCTCTTTTTTCTTGATGTTTTTGAGAAGGTTGGTTCTCTCAAGGCTTTCTCTGTTAGGACTTTATTTTCACATTTTTTGGGGGGGAAGAGGGCGCTGAGTAAACAAGAGGACATTCTTCAACCTGAGGTTTGCTCCAGTTCTTCCTCTGTGTCATCTTTCTCCGCTTCATCGTTTAACGGGCGCCAACGAGTTATTCTTCCCAGGCTCGTTCCCACTTTCTTTCCTTCGTCCCCTTTTCCTTCTCTATGACCTCTGCTCTTTCCTCCCAAACATTGTGTCCCTCGTCTCTGCCTTTCTTACTTCCAAGCAATCTTTTTTTTTTTTCATTCCCAAGTCTTCCTTTCCCTTTGTCCCGTTTCTTCTGTTTGCACACAGAGGACGGGGGTGAGTAGAATGTTTTGAGGTCAGCAAGAAGGGAGGATCATCCAACAGCGGACCCTCCGCCATGCCATGAGTGCCATGTGCCCGGGCAGCAAGGCCCACGCAGACCCCGCCACCCCCCGCCGCCGGCGTCTGCCCCGTGGCTGTGACGCTGACGGGCGGAGGCGAGGGGGACTAGGAGGACGTGATGGTCACGCGCTCCCCCTGGTTCTGTCTCACGAGCGGTAGATCTGGACATGGATATGAGGAGAGTGGCGGTCTGATCACCTCCTACAACATCCCATTGTCTGTCTCTCTGTCATCGTTTTCTTTCTTTCTTTTTTTTAGCCTCCATTCTCTTTTGTTCCTTAAAAGGAGCCAACTGCTTGCACGCAGTCCCCTTCCTGAGTGTGTTACTGTAAACCACACACACACACACACACACACACACACACGGGTGTGTTCTCTTGCGAGGGCGCTCATTTTTGCGTGGGCAGACGCAGCGCCGTGTGTGCGGGGCTGTGCAGGCTCAGCGGAGAACAGCTGCCGTCCAGGGCTGGCTCCCTGATCCGCCACGCCGGCAACAGATGCCCCTGCCCTTCCTCCGGAGCACCCGGGGTCCTCCTCTGCCGGGCGCCCCACACCCTGGCTGCCGGGCCGGGTTCAGGGTCCAGGTTCCCATCCTGTGGCTAAAGTCAGCCCAGCCGCATGGCGGATGGACAGAGCCATGCCAGCCTGCCTGGAATGACGGCGGCCTCCACACTCGGTCTGGCCTCCAGGGCCTGCCTCGGCCCCTCCTCAGCCTCCTCCTCCTCCGTCTTCCTTTCCTTCCCCCTCCTTCCTCCAACACCCAGTTGGATTTGCATTCTCCTGTGTACTGTGCCCTGCCCTGCCCTCCCCTCCCATCTTGTAGGCCGGCCTCACCTCTACAAGTGTGGCCAGCAGCTTTCCTGTTTCAGATCATCCATTTGCCTGGCGTGCAGAGGCAAGGCCTAACTCGAGGGAGAGGCCTCTCTACCCACCCAGATGCCCTTGCTGCCGTGTGCCCAGGTTTGGGGGGGCGGAAGTGTGAGGACTGCAGGGTCGGGGGCTCTCGCGGGGAAGCGAGCACTGCAGACCAAGTCCCCACTCCAAGGTGCCACCGCCCCTCCCCGGGTGACTGGCACCGAGTGGGGAAAGCTGGGAGGGCGGCGGCGGAGGGGGGCGGAGGGAGGCGGAGGGGGGCGGAGGGAGGTGGAGGGAGGCGGAGGAAGATGAAGGAAGATGGAGGAAGATGGAGGAAATGGAGGAAGGTGGAGGAAATGGAGGAAGATGGAGGAAATGGAGGAAGGTGGAGGAAATGGAGGAAGGTGGCAGAGCATAACCAACTGCACCGCAGATCTTCACCTTTTTTGATGGGGAGCATTTCTGGGTGGTGATTATTATGGGGCATTGGCTTGCTTTATGGTGCATGCTGGGACATTTCTCATTCTTCCTGCCAGAGCGAGCAGCTGTCTTTACCCATAAATCTTGTGAAATTTGCCACTTTGGGGGATTTGTCTGTCTGGTGGAAAGCAGAACAGTTCTTAAAACTCCAGAAAAAAAAAAAGGAATCTCTATCTTAGCTGCACCCCCAGCCTGTCAGCGTCTTATTTAGCATTCCAGACCGCATATTTTGGGGGGCCGGTATTGGGACGTGAACTCGGACTTTCCCTGTCTCGCTTTGACTTTTTCTGCTCAAGGCTGGTGCTCTACCGGTTGAGCCACACCTCTGCTTCTTGTTTTTGCTGGTTAATTGGAGCTAAATCTCATGGACTTTGGCTGGTTTCGAACTGCAGTTCTCAGGTGTCGGCCTTCTGAGTAGCTGGGATTGCAGGTGTGAGCCCCGGAGCCTGACCTATCTCCTGTTCTGTGAAGTAAGAAAATCCCTGCTATGAGCGACTTCTTGGCTTTGCACCCATTTAAGCCAGGTGTTTTCTGGACATGGCTAGCGGAGGGTTCAGCATTCGTGCGGGCTTCGTGCGGCCAGGCAGGTCACCGTGTCTGCAGACTATGTCGTAGCACACAGCGTCTGAGGACAGTGCCGGGCTCGGCGCACCTCCGCCGGGAACGCTTTTACTCCTTTTCTGTGGGATTCTGTATTTCCCTGTCGCCGACTTTCCACGGAAGAGACAGACAGCAGCAGGCTCAGCGTTCCTTTAATGTTTTAAACATGTTTTTGCCTTGTCTGCCCACTGTGAAATGAGTATATTTTCTAGGAAAAGGAATTTGTTGAGTGACCCCCACGTGAGCGTGACGGGGTGGGGGGGAGAGGGCAAGACTGGGGTGCGGGGGTCCCCAGACTCTCCCCGCCCCAGCCCTAGCCCTGGGCTGGCTGTCTCTGCTGCAGATGCTCCTGGCACTGGGCACCATCCACCGGGCACCGGGCACCGGGCTCGGGGCAGTTCCACTGGGGCGCTGGCCGGGCCCCGAGGGCCGGCAGGTGCGGGGTGGGAACTGATTAGCTATAAAGAGCAGAACTCCACCAGACAGGCAGGAGTGTAAGAGTAAATAGAGGTGCTGGCCTTCGACTCCTTATTTTATTTTATTATTATTATTTTTAACAGGCCCCAGAGGCGTTGGTTCACCGGTGTTTGAATTTCTCAGTGAAAGCGCCGTGAAGGTCTAAATTTACAGGTCACAGGTCTCCAGACTCCCGGTTTGCACGCCCCTGGAGCTAGGTCCCCATTGGCAAATGGGGTGCGCTGCTGGGCCGGGGGGCGGGCTATTTGAATCACACTACCTTGCTTTCACATTTCCCTTGGTGTGGGAGAGTGCTCTGAAATGGAAGCCGAAAGATGGTGTCCGGCTGCAAACATTAGTGGGAATTACCGCGACAGGCCAGCTACTAGGAAGCCCACAGCCAGGTCCTCTGTGCAATTAAATGCATTCCTTAGAATAATAACTAAGCGGGAAGGAAATGAACATGCCTGCCCCACCCCTCCCCGCAAGGGAATGATTTCCTTTGCAGCTTTAACAACCGAGAAGACTGGCATTGACCGGAGTGCTCAGTTTCCCCAGTTTGCTCCTCACTGGGAGAGTAATTAGGTTTCAATAGCTTTCGGGGCTGGGGATCTGGCTTGTGTCCATGTCAGCCGAACCACCTTGTCCTTCCCCCTGGGCCCTCAGGGGTGTTGATGTGAACCCCGGCCTGCTTCTGAACCGGGTGGGTGGGAGGTGGGAGCTGCAGCCCCACCCGGGCCCTGTTGAGCCTGAGAAATAAGGCGTGGGCTTCTCTTCCAAGATGAGCGAATTCAGCTTGGATGACGTTTAATAGAGACTGTTCTCGACTTCCCGAGGAGGAGGACTGTAGTCCCAAGCACTACAGGATGGGAGGACCGGCAGGGAAGCGCCTTATGTTGTCAGGCGAATCATCCCAGAAGCCACGTTTTGAAATATAGAACATTGGAGTCTTTATTATACAGTGAACAGGCTGCAGGCCGCCCGTTGTTACAGAGGCTGCAGCACACACATACACATGACACAGCTAGGAAACACGTTAGAGAGGAGAGAACAAAAACAACACCAACAAGGCAATTCAGCTCCAGTGGAGAACTGAACTGGGACGCCACGATGACTGGAGACGAGCCAGGACACAGGACACGATCATGGAGACACACGTGGCCTGGAGTCTGGCGGCTGGGCTGGTCCGGGCCTAATAGGGTTGGCACAGCGGGCAGATCCTCAGGAAATTCCCAGTCCCAGACACTGGACTGACAGATTCAGGAACCTGTCAGCCAAGTGCCCGCCCTGTCTCCAAGGATCCTGGCCTCCCCCTCACCTGGGAGGCAGGTGATGGGCAGGGGCGTTTCCTTCCCCCAGCACGAAGACAAGATGGCAGACCTTACCATCCACCAGGTGGTCCATAAGGCGCCAGCCAGACCTGACCTCTTCACTGCACTTATATGTGACTCCCTTTCTTCTTTCTCTGCCTTTTAGGGTAAGACAGGTCATGTCTCCACCTGCTAGGTATGGCAGTGGGCGGTGGTGGTGGTGTGGGTGATGGAGGGGGAGAAGGAGGGGTTGCTAGGAGGGAGAGCTGCAGAAGAGAAAGGAGCTAGATGCATTTTACAGAGCAACCATGTGACAAACACTCAGGAGAAAGAAGATTGACCCACTCACGCAGCTGAGTCTGTCCAGGGCTGGACAGCTGGTAGGCGCTTGATGTTGGAGCCGGTGGCATAAAGCTGGGTGGGTGGCTGCAGGCCCTTCCGAAGAGAGTCCTCACGGAAGCCTCCTGCTGGGAGCGGAGCTGGCAGCCCCCTCCACCTCCTCCCGGGGAGGGAGCCAGGGCCGAATCTTCCCCCAGCAGCAGCCACCCGCGAACAGAGACAAGTGTGTGTGGATAGACTGTGTGGTGTCGAGGGCTGACCTCCTCATCCACGTGTGCTACAGAAACGTAAGAATGGCAAAGCGCGCACTTACTCATTTATTTTAAACAAGATCTGTCAGGCCACACACCCAGAGAGCAAGGTGGGCAGGTAACAAAGGCTGGATGGGAAACAGATGAATCTGAACTTCACACCTGCCCTGTTGCTGGACATAACATATGGAAAACCAGTTGTTCCCATCTGTCTTCAGAGAGATAGAGAGAGATCTCTTACCCGAGATCTTTCCCTCTGATTTCCCTCTGATTCTCCAGGGATGTTGGGATTGTATTGTTACTATTATTATTGTTGTTGTTGTTGTTGTTGTACAGGTACAAGGGTACAACCATGGCAGCAGGCAGCGACTGCTTGTTGTAGGCAGGGATTTGCTGTTTTCTGTGCGGCCTCTCCTGCAGTGCTCATAACAACCTCTCTATGAGGTCTGTGGGCTAGGCAGGGGTGGGGTGGGGGATAGGGGTGGGAAACAGAAGGTTCCAGAAAGCAACCCGTTTACTGCCACTCACCCTGTCGTAAGGCCACCCTCCGGAGCCCTGCTGTAAAATGGACTCATAATCCAAACCACACGTGTAGTTCAACAGCCACATGTGAAACATAAAAAAACAGGTCGAATTAAATCCTTTGCAATAACCCCTCTAAATTTATTTCTAGAAAGTTTTAGGTGTACAGGAAAGTTGCAAGAAATAGTAAGGTGATACCCCATGACCTTACACCCAATTTCTCCTCAGCGTTGACAGCGTACACAGTAGCAGTGCATTTGTTACAGCCAGTAAAACAACCCTGATGTTATTGTAAACTAAGGCCCATGTTTTATTCACACCTTTGTTTTTAATTTAATATCCCTTTTATTTACCATAATCTCTTCCTAAAATGTTCACCTTGTGTTCTTAGCTTCAACCGATCATGTCAATTTCTCAGACAAAGGTGTTTCGATGACCTTGATAGCTTTGATCTTTTGTGGGTGCCGGCTTCTGATTTCTCCCCCACCCTCCCCAATTTGTATCTGGATCCTGACTCACCAGGGCATGAAGTTAGTAAGCGGGGCTCCAGGGTCACTGGGTCCTGAGGACTGCTCTCCCGGTTGGGCTAGGGGGCTCTGTAGAGAGTCCCACCGACAGAGCCAGCTCTCCTGCCTCCCGAGTGACATCGCAGGAGGAAGGGGCCGCCGCGGGCCAGGGCCGGGCCGGCACCATGTGAACCGTGTGTCACTTCTCAGCTATCCGTTCTTAGGCTGTCCTGTTGTGGCGTCCCAAACAGCCCGAGACGGAAGCCGGTTCCAGGACTGGGTGCTGCAGGGGCGAATACCCCCGTGGGAAAGTGGGCTTGGAGCCGGGCGAAGGGCAGGGGCTGGACTAGCGGAAGCCTACACAGCCAAGAACACGCTGAAGAGGCTGATTGCGGCGAGCATGCGAACGTCGCAGAGTTGCTGTGTGTCTCCTTTCGGAGTGTGAGGCTCCCAGTGGGACAATGCACGGGAGAGAATGGTGGGGGGGAAGGGCGCGGGCTGCGGTGGACACAGTAGGCCTGAGAAGCGTGGAGGTGTGGGCAGGAGGGAAGGGGAAGGGCCAGGCGTGGACTCCAGTGGACAGGTGAGGACTGTCCATCCAGAAGGAGAGGTGACCGGGAACCAGAGGACTGGACGAGGGAGGAGCCGGGTTCCGTGCCGCAGAGGGACCTGCGCTGCCCCAGGACCCTGGTGCGGGTTGCCACCTCTGGACGGGGCTCGGGGGCAGGGCAGGGGTGGCGGCCATTCCTCTAGAGGTGCAGGTAGGAATCCGGCCGCTTACCAGTGGTGTGCTTCGCCTGCACATAGATTTTAAAGCACGGAAGTGCCTGGAACCTTCCGGCAAGCCGGACTGCTGCAGAGGCTCAGTGCTGCCTGAGGTCCCAGCCACGAGACCACAGGGGACCACGGGCCAGCGGGTCATGAGGGCCGCGCTGCCCCTGTCCTGGGAGCAGCGTTTGGAAGTGGGGACCTCAGTCTAAGGGAATGATGATGACCAGTGTTTATTGTAAGGGTGACGCAGAGTGGTTACAGTTACACATCTCTCTCCCCGCCCCCATTTTCTCCCAATTCCCCCCCCCCATCTTCCTCCTCCTCAGGTTGTAAAGTTCATTTCTGTTGCATTGGTTCACCCTTTGTCCCTGTGCTTCTGTGATTCCCCATCCCCTCCCCAAATCAGATAAACTCACATATAAGACAGAGGGTACAGAAATTAAAAAAAAAAACAAAACAAAACAGTGACAATAGGGAGTAAACCAAAGAGGCGAAAAAAAGAGAAAGAAAAAGGAAATAACTGTAAACGGTACAACAGAAAAACTTGTTTCCATTTCTTGAGGCTCATTTCGATAAGCATCATTTGATATGATCGTATGCACATAGCTATTGAGCTATTGTGATCCTCTACTAAGAATATCCTAGACATACTCTAGTTACTGCAAATGAGGGAAACCATGGAGCCTGGGTTTCTTTGGTTCTGGCTTATTTGGCTTAATATGAAGCTTTTTCAAGTCTTTCCATATCCTCACAAATGGGGTGGTTGTCATTCTTATATATATACACACACCCACCACATTTTCT
>NW_012267245.1:6894144-6902459 GCF_000151885.1 Dipodomys ordii
GCCATGCTAACTGGGGTGAGGTGGAATCTCAATGTTGTTTTGACTTACATTTATTTTATGGCCAGAGATGTTGATCATTTCTTCATGTGTCTATAAGCCGTTCTTAAAGAACATTATTTTTAAGCCTTGAGCGTTAACATCGTTTGAGTGTTACTTGGGATCTGTGTCTCATTCTTCTTTTCTATTTTCCCTTTGTGCAGGGGGAACGTCTACACTGTTCCTCTGAGCCATTTTGTACTGTGGACGCACATAGCACCGTTGCACAGCCAGGGACTTACTTTCCTTGGGTCTGACGCACGCCTAACTCAGAGGATGCTTGCACAATGTTTGCCTTCATCGTCTAGCTGAGGTAGCTGATGTGGCGCCCACTCTGTGGTATTTCTACGCTGCAGACTTGCTGCTCCTGCTCCGGTCTCTCCTGTACTGCAGGTGGGGGCTCCCTCCTGGAGGCGAGGGCTGGGGGCTGGGCTCCGCCTTCTCCCCTATGCTTGGTCACTTGGGGCTCTGCAGGGAGGTGTGCTGTTCTGTATCATTTATCTGTCGAAAGGTAGCTTTGGCTTTTGTCAGTACAGACTCAGTAGGTGAGGTTCAATGTATATGTTTGTATTCTCATCTATCTAAAATATCATTTCCATTCATACTCAGTGTAGAACATTTATGAGACATTGCTTGTTTATCCTCTCCCCCCCTTTTTTTTTTTTTTTTTTACAAAATCTGGCACAGGGTTTATTCTTGTATCTTTCAAACTGGATGCTAAATTTTCATCAGAATACTTGATTTAGACCAATTTACCATTAAATATGTAGTCTCATACCCAAACAGCTATCAGCATTAGTTTTCCAGTAACCAAAGCAAGTCCAAAAAGTCATTTTTCTCTATTATTAAATATTCCTATGACCAAACTAGTTTATCACAAACCAATTGGAAGTTATTGACATAATTTCAAAACCATATCCAATGTAAGAAGTTCACCAACTCTTGTCTGAACATGGTATTTTTGTTGTCAGATTAAAAGTGATGTGCAAATTGAAGAGCACCTCCATATTTATCAAACTAAAGCTTATTTTAAATTCTCATTCTTGCAGCCATTTTTAATGACCCCTGTTGCTTCTAATTAAAAATGTCAGTATGTCAATTTCTCATAGAAAATTGACAAAAATCACCGAGGATTTAATTATCTAATGAAAATGTCTATTTTAACATAAATTCCCAATACCGCATTTGCTCTCACTAGATCACAAATAAGCCCTTTCTTTCTTCGGAATGCCAGATTTGAGTCATCTACATTCATTGTCATCTCTGCGAGAAAACATAAATCATATGAGGCGTGAGGCACATTGCCATTTTTTCTTTGATTATTGCACATTTGGAAAGAATTCCTTTAGTTTCCCGAAAAAAAAAAATCCTGGAGTTAACACTACAGCAAAATCTTTCTTCTTGAACTCAGCCAACAAGCATTTGTGAATACAAATGGACTCGCTTTGTAATGCCTGGACAAATACGAAATTGCTGTTATCATTCATTTCTCGTAAAGGGTTCCCGAAGCGGATGAATTCCCATCACTCTGGCAAGTACAGCGAGCACCCGGAGGCCGGGCTGCCGGGGACTGCTCACGGACACCTGCAGTGGGAAACACACCCTGGTGGGTGTGAGGCTGAGGGAAATACCAGGGTCTTTGTTTTGACATTCGTATTTTTAAATCCACTAATGGAATTAAGACACTTTCATAATAGGATCTAACTTGTCCTAGGTACAATCCTATGAGCATTTAAAAAGATTCAGCGTATACAGTGAGTTTGATTTTGGTGTTCAAGGCTTCAGATGGACATTGTTTGGCGGTTTTGGAAGTCCTTGAAACACACATAAAAACATGTGGGCAGGGACATAAAACTCCGCAAAAGCTGAAGAAAATTACTTGTGAGTTTTAACTTTTGAGTTAGTCCATTTTTGCCACCGTTAGGAAACACAGGTTTGATTTTGCGTGCGATCCTTCTTTGGGGTGACTGAGCAGGTGTATGAGTTGAAGGCGTAAGTTTTACCAAACAGTTTTATTTCAACAGCTGAATTTAATAATTACATGACCGTGTGTTTACCTGGAAATGATATGATTTTTGCTTGTGTCTAGGTATCACAAAGAGAGTCCATCAAAAAACCTTCTTAAAGTTGTGTCAGAAATTTAATTCAGATATCAGGAATGAATTTTACAAAATATTTTGTGATGGTTTCGAGGAGATCTCTTTATCAAATTCATATTGCATTTGCTAAAAATCTTTATATTTTTCCCATTTACGAATTTATAATTTTTCATTTCTTTTTGTGCTAGGGCCTGGAGCCTGTCTTTGAGCATTATTATTATTATTTTTGCTCAAGGCTAGTGCTTTACCACTTGAGCTACAGCTCTACTTCCAACCTTTGATGGCTGATTAGAGATAAAAGTCTCAAGGAGTTTCTTGCCCAGGCTACCTTTGAACTGCGATCTTCAGATCTCAGCCTCCTGAATAGGATTATAGACATGAGCCACTGGCACCCGAGCATAATTTTCCTTTATTATATCACAACAACAACAGCAATAACAACAAGCCCCAGCTTTGTGGTTTTGTTTAGCTACTGCTGGTTGCAATTGATATATTTTGAGAATATTCTGACATATTTTAGTGTCTTTCTATCCTTTAATTGCTCTTACGGTCATAATATTAGCTTCTGATTTTTACTTGATTCTGCATGAGTAGTCTACCTTTTTCCTAAATTTGAATTGTTTTCTATACTTACTTTTATTATAGAAATGTAAGTTAATACTATTATGATTTAAATAAGTATTTCAATTTAATTATCCAGTATTGTTTTCACAGATATTGCTTTTAATTCTTGCTGCTCTATAAAATAGGAAAATAAATGCGACTCGGTGTGATACCATAATATGTACAGAAAAGCATCATGTAACCTGGAGTGGTTTTATGGGAGCCCACTGGGAGGGTCATGTGTTCCTGTGTGTGTAGAATTCATGCTGGTGTCAGGTATGTAACGGCATGTGACATCTTAGGTCTTACACACGTGCATCATCTATATTCCATGTGCATAATATTTTATGCAAGCAGGAGTTAGTGCAACATGTGATCCTATTAAAACAATAAATTTAGGTTTAATGGGAGCATAGTTCGCCTTGCTTTAATTTTTAAAATTAAATTAGCTAAATTTAAATGGAAGCTCCAGCCAGGTCATCAGTGCTTATCATTAGCTATGTATGCCTCTCACACCCATCATAAACGGAGTGGCTCTGACGAAGCCATCTGAACAGTCCGGCCGTGTCCCAAGGTCAGAGTCTACAGGAGAAGCGCTCGAATCCTTTCACGAGGAACCAACAGAGACCCGAACGAGAGTTAACGTGTAGGCGCTTTCTGCCTGAATGTATCGTGTGAAGCTGTTACACGGGAAAAGAAGAGAACGCAGAGAGCAAAAGAGGCAGAGGGCCGGGTACCCACGTCAGAAGGAAATTCTCCCAGAGTTCAAACCAGCACCGGTCTTCAGGCCGAGGGGAGAGGCAGGAGACGCTCCGTCTGCTCTTTGGAATGAAGACTGCGGCCAATCTTGGCCTGCTATTCGGAATGAAGACTGCGGCCATCTTGGCCTGTTCTTCGAATGAAGACTGCGGCCATCTTGGCCTGCTGTTCAGAAGCTCTTGTGAAGACCAGGCGACTCCACCAGTGGCCAGGCGGGGTTGACGGGGGTCCGGGACTGACGGACAGCCCGCAGAAGCCGGTGCACACTCAGCACACTGCAGGTTCTAGACTTCAGGACTCAAACCCGGACCGGCACAGTTGGCTCTCTTTTCTTTCAGGTTAAGAAACTGTCAGGTGTTAAAAAAACTTATGCCAATTCTTTTTTTTTTTTAGACTGTGAAGTGGGTGGCATTTTTGTACTTTGCCCCACATTCTAACCAGCGCACCTGTTTGGACACACAGATAAGCCAAGTCTTTTGACAATTCATGACTCACTTGGACTCTATTTATGGAATCTACCCTTCTTATTCCCGGAGAAGATTCCAGGCTACTCATGACAGAAAGCAGGACGTTAGAAAGCACAGAACAAAACAGAGGATTGAAGTAGGGTAAAAGCATAGTTATTTCCCAGGAGAGAAGGGTTAGACTCACTTGTCTTTTTTTGTTTCAATTTATAAGATGGGTTGGTGAATTTTGCTCAAGGTGTTTAAATTCAAATCGATAGCCTGTGGATGACAGAAATGGGATTATCTTCCTTTTAACACGTGTTTACAAGTCAGATCATCTGAACACTGTAAGAATTTACCCATCCTGAAGCGCTGTTTCCAAATGTAGATGAATAGCCAAAGTCAAAACAGCAACATGACAAATTTCAAAGCAATCTTTCCCCAATACACAGAATTTCCACATAGTTAATGGATTGAATGCACTGTTGCTCTAAGTAAGAATCTGCTTTATTAGAAAACCACATCAAATCTGAACTAATATAATTAAAATTGTTTACCACTACTGTGTGAATAATGCCTGATGTATATAACTCATTGATTCGCTCTAAGAGTTTCAAACGATTATTTAAGAAATGACACATTACAGAGTGGCGCTTTGCATTTAGAATCCACTCCCCTGTTATCTAGAATTTACTTCCATAACCAGAAAAACGAGACTTTGGTGAGATAATCTGTGATCCTGTGTTCTCAGGAATCTACAGTTCCAGTGTTTCTTCTTTCCTTGTTTGCTTCAGACACGCACGCACACACACAGACACACACGCACGCGCGCGCACACACACACACACACACACACACACGAGTTTATATTTACCCTGAGAATTTCCTGTGTGTAGTTTCTGGAGAGTTGAGGAATTGGCGCACCCTGGGAAAGTGTACTTTTGTTTCCGTCGGTCGTGGGTCTTGAACTCTAGGCCTGGGCGCTGTCCCTCAGCTCTTCAGCTCAAGGCGAGCGCTCTACCACTTGAACCACAGCGCCACTTCCGGCTTTTTCTGCATATGGGGTGCTGAGGGTTTGAACCCAGGGCCTCATGCATGCAAGGCGAGCGCTCTATCCCTGAGCCACCTTCCCAGCCTGCAAAGTGTACCTTTACCTAGTCCTTTTAACCCCACTGGAAGAAGCTGGGCTCACCTCTGCCTTCAGCTCTCCTGGCTGTCGGCCGGCCTACCCTAACCACTCGGCCAAGGCCACTTTGCATTCCCTCCTTTCTCCTGCATCTGTTCTCAACAACCACTTGTGGCCTCCTCCATGCCAGTCTTCTGCACCGGGGCTGGGGTCTCCTCGGCTTCACAGATGCTGCTGAGCTTCTAGCTATGCAGGCAGTGCCCGGCCAGTGTCCTGCCACAGTGCCCAGTGCAGCCCGGGGCCGGGACGATCGGGTGAGGAGGATGATCGGGTGTTTCATAGCTGCGCTACAAAGGAAGTGTGGGCCTGCTCACAGGAACATGGAGCCCGTGAGCGTCATTCTGACGAAAGACCACCTGCCCCCCACCCCCACCCCAAGAGCACCAAAGGCGCCAGGCGCTTCAGTGGAAAAGTTGAGAGGCCACCGTGGAAATGCACATCGCGCACCGAGCGCACACACGCGCATGTGCTCACTGAAATGAGTAATTCTTCTACCAGCCATCACGTCCTCGGGAGACAGAGTGGTCGGAGTGATCGTGATCACGGTGTGGATCGGTTTGTCAAGATGTGGGTGGTGTGTTGGCCGCGGCCTCTCCTGGCCCCCGTGGCAGGCCTGGCTCCGCATCGCTGACCCCCAGGCACAGGTCACCTCAGGGTCATGGATCGGAGCATCTAGGTGGCCCGCACACGGTGCGAGGAGCAGGTGAATGTGTCTGACTGTCAGGCAAAGGAGCGGGTCCATTGCAGATCATCTGTCTGATGTTGGAGAGCATCGGGATGGAGTTTCCCTCGGCAGACTGATTTAAAAGTATTCCTCCCTCAGATGTGGGGCCTGGCGTCCGAGGGGGACGAGAAATCAGAACCTGCGGACCCTTTCCTCAGAAGACAGCTGCACTCGGCCTGTAGCCTGCCACGCCGAATCAAGGCAGAGCAGAACTTCTGGGGGCTCCTGTGCCCGTGTCTAAGGTGGATGGCAAACCGGCTCAGATCTGAGTACTTAGACCAACGCAGGCTGAGGGACAAGTATGTCCCCTCCAGCCTCGTTCTGCAGTGGCCCTAGGGTGGGGACCGGCAGCAGCTCACCGTGGTTGTGTGATCGGCTACCCGGCCCTGATGCAGGACATTCAGAAACAGTCCGTCCTTCCTTCTCAGCCGCGTGTCTGGGGCTCCAGGGACAGTCTGCTGGGAGAGTCAGAGCTCAGTGGTGAAGATCTGCCTCAAGCCGAGGGTCTAGCCGGACCTCCTGCCCCGTCCTGTTCTCTCCACAGGACCTGGGGCTTGAACTCAGGGCCTGGAACCTGTGCTTCGCTTCATCACTTCAGGTGGGAACACTTGCTTGAGCAGCATGGCCTAGCTCGGGGAGGAAGTCGGGAGAGATCGGGATGCGGGGCCGGAGCACCGTGGACCGATCTGGCACGGCGCGGGCTGGGGATGTGTGCAGGGTGAGGGCAGCCCAGATCCTAAAGATACGTCCACACCCTCCACACCAGCAGGAGGGGTGGAGGAAAAGGGTGGACAGGTGTGACTCGTGGCTTCTCCACCAGCCATCCGTTCTGACGAACCTTTCCGGAACATTTGAAAGATTCCCCGGCTCTGTTGTGAAGCACCACTGGGTGGTATTTTGAACATTTCAAAGTACACTGTGGGAGTGGAGCTGAAATGTACTAATTTCGAATACTTAGCCATCTGGAGCATTAGATGCTTAATTACAGCTGAAAACTCATGAATGAACGGTATGAGGCAGTTTTTCTTCCAGTGAATTTCAATTGTGTTGCTTTATTCTCAGGAGGGGGAGAAAAAAAAGAGGGAATATGCCAGTAGTTTATATTCTGCTGTTTCTTGTACTTGTTCTTTTCTTCTCTCTTTGTGTAGGCTCCTGTGAAAAGCCATCTTCAGCCATTTCAAGATCCCTGATTTTTCCCCCCAGTCCTTTAGTGCAAATGCAGGCCTGTCTGTCATGTAAAACAAAACAGTGGGCCCTAGCCGCGCACATTGCTTTATCCTGTGACTACATGTAAGGTCAGAGCTTGCACACTTGGTTTGCCTTTTGGAGCACTCGCCTCCCGGATCAATCTCTTTCACACTCTCAGTAATTAACCGCGATCATGACATTCGAAGAAATGATGTACGTATGAGAGGAGCAAAATCAGTTTAGCAGAGTGGAGCTGGAAAACGAAGGTCCTCTGGCGACTTCGACAGACACAAAACCCTACTTAAAATCTCATAGCATCCACAAAATGGCAGATCTTAGCCAGCGATCTGAGGGCTCGTTTTCCCTTTCTGTGTTGACTATAGGAAAGGTCAGTGGAAGCCAGGCAGGTGGGCGTGGTTTCACAAACCTAAGGTGTGCGCGTCTTTGGACAGGTGGAGCAGACTCCGCAGAGGTAGCTCTGCTCAGAGAGTCCGTGTCCCCCTGGGAGGCGACCTGAGCTGTGCAGTGATGACGCAAGCCGTACGCGGGCTGAGGCCACGCTCTGGAAGCCGTGCCCCGTCGCTGCCCCGAGGTAGTCGGGGCTGCCCCGTGCACCGCTGAACGGTGGATCTGAACGTTCATGTTTAGTTGTTGCATGTTACACCCATTGGATTGTGGACTCTGTCGGTCTGTACTCAAGCTGACCTATCCGCCTATATCCATTCCCGGGCTTACCGTGAGGACCAGTCGCTGCAAATGCCGGGCAGAGAATGACTGATCTAAGACAGGATGGGTGAACATAAGGGCCTGGGTGAAACCACCGTGGTTTTCCTTTATGTGGGGAGTCAGAAGAAGAAACTGACTTGGTGAGTGAGACGGACAGGAATGAAAGAATTGGGCGGACATACCCACCTTCCGTCTCCCTGGCTGGGTGCGTCCTGGAGCCCAGCCCGCTTTGCACTTTGAGGGACAGAGGTGACTGGTAGGCTGACTTCTCTCAGAATGCTGCTGCTGTAAGGAGCCTTTGGGGCACCAGGCCTGGTCATAAGAGGACCTCCTCACTCAGTGTGTACCTCTGATAGCATGGTGTGCTCACTCAGTGTGTCTATGATATCATGGTGTGATCACTCAGTGTACCTCTGATAGCATGGTGTCCTCACTCAGTGTACCTCTGATAGCATGGTGTGACCACCCAGTGTGTCTAGGATATCATGGTGTGATCACTCAGTGTATCTATGATAGCATGGTGTGCTCACTCAGTGTGTCTATGATAG
>NW_012267245.1:6902854-6903257 GCF_000151885.1 Dipodomys ordii
TCTATGATAGCATGGTGTGCTCACTCAGTGTGTCTATGATAGTATGGTGTGCTCACTCAGTGTGTCTATGATAGTATGGTGTGACCACCCAGTGTGTCTAGGATATCATGGTGTGATCACTCAGTGTATCTATGATATCATGGTGTGATCACTCAGTGTACCTCTGATAGCATGGTGTGCTCTCTCAGTGTGTCTATGATAGCATGGTGTGCTCACTCAGTGTGTCTATGATAGTATGGTGTGACCACCCAGTGTGTCTAGGATATCATGGTGTGATCACTCAGTGTATCTATGATAGCATGGTGTGCTCACTCAGTGTGTCTATGGTTGCATGGTGTGCTCACTCAGTGTGTCTATGATAGCATGGTGTGATCACTCAGTGTGTCTATGATAGCATGGTGTG
>NW_012267245.1:6903802-6913026 GCF_000151885.1 Dipodomys ordii
ACTCAGTGTGTCTATGATAGCATGGTGTGATCACTCAGTGTGTCTATGGTATCATCACTCAGTGTGTCTATGATAGCATGGTGTGATCACTCAGTGTGTCTATGATATCATGGTGTGCTCACTCAGTGTATCTATGATAGCATGGTGTGATCACTCAGTGTGTCTATGGTATCATGGTGTGCTCACTCAGTGTGTCTATGATGGCCTGGTGACTCCTCCCTCGGCGTGCTCTCTGATAGCATTGTACGCTCCTTCTGCTGGCCGTGCCTGTGCCAGCCCCAGCCTGAGGGTCATCCGCTTGAGTGCCGATCCTCCTCCCTTGTCTCCCGGTGGGAACTGTGGCTGGTACTCTCACCACACGCATCGTGCCGGGCTCAGGACGGGTGAAGGGCACGGGGGTCATGGCTGGCGTTCAGAGCTGCCTCTTTCTGTGTGTAGAGGGCTGTTCTCAGCAGGTGTCTTTTTTTATTTAGGAAAAGACAAAGTAAGTAAAACCATGTCTATTTCTTCTCCGATGGATTTGATTCCTTTTATTCTTTTGGACACTTTGGTCAGATAGTCACTCACTGATGGAGTAACTGTCGGCAATTATGGAACTTCTAGACACCTGGGCTGCAAGCACTCACTTCACTACAGTCCTCACTCAGAATCCATCACGTGGTACCCATCCCCTTCAGAGCCTAGAGCTCTGTCGGTAATGGCCAAAGTTCCAGGCCCCTCGGGAAGCTTGCCTTCTCAATAGCAGGGAAGAAACACACTCAGTCAACCAAATAACCAGAACGAGCAAATCACGCCATACTGTAAAAGGCAGCAACCAAGCTGGAAAAACAGAAATGGTCGGAGGGCCTGGCCAGGCGGGCCAGGGGAGAGTCCAGGCTGCGGGCTCCAGCAGTGGGTTCAGCCAGCGAGGACTGCACTCAGAAGATGACCCTGGCACAGCGGGCACGGAGACCCTCGGGGGATGGGACCAGGTCAGGAGGACAGCGGGTGTGGGTGCGTGGGGTGTGTGTGTGTGTGTAACATCAGCACACTCTGAAATGGAATGATGTCACCGCTTTCTGGGAGTTCACCTCTTGGGGTTAAAGAGCCAAACAAGCAGAGTAATTATGCGTCATTGCCCGGGAGGGAGAGGGTGCAGGGTAGGGAGTGTGGACAGCGCCTGGCTCGCTCCCCAGGCAGACGCGCAGAGCGCGGAGCGGAGGTGGAAAGGCCTGTGGCAGCAGCAGCACCCAGCAAGCAAGAAGGTGTTCTGTTCAAGCCTGAGGTCAGGCTGGAAAGAGCCCTGCTCACTGCTGCCAGGAAATTTCACTTCCGGAAGATGCTGTGGAGGCTCCGCAGGAGCACAGCACCCTTACAGATGAGAAAGTGGAGATCCACGGGGGTTAAGAAATCTGAAGTCACGGAGCTACTACACGGTCGAGCCGAGGTTTAACTACAAGCCGGTCTGATCTCCAGACCTAAAGGATGTAACAGTCCCCTGCTGTGGAAACGTGTGCATACGCATGGCGAGTGTGTAAGAGTGTGGTGTGTTTGTACAGACGGTGTGTGTATGGGTGTGGTGTGCTAGCACATAGGATGAGCACGCAAACAGCTGGGGCGTGTGAGTACACCTGTGTGTACAGGTGTGGCGTGTTGGTCGACCCGCTGAGCGTGTGTACAGGTGTGGCGTGTGGGCACACCTCATGAGTTTGTGCATGGCTGTAGCAGACCCCCCTCCCTGTCTCTTCATCCTCGTGAGGTACCTGTGAATGTTCACACGTACAGTAAGGCCTCATGGCTTTCTTCTGCTCTCTGCACGTGTATGTGCATGTGTATACTGTGTGCTCCCCAGCAAAACCTTCACGAGAGTGTCCAGCTCGCAGAACAGCCTTGTACGTGTATTTGAGAAGGTGGTTGTGTTTTGGTATGTGTGGACAGGCCATGGAACCGATAGCTAGGGTTGTGTTACTGAGGTAACAGGGTAGGTAAACTGAGCCTGTTGAGAATCTCTCTCAAAAATCAGCCTTTTAAACATACGGTTTTTCTGGTGGTCATAAACAGTTCAGGGTGGGAATACAGATGAAGGGTCTTTTCTGCTCTGTCTAGATCCGAACCTCAGTCCTTAGTCCTCCCCAACGGCCAGGATTTCAGGTGTGAGCTGCCAGTGTCAGCAACGGATACCATAGTTTTAGTGTTCTGTTATTTGCTGATGGATGATGCTTGTAGACTTTATTATTATTATTTTGCCACTCCTGGGGCTTGAACTCAGAGCCTGGGCACTGTCCCTGAGTTTCTTTTGCTCACGGCTAGCTCTCTACCACTTGAGCCACAGCGCCACTTCAGCTTTTTCTGAGTATGTGGTGCTGAGGAATCGAACTCAGAGCTTCATGCATGCTAGGCAAGCGCTCTACCACTGAGCCACCTTCCCAGCCCAGTTGTAGACTTTATTTAGTAAATGCTGTAACTGCTCAGTTTCACAAAAACTCCAGTTCCCCACGCAATGGCTAGGCTCACCACTTTTAAGCCTTCCTGTGTTTTAAGTCAATTTGAATATTTTTCATGGACGGAGCATTCACATTCAAGGTGATACACCACCTTGCAATTATCAATCAGTGACTCTCAAATGTAGTCAGGCATTTGAATCACCTGGGGAACTTATTAATATGGAAATTGCCAGCTTACTCCCCCCCCCAGCCCTGTTCCAGATTTAGCAGGTCTGGAATTGGGCCTGGTAATTTGCATCTCTAACAAGTTTCAGGTGATGCTCTTTCTGCCCGTCTGGGATCACGCCGCCATGTTAGCTTCCCTTCCAAAGGCCTGTGTTGTCCCCTGATCCACTTTCCTCCCTTCTTACAGCCAGGCCAGGGCAGCCAAAAGGTCCTTGAGACCCCTGACGGCAGCCAGAAGGCAAACTGCACATCCTGCCGGAGCTGGGGCCGGAGCTGAGGACAGAGCTGAGGCCGGAGCTGAGGCTGGAGCTGGCGTTGGAGCTGAGGCCGGAGCTGGCGTTGGAGCTGAGGCCGGAGCTGGCGTTGGAGCTGAGGCCGGAGCTGGCGTTGGAGCTGAGGCCGGAGCTGGTGTTGGAGCTGAGGCCGGAGCTGAGGCCGGAGCTGGCGTCGGAGCTGGCGTTGGAGCTGAGGCCGGAGCTGGCGTTGGAGCTGAGGCCAGAGCGGAGGCCGGAGCTGGCGTTGGAGCTGAGGCCGGAGCTGGTGTTGGAGCTGAGGCCAGAGTGGAGGCCGGAGCTGGCGTTGGAACTGGCATTGGAACTGAGGCCAGAGCGGAGGCCGGAGCTGGCGTTGGAACTGAGGCCAGAGCGGAGGCCGGAGCTGGCGTTGGAACTGAGGCCAGAGCGGAGGCCGGAGCTGGCGTTGGAACTGAGGCCAGAGTGGAGGCTGGAGCTGAGGCTGGCATTGGAGCTGAGGCCAGAGCTGGCGTTGGAGCTGGCGTTGGAGCTGGCGTTGGAGCTGGCGTTGGAGCTGGCGTTGGAGCTGGCATTGGAGCTGGCGTTGGAGCTGGCGTTGGAGCTGAGGCCGGAGCTGGGGCTGGAGCTAGAGCTGGTAAGTGTCTGTCTAAAATGGTATAGTGGAGCACTGTGCTTCCCGGCTGAGTTGAGTGGTGGGTGTGTGTGGCCGGGTTTGTGGCCTGTTGGAAGGCCTCTCCCAGCCTCAGTTCTGTGCTCAGGTTTTCTCGGGCTGCTCTCTGTAGTCTGCGCCTCTGCTCACTTGTGGTTTTGAATGGAGGTCCTCGAGGCCTGACCTCTCTTAGGGAGTGGTGTTTGTGGGACGGAGGGCCGGGCTTCTCTGGGCTGTTGATGGAGATGTCTTAAACCTAGCAACCTGGTGATCGGCGGGGATCGTGGGGGAAGGCCCTGTGTCTGCAGCGCCGGCTGTGGCTGGCGTCCTGGCCTGCGTCGGTGGACAGACGCCCCCCGCCCCCCGTCACGTATTAAACACTCGGTCCTGGTGTTTTGCTGCTCACATGTGGGAGCCTACGCGCCGCGCAGCCTCGGTCGGCCAGTTTGTCAGCTGCTTTCTGAGGATTCAGTGTGACACTCTACCGGTGCTGGTTCTCCTGGTCCACACCCACTCCCAGCCTCCCGCTGTGATGAATGCAGCACGGTCAGCGGCAAGCGTGCGGAGGGCGTGTGTGCGCACACGCGTGTGTGTCAGCTACACCAGGCCATCGCCAGCCGCTTCACCAACATAAACCAGTGCTTGCCCCCACCCCTCCTCCCATTTCCAGACAGGGAAACAGAGCCAGCCAAGGGCTCGTGGTGGGGTTCATGGCGGGCTTGGCGGAGTCTGGGCGGGAGGCGCCTCTGGGCCTTTTGACCTTGGGGTCACGCTGCTTCCTGTCCTGGTGTGTGGCGTGTGACCGTCAGCGCTAGTCCACTGGGAGTCAGAGTGATAGCACCCAGGAAGTTTAGGGTACGTGGTAGCGTTGTCCGTGGCTAAATCGCGCAAGGGGTGTGTGCGTACTGTGTGAACTTCCAAACACGGATGTGAAATAGAACAATTCCTTGCTTGAACCATTCTTTCCTTGCCTGTGGTTTGTTGGTCTGTGTCAGGGGAGATGGCGGGCCAGGGGAGATGACCGGCCAGGGGGGATGACCGGCCAGGGGAGATGACCGGCCAGGGGAGATGACCGGCCAGGGGGGATGGCTGATGGACTGTGTCAGGCCTCAGTAGCTCGCAGGGCCGCCTCTCTCCGTGTCAGGTCCTGGTGCTTGAAGATCAGGGTCACCCACCTCAGATCTGCTCGCCCAGGCTGTGGCTTCTCCAGGCTATGGCTTGGAGCTGCTGCAGCTGCCCCGGGTGCGTGTGCCCAGCCCGCTCGTCCCCGGGTGCGTGTGCCCGGCCTGCCCGGCCCCGGGTCAGTGTGCCCGGCCTGCCCGTCCCCGGGTCAGTGTGCCCGGCCTGCCCGTCCCTGGGTGCGTGTGCCCGGCCTGCCCGGCCCCGTGTGCGTGTGCCCGGCCTGCCCGGCCCCAGGTCAGTGTGCCCGGCCTGCCCGTCCCTGGGTCAGTGTGCCCAGCCTGCTCGTCCCCGGGTGCGTGTGCCCGGGCTGCCCGTCCCAGGGTCAGTGTGCCGGCCTGCCCATCCCCGGGTATGTGTGCCTGGCCTGCCCATGCCCGGTTGTGTGTGCCCGGCCTGCCCGGCCCCGGGTACGTGTGCCCGGCCTGCCCATGCCCGGGTGCGTGTGCCTGGCCTGCCCGGCCCCGGGTGCGTGTGCCCGGCCAGTGTGTCTGGCCCACGCCCGCCGTGGAAGGAGACGGCAGCCGGCCGGCGGGCTTTCCTCTTCTCTGGGCTAGGCGGGCACCCCACCCATGGGAGGCTGGCCACCTGCACCCCATATCAGCCACCCTGGGGCTTTGCCTTGGCAGAATGCGGCCTTTTTACCTGCAGGTCCAAATGGAGAAGAAAGGGGCATCTCTCAGTAAACGTATTGCTAAACTGTTAGGTCATCAGAACGGCCTACATTCAGTATTTTTTTCCATCAAGAGGAAGATGTCTCCTGCTGTCTGCCGATGTTGATGTCTAGAACGGACATGAAAGGCGGTCAGGCCCTCGCCCCATGCTGGAGGCCGCAAGCTGTGACCGCGGGGCAGGGCAGGCCCTCGCCCCACGCTGGAGCCTTGAGCTGTGACCGCGGGGCAGGGCAGGCCCTCGCCCCACGCTGGAGGCCAAGAGCTGTGACCGCGGGGCAGGGCAGGCCCAGGGGCTGCTGGTGGGGATGCTCAGGGTTGGTTTTGGGTCAGCCTCTCACTGTACGTTCCAAGCTGGCTTTGAACTCCCCATCCTCATTCTTTATCCTGCCAGGTGCTGGGATTGTAGCCAGGCACTACCACGCTCGGCTCCCAAGCACCTGTTTTGGGGGTGAACAGTGCTTTCTCAAAGCACAGCCATGTTGGCTTGTTTACCTCTCTGTGCGATTGCCTTCCTGCTATACGGGCACAGGTCATGGGTCCCGGCCAGGCCAGGCTGGGACCCACGTAGCCTGAGAGTCTGGTATCTGGCCTTTCATGGAGAATGTGCCGTTCCATGGTAGATGAAGGTGTTCTCTGTGTCCCCAGTGCACTTGGAATCATGCAGACGCAGGTCTGAGGCTCTCGGGGAAGGGCGGCGTTTTCTGGAGGACACAGGTCGCTCACAGACTAGTTTGCTGCACCCCCCGGGTGTGGGCACGTGCACACTGCCTTCGAGCTCATTTCCTCCTCTTCTCCTCTCTCTTTAAAGATACTAAGCAATTTCCCAAGTCACCGCCTAGTTAGAAAACAGCATCGTGAATACTTGAGAGGGATTTTATGCCAGGATTCCTCAAACTATTTTCTGAGATACAGTTGGTATGACTTTACTCCTCCCCCCCTCCAGCCCCCAATATAAAAACGTAGGTGAGCAAGGGGGTTAAAAATGTCATAGCTTTTTGTCCTCACTGCAGAATTTTCCAGTGTGTGAGTGAGCTCCGACTCTACCAGGAAATTGCAGCACCACATATCTTCCACACTGATTTAGCCAGGGAGTATTGAGTTTTGGGGAAGGGGCTGGCAGGGCTGCAGAACGCGGCCTGGCCCCAGGTCTGGCCTTCTGTGCCTCTGAGTGAGTGCTTGTAAGTAAGTCTGGCTGCGTCTGGGCGGGGCAGGTCAGAAACTCCGTCCTCCAACCTGCTTCTCTGCCTGCCTACCTCAAACTATTAATTTGTGGTGTCAGAGTCTACATTTCCACCATGCTGAGGACTGGAACCATTCCCTCTAATTGTTTTAAACACCGTTGCTCCTACAAACAGCCTCCAAAGACGGCTCCAAGAGGTTGCTCAATTATTTAAGATGCTGAGACAGGAAAGCAATACATCCGGGGAAGACACTCCATTAATTAACATGTCTTCTGGCTTATCCCTGTCCTTCCTGGTGTTTGAACCCATCACCAAGTTTGTTCCACTCATTAATAACTAAGGAAGAACTCTGCGGCCTTCAGAACCGGCGGTGTCGTGGGCTTGTAAAAAAAATGATGCATTTGTTATCTCATTATGGACCAGAGGCTCTTTTTCGTTCCGTGGAGATCTTGTTGTTTGTGTTGGTGTTTTATTTGCACCCTTATCTCTCCATTCATCACTAGGCTGAATTCCTGACATACGCACAACTGGGCGAAGTGCTTTTTCTGTTGTTGTTTTGTTACTGTTGTTTGCTCTGTGTGGGGGGGGGGAGGGGAGGCTTTTATTATTGATTGCTCGCTCTCTTGTCACAAATCCTTATTACATGTCCCGGCCACTGATCCGATCAGTGATTCCGGGAGCAGCTTGTTAGCCTTCTGGTCGGAGCCAGTAGGTCCCCATTCGGGTTTGCTGGGTTCTGGAGACATTTATGAGATTTTTAAATTAATACCTTCCTGGATAATGCATTCGGGGAGTGTCCTGTGGGCCTGTAGCCTCCTTCCTCCACATTGCTTCCGATGGCGGCCGGCGCCTGGCGTGGTACACAGCAGGCGTGAAGCAAAACCAAGGCGGGGTCCGTGGGGTGCACTTGGGGGAGCTGGTGCTGTGCAGCCCCCGGGGGGGCAGATGGCTCCCCACGGACCCCCCCTCCGGTCCACTCATTCACCTGCTCCTGCGCGGGCTCGCACCCCGTGCCAGTTCCTCTGTGGGGAAGACAGCACACCGAGAGGAAGCGTGCGGCTCCAACTGTCATCACCCAGAGCCCGGAGCTCGGGACTACACCCGCGGTCAGCCCAAGGAGAGAGAGCCCACGCCCCCCAGCTCTCCACACTCCCCCCCTAGGACTCACCCGCTCTGGACAGCGCATGTACGCGGAGTCCTGTGACCCGTGGCCGTTTGTATTGATCTTTGTTCACTCAGTAGACTGTCTGCGCTGGTAGCTTGCACTGGTAATTCTCCTAATCATAAGCGGACATGTGTAGATGAGACTGAAGGTCACAGCACAATTGAGGGGAAGGTGTGCCCCTCCTGACCTCCTCACCCAGGGCCTCCCCCTACAGTGATCTGCACCAAAGTGGCACCTCCGTGACCTCTGACCTACGCCCAGAGACCACAGTGCAGCCCCGCGTCCCCTTCTGCTCTGGCAGCTCCCGACAGGTACCGCGTGGCACACATCTCAGTGACGGGCACAGTTACCCTCACAGCACCGTGCCGAGTGGAGTGCCGTTCTCAGTGACTAAGCTTTGGCCAGCACAGCACCGTGCAGAGGGTGGTACTGTTCTTGGTGCCTGAGCTTTGGCCAGCACAGTGTCCTCCACCTACTGCCCAGGAGGGACGGATCCTTTTTCTACCGTGCTCAATTCACACCCGAGATTCCTATAACCAAACACGGATTCACAAGAGAGCACTTGGCCCACGTGACTGCAGTGTGCCCGGTGTTTGGCCCCCACTCACCTGCGTGTGGAAGGAAGCTGGGAGGCGCTGGGGTGAGAATTCTCCCTTCCTCGGGATGTCTGTCAGACCGCGCAGCCCCACCCTGCGGGGGCCCCCCCACCCCCACACTGGGCTCCAGAAATCCTGGGGAGGAAATAAGAACAGCTTTTGATCTTCCAGTGGGGGTTCAGCCGGGAGGCCCCGAGAGAGAAAATAGATGGCTGGTGGAGATGCACGCGTATTTCTTTTTCTACGCAAGGCGGCATCTCTAGAAGGAAACATCCCTGGACAGGAGGGAGCGGGGAGGTGCGTCCACTGTCCCGTCCTGAGCCCTCCATCCCTGCCGGTCCTTTCTCCCACCCGGCTCCCGACCACCATGGGCCTTTACCCCCTCCGTAAAGTGCAGCCTCGTCGGATGGCCTCTCAGGGCATTGGCCTGTTTGATAATGGGATTATTATTATGATGATGATGCCAGTCCTGGGCCTTGAACTCAGGGCCTGGGCGCTGTCCCTGAGCCTCTCTGTGCTCAAGGCGAGCGCTCTACCACTTGAGCCACAGCGCCACTTCCAGCTTTTTCTGTGTCTGTGGTCCTGAGGAATCGAACCTAGGGCTTCATGTTTTGTAGACTTTCATGTCTTTGAACCCTCAGCCTCCAGGTTTCAGCTTCCCGGGTAGCTAGGATTACCAGTGTGAACTGCTGACATTCGGCTCCTTTGTATTCTAGTTTGTAGTTTCTAGAATATCGTTTCTGCAGAGTTTTTTTTTTTTTGGGTCCGGTCGTGGGGCCCAAACTCTGGGCCTGGGCGCTGTCCCTCAGCTCTTCAGCTCAAGGCTAGCGCTCTACCACTTGAGCCACAGCGCCACTTCCGGCTTTTTTTTCTTTTTG
>NW_012267245.1:6913076-6927355 GCF_000151885.1 Dipodomys ordii
TTTTTTCTTTTTGCTTATGTGGTGCTGAGGAATCGAACCCAGGGCCTCATGCATGCAAGGCAAGCGCTCTACCACTGAGCCACCTTCCCAGCCCTCTGCAGAGCTTTTTATTGGAATGTGATGCTGACTTTTGTCCAAGGATTTTCCTCCATCTGTTGAAAGGCTTGTGTGATTTTTGTTCATGGTTGCATTCATGAATTGTATGACATTCACTGATTTGCATACGTTGAACCCACTATTGTACCCTAGAATGAAACTAACGGGCATGGGATGTTAAATGTTGCTAGCAAGTCTTATTTTCAGAATTTGTGCATCAATGATCATTAAGGAACTTGTTTGACAGTGTTTGCTGTTTTTTAAATGTGTGTGTCTGTGTGTTTTCAGGTTAATATGGTATCTTACAGTGGGTTTGGTCAGACTTCTCTCCTCTCCAGTCAGGGGGATAGTCTGAGGAACAGTTATTAGTTCTTGAAGAATCTGGTAGAATCCGGTGGTGAGTCCATCCAGTCCTCCTTTGTCAGGAGACATTTTATTATTGTTTCCAGCTCACCGCTGGTATAGAGCTGTTGAAACGGCGTCTATGCTCTCAGTACAATTTTAGTACCTCTCCTGCCTCTGGAAATTCATGTTCGATTTTCCAGTCTCTTGTCATATAGGCTTACCAAGTATCCCTAAAGGAATGCTGACGTTTGTTTCCGGCTGGCCAGGCAGGAATGCTGCCTGCATTCCTGGGATGAACTCTCCTTTATTGCAGTGGCTAGTTCTTTAAATATCCAGCAAGATCTGCTATCTGGAGCCTGTTTTGTTGAGCATTTTGATGTCAGTCTTCTTAGGGATACTGGTGTGTGGTTTCCTTTGATGATTTTATTTGGCTTTTTTTTTTATTTTATCAGTAATAGCTCATACAATGCTGTAAAAGGCGTTTCAAACTCTTGTTGGAAGAATTTGAGAAGGATTGGTGGTAAGGACTTGGTAGAATTTAGTCATGAATTCTGGCTTTTTCTTCGTTAAGGTTTTCAATTTCTGTAAAACTTCTGCAACTATAAGGATTTTTAGATTCTCTGTTTCTTCCTGGGTTAGTTTTGGTAGTAGCTTGTATTTATCTAGGAATTTGTGTCTCTATGTGTAAGCTACTGAATTCGGTGACATTCAGATCCGTAGGATTATGACCAAAGTATCAGTCACCATATTCCTACATTGATTCCCATGTTCAGACTAGAAGCCTTCTTTCTTTTTCCTGATTGAACCTGTAAACATCTGTTGATCTGTTCACATACCCCCAACACTTTTTTTTCTCATGCTTTACCTGTTCTTCTGATTCTGTTTCACCCATGTATGTTAACATTGCCCTTTCTTTTCTTTTGGTTTGAGCTCTTCTCATTTCTTAAGTTAAGATGGGTGATGTCGTGGCTGGTGTCCGATGCCTCTTCTTCTGGTGATGTGATTTTCTGTGATCTCCTGCTGCATGTTTGCTGGCTGCTCACACTGTCAGTTTCCTGGGGCAGAGAAGATGGAACCTCCCTCCCTTCCCCCCCCCCAGCCCCTCTGCAAGTCCTTTGGACAGTGGGTGGCAGCTCTGGCGTGGGGTGCGGGCGTGGCACTGAGCCACACACACGCCAGCCTGGCCTGGCACCTACCACTGCGCTCAGTCTGGCCTCCACCTGGTGACCTTCCTGCCTCGGCCTCCAGAGCACTGGGATTACAGGTCCTGTGTGTCACTCCACCCAGCAGGATGGGGTTTTGTGGATGAGCTCACTCTGTCCCCGCGGCCGCCGCCGCCTCACTCACATGTTGTAGATACTGTCAGTGTCCGCGTTCCTCACTGCTGGCTCAGAGCCAGGACTACGCTGCTCACAGCCACAGGTCACTGAGTCACCTGTGGGGGACTGGTGACCTCTCGTTCCCACGGGGTCAGGGGTCCTGAGCTGACAGATGGAGCGTCGTGGCAGTGGAGGTCGCCCAGCAGTTCTGACGCCAATAGGGAGGTTCCAGTTTCTCGTGAATGTGTGAGTGTGAGTGAGTGTGAGGCAGTTGTGTGTGTTTGGGGAGGGAAGAGGATGGATCTTGAGAGGAAGGAGATGTGAAGAGGCTGCGAGGAGTGAAGATGGGGGGAAATGCGAGGCCTGGGTGTGGGGCTGCCGGGCGAGGACCCGCGGGCCCTGCTGATCGCTCCGCGGCTCGGCTCCCGGCCCCGCGCCCCGCGCCCCGCGCCCAGCGCCCTCTCCCTGGCTCTGGCAGTGCTCTTCCCTTGTGGGACGGGGCGAGCGGGATTGGTGTGCCTTCCATGCTGGTGCTTGAACCCAGCTTGCCCAGTGGAATGAGAACTGACCTTCATGAAGCCAGGCAGGGTGCAGCTGCGCTTCCAGACCAGGCCTTTCCCCCGCGCCTGCTGCTTCTCCCACCACTGGGCTCGTCTTGTTCTTTTGATGATAGATCATAGTTAATTTCTTGTGCCATCACTTGGACCCATTAACTCCATACTAAAATTTAAAAAAAAAACCCTCTTGTTTTCCTTAAAAGTCTAGTTTGCCCCGATCTCTTGAATCTGTAGATAATAGGTAGGACATTACGGTTTTGATTGCCTCTCAATCTTGGTTGCAGTATTGAAAGCCTAGATAGAAACTAAAGAAATAATGAGTGGGTAAATGCAGACTTATAAGTGGCCTCCATTCACTTTCTCCAAGCGATGTCGTGGGCTATGCTATTCCCCGGCTCCACCTACGCTACCCCCCTCCTCTGACCTTATCTTTCCCTCTCTCCCTTCCTCCTTTTATTCTCCACAACCTACTAAGCCGAAGAAGTCAGATGCCCAGAACCCCACCGGCGTCCAGGAAGTTATGTTCAGACTTCAGCTTTCCCACTTGGCATCCTTGTGACCTTCAAAAGCCTTCTGACCTGTTGGGCCGGGTTGCCTAACCTTTATAACGTGGGTAGAAATAGCACCTTATCATGTACGCCTGTGGGGGAGATCGGGATAGATGGTGCACACGGAAAGGGCCTAGAACAATGCCAGGAAGAGTACGCTTTCCACGCTAGCTGCTGTGGCGCTTCGGGCAGCCTGGGATTTCAGCAGGAAACGTGAACCTCGGTAAAATAAATTATATTTTATAGAGGTGTGCCGTTGTTTTTAATAGAAAAAGAAGCTGGGGCTCAGAGGAAGGCCAAACAGATTTAGAGGCTAGGTCAAATTGATGACAGTAAAGCCTGTCTTCCTTGAGCGTATATGAACAGCAGTGCCTCTGTTGGCTAGTCAGTCCATTCTCTGCCTTGTTCCCCTGCCCCGTAGTCCCGGTTAAAAAAGGCCATCTTTGAAATCTGCAGGCCCAGCGTTGGCCTCACCACTAAGAAAAAGTGAGCAGCTTCCCGAGCTTTGAGAATCCGGATTTCTTGCACTGATCATGGAGACGCTGTCTTTGTAAGAGTCACGTGAGCCCTGGCAGGGACGCAGTCTGACATTACCAGGAGTCCTGCTCCCCGGGAGCTGCCGGCCCGGCGGTGAGCGAGGGCTGGGGTGGTCTTGTGAGGTCGCCGGGTCCTCCCCGGGCGCCACTCCCTGTTTCCAGGGAGACACCTCTCCCGCTAGCCTCTGATGCCTGGCCCGCTCTCCTGGAGCCGCAGACCGCAGCTCTTCCACACCCCGGGACCCGAGGCAGCGAAATGCGGGACAGAGCTTTTGTTCAAGTAGAATCACCAGGGGATGGCAGGCATGGTAGTACTTTTCCCAGAAGAGAATCATTTCCTCTCCTGTAGTGACAGCAGAAAGCCGCTCCAGGTTAGCAACCTGTTAGGCCAGGCGGTTGGGTCAGGGTCCCCCTCTCCTGGCCACCCCTCGCGTCCAGGCCTCACCGACCCCGGAGCATCTTGTCAGCGGCCTGTGGGGACACGTTAATCCTTGTGTCAGTGAATACAACGGCCTGGAAATGGCTCCTTGGAACCATTAGACTAAGTGTGTTACAAAGACCCGGCACTGACCGGTCCCAACCGCGGGCAAAATCTGCACTTCTGGTTCTGATAAGAACGACTTCAGGGCACAGACAATAGCAGCACATCTTGAAACTGTTTCTTTTCTCCTTGGGAACTTGCAGGGAACCATATGTTCATATTAGAGACCTATCACCTCAGGACTTCATTGGAAAAACTATGGCTATTGTAAATGCTCTCTTTTAGCAGCTCAAGCACCCCCATTCTCTGGCCCTTTCCAGAGCCTTCCAGAAAGCCTCCAACTGCTTTACATTAAGTGCGTATAAAAACAATTTTCCCTTGGACAGGTTTTCTTTGTGATGTGTTTCTGTGATTTTTTTTTCTTCCATTAACAGGTTCAGGCATTTTGGCAATTTCAGTGCTAAAGGGAGAATAATGGAGGTTTAATTCAATAAACCGCAGCGGATTAGCCAAGAGGGAGGAGTGGGCGGTTGTGAGCTGCGCTGGCCGGGGCTCTGGCCGGGCCTTCTTTGCCCCTCAGCCTCTGCCTGGCTCTGGGCTGACCAGGACAGACGTGGTCTGTCTCGCAGAAGGCTTTGCTGGTTGGGCAGAATGTGAACTCAGGTGCATGCTGGGGAGGCTTGGCGGGGGGGGGGGGGGGGGCTCTGGCCTTCCCAAAAGCAATCGGCAAGCATTCTCTGCATGACCACAGGAAGAACTAGCAAGGCCTTCCCTGTTCCAGCCGAAGGAATTTATTTCCAGTATTGAGAGAAGAGGTTTAAAAACAATGAATGGGATATTGGGGGGGAAACTAAGTCCTGTGGGTGGGAGGCCCAGAAACCAGTGACCAGACTTTTCTGGGAGATGAGAGGATCCATTATTCAGCTCAAAGAAACCCAGCAAACACAACACATTAAATGCAGCAGAGCCACCGAAAGGATTTGTGACTGTGAACTGTAAGAGTGAAAGAATTAGAAGGGAAAAAAAATGGCTGCACTACTAAACATATCCAGCACGAGAACTTGATAATAAAAACATTTCCAGATAAGTCCCTCGCTCTTTGTAAAATGCCACTTGGAAGATTTTAATGGAGTCTAGGGAAATGTACAATCCTGTAAGCACTCGGGAGTGCTCTGCGTGTATTTCTCTTCTCCAGTTCTGTTTTTGCATAAGGTGCATTCTTTTCATGCCAGAAGCACCTGCGGCCACAGAATGAACCAGAGGTCGGCTCAGGGCACAGCAGGAGGTCGCTGTCTCCGAGACAGCGGATGCGGGAGGAAGTGTCACGCAAAGCAGTGCTGCGCGCCTCGCCTCGCGGAGCTTCCTTCCTTCCTTTCTTTTTTTTTTCTTTTTGCTTATGTGGTGCTGAGGAATCGAACCCAGGGCCTCAGGCATGCAAGGCAAGCGCTCTACCACGGAGCCACCTTCCTAGCCCCATCGCGGAGCTTTCTTATGTGGGGGTCATTTCCGAAGTCCAGTTCCCTTTGCGTCCGGTTGCAGGGACGGGGGTGGGGCAGGGGTGATGGTGTGATTATTGAAGGTCAGCAGCTCCTGGCGCCCCGGGGGTCTCTGCCCCACGCCCTTCCTGCGCTGTAGAGTGAAGGGCGTCTCGCTCCGATGAGCTGGGATGAATCGACTCGACAGACCTCTCCTCAGGGTGGGCACAAACATTCTTCCAGGAATAAAACCTAAGAGCCTGGGATGAAAACTGACCAGGAACAAAGGCCTGGTTAATTGCAAGAGGAACAAATCACTCACAGAGCTGAAGTCCAGGGCTGTCCACGGGTGAACCATTTCCGTTCATATACTCTGGTCACCTTGCTGTACATTAATGCCCAGGAACCATCCAGAATAATCTTACTTATGCTCTTAGAATTTCCACACTCAGTCCCATGGTGTCGGAATGCCGCAAACTTCAAAGCAAAGCCACAGTGATGGCACCGTTTCTCCAGAGAGCATGGATGATATAGCGCAGGACTCAGAATACTGCACACAGCACGGAATATGCACACGACACAGAATATGCACATGACACAGAATATGCACACGGCACAGAATATGCACACGGCACGGAATATGCACACAGCACAGAATATGCACACGGCACAGAATATGCACACGACACAGAATATGCACACAGCATGGAATATGCACACAGCACAGAATATGCACACGACATGGAGTCAGCCATATCTGTTCTGAGTAGTTTCCACAGCTTGCTGAAGTTTTCCTTGATATTTAAAGACTTCTTTGCATAGTGTGGGTCTGTAATTAGAAGGAAAATTTCTTTAAAACATAATTGATCTTGGAAACAATCTCTATAGAGTCTTACATGTGTGCTTCCTCATGAAGCCCAACGAGGGATCAGTTACAGTCTGCGTGACCAAGCTTTCTTGGTTTCTTTTCTTTTCTTTTTTTGTTGTTGGTAGTGAGGCTTGAACTCAGGGCCTGGGCGCTGTCCCTCACCTCTTCAGCTCAAGGCGAGCGCTCTACCTCTTGAGCCACAGCGCCACTTCCAGTTTTCTAGTGGTTTATTGGAGATAAGAGTCTCATGGACTTTCCTGCCCGGGCTGCTTTGAACTGTGATCCTCAGCTCTCAGCCTCCTGAGTAGCCAGGATGACAGGTGTGAGCCACCGGCGCCCGGCGCTTTCTTGGTTTCTAAGGGATGATCACATCCTGAAAAGCATTATGGGATTGCAAAATGAAAATGAAAGGAGCCAGGAAGGACGGGGTGGGGAGCTGCTCTCCGGTTTTGAAGCCTGGCTTGCAGATTACCTGTCTAACGTCCGTCGGTTCACAGCTGCTCCGATCAGCTCTGCAGGGCGGTCCCTCACCGTCCCTCTATGTTTATGGGCACGTCACTATTACAGGACCTGAGATGTGTTTGTCGGACTCACTGTCGGCATGAAGCAGAATTGCCCAAGGAGCTGGATCCGTGTGAGGCCGTTCTGATCTGGGGAAAGGGCAGAGAGGTACAGTGTGCCAGCCCGTAGACACACTGACTCTTGTGCCTGGGTGTGCTTGAGGCTGTAAGCAACACGCGTGTGTGCTCGCACACGCACATACACATGCTCTCTCTCACACACAGAGTTGTTGCTGATGACATTGTATTTTGGAGCAAGAACTGGCAAAGAATGACTATTGGGTCAAGTATGGTCTGTGGCCTATTTTTGTCAATAAAGTTTTATTGACACACAAAGACCCCCGTTGTGGGAGGGGCTGGCTTGTGTCCCTGGTGGCCTGGTACAGCACACGCAACATGGAGTAGTCTCTGCAGATTCCCCCAAGCCCACCAAGCCTAGACTCTTTTTTTTTTTTTTTAAGGATTTTTTTATTTTTTTTTTATTTTTTTTATTTTTTTAAATTTAATTTTATTTTATTTGTGAACATACTGTACAGAGGGGTTACAATTGCATGGGCAGGATAATGCGTACATTTCTTACCAAGCATTGCAGCCTCCTCCTTTGTTTACCCTTCACATCCCTTCCCAGCCTCCCCCCTCCTTAAATAATGTTCCCTTTTTTTTTTTTTGCCTGTCATGGATGCTGCCCCTCAGCTCTTCAGCTCAAGGTTAGCGCTCTACCCCTTGAGCCACAGCGCCACTTTCAACTTATTTTTTTGCTTATGCGGTGCTGAGGAATTGAACCCAGGGCCTCATGCATGCAAGGCAAGCGCTCTACCACTGAGCCACCTTCCCAGCCCCGCCTAGACTCTTTACTATCTGGCTCTTCATAGAAAAAAGGTCATTTAAGTGATGAGCTATTTCTCTAGCAGATGAGAAGCCTCCGGAATAAAGGATGGGTTGTGTCTCACATGTATTAGCTTCTAGTGATAAAGATGAGCCACAAGCAGTTTTCAACACAATCGGCATACGTTGTTTCTTTCTAATTATATAACAAATAGGACTCCACTGCTTCTGTTCCTGACCCGGCCCGTTTTATTCCTGACTCGGCTGATTTTATTCATGACTCCTTTCATATGCGGGGTGACCGGGAGGTTAAACAGTGGGATATTTTCCACCTAAAGTGTTCATAACCACGGTTTCAGTGCGAAAGCTAAAAACAAAGCGGCCCTTCCTGGAGACGTTTGGGGAAGTCTTTCGTGGTCGGTCAGTCATCACAAACTTGCTTCTGAATATATCTTCTGACAAACTCAGAGTGTTAAAAAGCACCCCGATTTGCTTACCATTCATCAGAAGTGAAGCGAACCCCTAGCTTGAGGAGAAATGTACGGAAGTGAGGCGTGCAAGGCACCATTTGCTTTTTCCAGTGGATGTCATTTCCTTACCCAGCAGAACGGGGCAGTGGCCCGCCGATCGCAAATGTGAATATACCCACAGCAAGACATGTGAGCGTGTTTTCTCTGGCAGGAACAAGAGGAATGGCCACATGCACATGCACATGCACACGCACACGCGCATGTGTGTGAGCACACACGCATGTACAGGAGCGGATGAGATGCGTGAGCTCTCCAGGACGATGCACTTGAATGTGGGACTTTTGGAAAAGCGTGTAAACACTGTCTCAGAATTGGTGACTTAGATTTTTTTTTTAAGATAGGGTCTTTCACAGAGTGAAAGTGTTAGGGTTTGGCAAAGTCTGTCTGTTTTAATTTTGTCAACTGCTATCACTTTACTGTTAAGACTAATTAAAGTGAATTCACCTTGAATAAACAGTTTTAGTTTGCCATCTTGGTAAGACAACGCTGGGAACATATTCCTTAAAGGTAATTTCCATTGCTCAAGTTTTTATCTTATTTATTTATTCATTGCTGGTCCTGGGGCTTGAACTCTGGGCCTGGGCGCTGTCCCTGAGCTTCTTTGGCTCAAGGCTAGCACTCTACCACTTGAGCCACAGCACCGCTTCTAGCTTTTTCTGAGCGGGTTATTGGAGATAAGAATCTCAGGGACTTTCCTGTCCAGGCTGGCTTTTGAACCACAATCCTCAGACCTCGGCCTCCCGATTACCTGGGATTATAGATGTGGAAGATCTGTGGTGCTAAATATGCTAAACATGCGCAGAGTCCGTTAAATAGGTGTTTTGAAGTTGCTTTCCTGGTGTGTTTTTGTTTTTGTTTTGCCATGCACCGAGCCCATGCACGCTAAGCCTGTGTTCTCAGCAGGCTCGCCCCAGCCCTTCTCTTTCTGGGTCTCATTTTTCTCTAAACTTGTCTTGCAGGCTGCACCATTGAGAGTATGAATATTCATGGTTGTCACACTGCTTGTAAGTTTTCATAAATACGTATCCCTGTGTGATTACCACTTAAGTCAGTATACAGCGCGTGTTCATCATGCCAGAGAGTACTTGTATTTTCCCTCCAGTCCTTCCGTAGGCAACTTACGTGGATCGCCATAAATGAGCTTTGCTTTTTCTGAAGTATATATTACAGCCATTTTTTTTGTTTTTGGCCAGGGTAATGTAGGCTGTTACTCTACTGCTTGAGTCACGCCTCCAGTCCTGTTTGGTTTGATTCCTTTTGAAGTTTTCTGCCGAGGCTGGCCTTCTGTTCTCAGCCTCCTGGGTAGCTGTGGTGATCGACGTGAACCGCCAGCCCCGGCAGTCCTTTGACTGGGGTGACACCTATCCCAGCGTGAAGGGGAACAGCCCTTGCTCTTCCGCTTCCTGCCTGTTTGCCGCGGAGAAGTGGGGACTGCTGTGGACAGACGGGGTCTCTGTTGGGGTGCATGCCTCATTTCCCCCCTCCCCCCTCCCCCCAGGGAGCCCCTGCCGGGCTCTGGCAGAGTGGACCCCATTAATGTTCTCAAGAACCAGCGTTGTCCACACCGCGGCCGTGGCGTTCAGATCTGGAGGCCTGTGCGATGCGTCTCTTCTTAGGAATGTACATCTCCATTCATGGAGGTCACAGAGGTCACACGGGAGTCAGGACCCCCCCCCCCACCGTGGTGGCTGGGTTCAGTGGCTGTGGCGTCACCTTACTGGGATGCACTAGAGGGCCTTAAGTGGGCAGGGAGAAGAGGGTTCAAGTCCTCCTCCCCGACTGTTCTAAAGCATCCAGTCTGAGTCCTTCCAGAGTCCTGGACAGCCCGGAATCCGGGTCCTCTACACTGTGGCTGAAGTTAGCACCAAGAGAAGGAAGGGGGGCGGGTACCACCTGAGGAAGTGGAGGCCTGTCCACCAGAACGGAGCCCCACGAGTAAGTCAGGTAGGCAGAGTCAGGCAAATAAACGGAAACCACTCAGGGCATCTCATTCTTGATGTTTCTGGAGTCTGTCCCTGACGCTACAAATGGTTCCTTGGCATTTCCGCGTCAAACTTGGTCGCAGAGGAACCGGTCCTGATGGGCGGCTGGCCGCGGCCGCTGCACTCCTGCTGGGGCGCAAGCGCAGCACAGTGGGCCTGGCTGAAAACGCCGCCCGGGAAGGAGCCGGCTCCCAGAACCCGCCTGCCTCCACCCTGTCAGCTCAGTCACCCGCCCGATTCCTGTCCCCGCGCGCGCGGCAATCAATGATACAATAATAAGCATCTGACACTTCTCAACTGGAAGAAGGGCTTAGAACTCCCTGAAGGTTTTATTTTTCCTGAAAGTTGACTGACAGCTGACAGGGATTTCCTAATCCCTTCCCTCTAAGTGACTTGGTGGCTCTGGGTTCTGACCCTGGGTATGCCAGCCCTGGGGGGGAGAAGGGGGTGGGGAAGGGGGATGGGCCAAACAGGGGCCGCAGAGGTGTGTGTCACCGTGGTCATAAATCCTGCTAGATGCATACGGTTGCCTAGAAGAATGCCACTTGCTTTTGGGTAAAATCTCCAGAACATAGAAGCATGAAGGCCAACTTAAATGCCTTTCTATTCATCTCAGTGATTTCAGATGGCGGTTTTAGTGTTTGAAACCCTCTGCTTCATTTGGAAGCATGCCTTCCACCATGGCCCAGAAGAGGGAGAAGCCTCACTCCTACAGGGACTGACTTGAAAGTACTTAATCTTCATTCATCAGATTTAGCTTAGCAACCACCTTCCACATCCCCTGCCCAATCTCTTCCTGACGAGAATCATCTAGTCTCACTTGAGTATTTCTAGCGATTACAAACTCATTATGTGTTAGAGGATCTTTCTCTTTGGGGAAATTACTACACGTTTCTCCCTTATCTTGAGATAAAATCTGCATTTCTGCCTCTCCCAGCGTTACAAGACAGGTGACTTCATTCCTTACGAAACAGCCCTTCGGGAGCTTTTCCGATGCTTGCAGTAAGTTCTTGTGGTTCTACCCAGGTCTCCCTCCGCCCCTTCTCTGGAGTTGGACCCGGCATTGCCTCTGGCCGTGGCCCCAGGACGGCTCCCTTGCAGCCCCCGTGATCCCCGTCTGGACCACCCCACCAACCACTGGGGCACCATCCTGAGGATTTCCCTTCGCTTGCAAACATTTGATCTCATGAGCTTCTTACACGGGGTGGGGTCTGAAAAAGGCCCCTGGCTATTTAAGAAGACCAAGTCCCCCACGCCCTGGCCGGGTTTTAAGACAGAGGACTTGGCTAGCTAACAAACGTACAGCCGGGTCCTGAGCAGCGTGGAGGAGGCCCGGCGGATGTTTTAAGAAGGAAATGCGTGCTGCTTATCAGATGCTTAACACCTGGCTAACGGCAGGTAAGCGTGTGACGCTGGGATGGATCCTCAAAGCATCTGCTTGAGCTCAGGAAGCTCTCTTCATGCTTGTTACGTGGAGAAATTGGAGCGTAGTAGAAAACCCGGCCACAGTACTTCTTCCTAAGAGTAAGGTGACGGAGCGTTTGCACCCCAGATCCATCCACCACCACCGGGAAAGCACTTTTCTCTGGCAGCTGGGTTGCATCTGCCCCTCTTTTAAGCATGCTTAGGCTCCACTGGACACGCTGGCACATGCCTGTAATCCCAGCCCTAGGGGGACATGGGCCAGAGGCCAGAAGCTTGAAGGCAGCCTGGGTTGGGTCTCGAGACCCCGTCTGGACAGACAGACAGACCAGGTCGGCCCAGGCTGGCTGAGGAGGTCTGAGCGGTGGGTGGGCATGGAGGGATTTGGAGGAAAGATGTTGGACCTATAAACACAAAATGTCTTGCAGGAGAGATACAAGTAAGAGAATGTATGCTAGAATCAAGAAGTCCTAGACAAATTGCAGAGATGTCACGTTCTGACCTGAAGATCAGAATTTAAGGGGTGCTAGCACGCCCCGCCCCCGGGCGTGAGTCTGGGCCACGAGGCAGGTGCCTTTAGTGCCCGGCTGTGTGAGGCTCTCCCTTCTAGAAAGAGCTAGCTACATCATTTTACCTGGGCTCCGAGGCAGCATGGGCATCACGCCGGAGAGATCCCCGTTTCCTGGGTCTGAGTCCAACCCAAAGCGCCCGGGTTTTACAGTGCTGCCCGGGCGGCTCTGTGTTTACAGCTGAAGCAGAGAAGCCTGGGTTTAGTTAGATTTTCTAGGCCCCAGAGAAGTTCCCCAGCCTTTCTTCCAGACAGGAGCACGGTTTCGGCACTGGAGACGGTGCTTCGGTCAGAGGATGTGTTCCATGCGGCGCTTTACCTGCGCGGCTTCCTGTCGGACGTCAGTAGATCCCCCCCCCCCCCTCCCCCGCCCCGGGCCCTCCACGTGTCCCTGCCCCAGCTGCGGCCTTGTGGGGGACCTGGATGTGTCACGCTCACCCGGGGTCTCGTTGGAGCTGCCCCGTGGGTTGGGCACGGTGGTGGAGAGGGACTTGCCAGCACCCCATGCATGGCTCTACCCGAAAGCAAGCGCCACCGCCACAGCCGCGTTCGTCCCCTGGTTTTTCGGCCGGGTCTTTGAAGCAGGTCCGTTTGCTGCAGTGTTCCCGAAACATGGGCCTGGGTTGGCTCTGGGGGCTGTTGCTTAGCAATATGGATGACATGCTGAGGGTCAGCGCGTGCGCCTCGCTGGCCAGGGCCTGGCCGGGGCAGCCGGCCGGTTCCCCGCGAGCTCCTGTCACCGCGGGGAGACCAGCGCCCGGTGCGCGTGGCGAGAGGAGAGCCCGGGAGCGGCCACGGCACGCACGCCCCTCAGACTTCAGAGTGTTTCTGGAATACATCCACGCTGCACCGACACAGTCGCGGGGAAAAGCTAAGTGGACACGGACTCCTCCTTCACCTGAGGAGGAGGTGAACCTCTCTGAAGCAATAGGCTCAGAGGCCTGGCATGACGCGGCGCTCTCTCCCTCAGAGCCCGAGAGCTTCTTTGCAGTGTGTGTGTGTGTGGCTGCCGCCTTCCAGAATCCTCTCCAGGAGATGGATGGTGCTGGCCGTGGCGCTGATGGCAGTCACCCGAGGAGTGGCGCTTGTACAATGTCATTTTTAAACAGGGCCTTCCTGAGTGATTTGTGTGTTTTATTACTCAGGCTGAGATGATTATATTCTCTTACTTGGGGCCCTTTTGCCTCAGGCTTAAATTCGGCCGTGGATCATGAGTGATGGGTTCCAGATCCCGTCGGAAGCCTTGGAACGGCATGCCAGGTGCTAGAGACCTCGTGGTACCTTCTCCCCTTCAGGCCCAGCGCCTCGTGGTCCTGCAGGTGGTGAGTGGGGTGGTGGGGGCCCGTCCTGCGGACCTGACCCCACCCCGGGCCACCTTGCGAGCTTGCTGTGATGGTACCGTCTCCAGGAGCTGCCGGGCTGGGCACTGCGCCCTCCCAGGCCCGCCCAGCTCCGTCCTGACCCTTTGCAATCCAGCGCACTCAGGCTTCTGGAGTTCACGCACTGGGGACTCTGCAGCAAGTCTGCCACGCCCCTGAAACCAGCTGTCAGTTCCAGAGACAAGATGAACAGAATGCCCTGACTACAGGCCTATCTACGCCCATCGCCCTGGCCCCCTATCCAAAAGGCTCCTTCGAGGTGGGAAGTCATTAGCATCTTTGGAGCACAGTCCCGTGGCAGCCAGGGGATGGTGTGTGGCCTGGGAAGTGTCCTTCGCAGCGCTGGCCGTTAGGAGGGGGGGCGTGGTGGGGGGGTCATGTGGCGTGTTAACCGTGAGTCAGAGAATGGAGGCGGTGAAATAAACCTGGTGTCGGCTTAGCTGAGCCCGCAGCCCAGACCGCAGTTACCTCCTTGTGGGCGTGGCGGACCTGAGACTTTTCCACCCAGGGTCCATCGACGTGACACAGGCGGCTGCGATACAGGAGCCGAGGGCCGGGGACGGTCATCCAGGCTGGGAGGCTGGGGCGGAGACGGCTGGGGCTGGCCCGGGTTCCCCGAGCGTTCCAGAAGTCCCTGGAGCCAGACTCTGGCGATTGATCGGTGGAGACCGAATGTAACAGTGCCACCGGATTGTGAAAACCCAAGCCAGCTCGCAGTACCTGAACAGACCCTGATGGACAGTTGAGCTCAGGCGCGCGCCTGAGGACGTCCACCTGAGAACACAGGG
>NW_012267245.1:6930417-6932085 GCF_000151885.1 Dipodomys ordii
GGGGGGCAGGGGCGTGCGTGGGTCGGGGGGCAGGGGCGTGCGTGGGTCGGGGGGCCAGGCCTCCCAGGGTCGGGCAGGGCGAGGGCACTTCCGTGTGTCACCTTCCTTCCTGTGGCCCTGGATCTGCGCGATGGGCTGTGGGAAGCAGAGTTTCCCCCTCTTTCCCCTGGGGTGGGCCTGCCCCCCTCCTCTCTCGGGCCGGGCACCCTCAGAGCTCGGCTCCCTGGCCGTCCCCCCGCGTGCGGCCCTTCGGGAGCCCGGCGTCGGGGGGCGGCCGCTCCCCGTCACCTGCGTGTTTGTTTGTAAAAGTCTCATTTTAAGCGGCGCGTACAAGTGGTAGCTACGCGCAGGGCACTTACTGTGTGTTGCTCTGGTACATTTGTTTGCTGTGTGTTGTTTAAATTGGCTTAAACACCTCTACCTTCTCAAAAGAAAATAGCATTAATTTTTGCAGCGTTCCTAGAAATAATAACGATTCTCTCTACCTGTTTCTCATTGTGTCGGCATATTTGCAGCATTGTGTTAAATGGTAAAAAAACAGCGTTGCTTTGCTGCTTTTTTATAGTAAGTGCACTGGTTTTTTTAACCATGAAGAACAATTACCACTGTTCTTACTGAGTTACATCCTGACTAGACTTGGGATGGGCCCAGGGCCCCACTCAGTCCCCTGAGCTACACCCCAGCCCTGACTTCTGACGTCTATTTAAAACATTAACATATTGTAATTTTTATTAACTGGTGATTATCGGTACATGGGGAACAGATCCTAAATTCAATTAAATATATAGGCCATACCCATTCCGTAATATAATAAGATTTTGAAGCTATTTTTTGTTTTATTCTATTTCCTCGTAAAAAAGCTTTTAAATTCTTAGTTGGTGCCACTGATTTCATGGTTTACAAAACACGTCTTCTTAGCTTCATTTTCCACGCACCTTCACAAGAGAGCTTGATTTTTGTTGCTTTTTTTTTTTCCTTTTTCGCTAGCTAATTTGCTAGGCTTCATAGCAGAATTGTCACCGGCACCCTTAAACAGAGAATCTGCCCCTCTTCTGTGTCCTGGAATGATTGGGAACTATAGACCGAAGCCCCCCACCCCTGCAGGCCGCTGTAGGCCTGCCCAGAACACTCAGGACGGGCTCTCTGTCCGCATCTTCACCTTCCTGAAAGGCAATTGTTCATTTTTTATCAGAGTCTAATTCTTCCTGGATTGTACGTGATAAGCGATGCATCCGGGTGTATCAGATGCTATTAAGGTTTTCAAATAGCTTGAGATACGTTGACATTCTCCAAACTAGTTTTTAAAGAATGCAGAAATGCGTCAGTCAGGGGGTAGATTTCATTCCTTAGTCAGTCCTCCACTCCTGTGTGGGACAGAAGATTCCAGCATGTGTCTCTCCTGCATGCATTTGCTCCCCGTCAGCTCCGGACTTACTGGTTCTCCTGTTGTAGTTACCCCGTGTCTTGGCACTGTCAGATGTGAGCTGGCAAAATTCATCGACCGACAGGGGCTTGAGGCTTTGCTGAGAGAGCAGATCAAAGCAGCGTTGGTCTTAGGGTGAGCATCAACAACAATAAGGGCTGAAGGACTCCGGTCTTAAGCCTGTCACCTTGTTTTGTAGTCATCATTGTAGTCCTCCTCCTCCCCCTCCCCCCTCCCCCCTCCCC
>NW_012267245.1:6934779-6950691 GCF_000151885.1 Dipodomys ordii
GGGTGGGGGGGAGGCTGGGACTGCCTACTGCGAGGGGAGTGAAGGTTTGAAAAATGAGAGCCTCCCAGAAAGAGGATCAAAGCAGCGACTCTTCTTGCCCAGGCACGGGACAACGGTGAAGAAAAACTAGCTAATTGTAGGCAATTAATGAAACACAGGAGGAAAGCGGAGGGAGAGGGAGAGGGAAGGCGAGGGTCTCGGGGGACTGTCGGGATGCAGGGAGACGCCACAGTCAAGCAGAATTCTCGACAGGTGGTTTAACGAGACCTCGCCATCAGGGGGACGCGTCTAGGTTGGGGTGTCATTACCCTCTCCTTTCGTGTTTATTGAGTTTCGCTTAACCATCAACTTGACCTGGAGGGGCCGTCATCCGTGTGGCTCTAACTGTTATTAACACAGGCCCTGGGCTTTCCCGTGCAGCTCCACACGGACCTAACGCTGGTCCCTGCGCTCCGGCCCTCCCTCCCCGTCTCCCTGCGCTGTGCGCCCGTCCAGGGCTTCCCTGCTCCCAGCTGACCTCCTCCACAGCCAGCGTCTGTCTCCGTCCTTCATCATACTGCCCGGCATCCACTCTCGCTTCATAGCTTAGAGCCCTGTGTAGCCCTCCTGGCCGCCCAATAGGACGGAGACACCTTGCTAAGCTGTTTTGGTGTTTTATTGGGGCGAACCATGCCGTACGGATACTGCTTTCTGACACTCGGTGTCCTGGGTGCTCTGTTTGACTGTGGCAGGGAAGAAGGCGTCCACGTTCCTAATCAGTGCCAGGTTCACAAACAAAGCTACCTTAACGGAGGACAGACATGTAAGAAAAACATAGAGAAAAAGCTTCGAGCCATGTTTAACTTTTACCCGGCCCGGGAGACTTCTGGAGGAAGTGTGGATCTGAAGAAACAGGTTTTAACCCGCTTGCTCTGTCTGCTGGCCTAGCGGCTGGATGTATAGTGCTAAGGAATTCACGTCAGGGCGGCTGGTAGCATTTGCTCGGGTCCTCCTCTGAGCCTCGTGTCCACCCCCATCCCTTCCCCCGGCTATGGAGAGGGCACCTCCCGGGTGATGGTCTTACCACGACCACTTCAGGAGGAAAGTGTGAGGCCAGGGGGAGCGTGAACTGCCCGGCCAGGGGGGCTGCGTGCCGCCCGTCCACCACCCCGGGGTTCTCTCAGAGACATTGGCCTCAGGGCTGGGACGGGAGGGGTGGCTGGGAGGAGCAGGAGGGCTGGGGGAGGGGAGGGTTGAGAGGTATGGTGAGAATGAAGAGGTTCTGCCGTGCTGGTGCAGTAGGGTGACCAGCTCGTAAATCACAGTGAAGTTTCAAGAAGCAGGGCAGGGTTTTGGATGTTTGCCGTTGTAGTTTCTGTGTCATGGTTTTGGGGTTGCGTCGTGGTCTATCCATCCAGGCACAGATGGTTTGATCACTTTCACCCCTCGGTTACTCTTCTTCATGCCCCTCTGGCTCCCCATTTTCTTTTCCACCTCCCCCTTTTATGATCTTCTTGGTTCTTGAAAGCCGTCTTCCTTGCTTCTGAACTGGAGGAAAACATGTGGTCCATGTGATCCTGTGATTCGTGGCTTTGTGGAATGGCTTTTCCCACGTAACATGCTGCATCTCCCAGCAGATGACTTAATTTGATTCTTGTTTTCACCATAGAGAAGTGGCAAATATTTAAGGAGATAAGTTGACTCATCTATACACTGTATATAGATGAATCATGATATCTCACGTTGTTCCACTAATATGCATATGCTTTAGTTGGAACCTGACAACTTTTTCATATAGTGTTCAATTCTAGTCACAAAGTTGAAATACTTACACACGAGCTTAACAACATGGTGAAGCATCTCTGTGGAATACACGCCCTATGGCTAGGGCCCAGTGCGTAAAAATTAATCATCTCTATATTCATCCAGCCCCCACAAAAATACCAACAGTTAATTTTTTCCCCTAGAATTTGAAACAGCGCTGAAGATGTAGGCAAAACTAAAAGTGCAAAAACAGCTAAAATATTTCTGGAGAAAAAAAAAACCAGGCGAGAATAACCTCCAAGAACTCTCAAAAGAGGCTAACTACCAACAGATGAAATAAAGTACAGGATGGACTAAGTAGGAGAAGCCAGGCCCCAGAAGTCCCATGAAAGCCTCGGATGTGACCTCAGGAAGCTTTCTTTCTGCTTCCCGTTCCCAGTCCACTGCGAAGGGCGCAGTGCAGGGGCTCAGGTCCGCGGTCTCCCCTGGGAGACCCCAGCCTACCGGGGTCTCGCCGGCTTCCACGGAGCATCTTAGAATTCCACCAGGAGAAGCCGCCAACAGTGCGGAATAGACGTGGGAGGTAGTGCTGTCTGGGTGCCACTTCAGATCACTGGGACCGCAGCTGCCTCCCAGTTTGGTCCTGAGGGTGAGAATCTGTAATCCTTACACCAAGTGAACCCCAGCGGGAAAGCTTGGAATATGTTCCCAAAGGAGGATGGTGAATTCGTAAATAAAAATAGAAACTCCAGAGATACCCATGAGTTTTGAATTGGCAATTTGGAAAAAAAAAGCCAAAAAAAAAAATAAACCATTCATGGTGGATTACAAATAAAAATAACAGTAGAACTTCATTTTTCCCTTCCAAAAAAGAATCACTACAAATACACTTTGTTGTGCACAGAGTAAATAAGCCATGACATGAAAAACTTGCTTGTTTAAAAGAATGAAGCAAATGTATGTGTATGAAAATTATTGAGGTTGTATTGTGTGAAAAAATAGAGCCTAGTGTGCTACCTTTGTGTGAAACACAATCCCACCCCCCTGTGTGCAGACAGACAGGCTGTGTGCATGCCTAGGTAATCTTTCTCCTTGGGAGTATGTGATTGATTACAGGCGTTGGTCCTGTGAGAATAAGAATGAGGATAGATAAAACACAGACTTATTTTTCTTTGTTCAGCGTTTTTATGTCATTTGATTTCCTTTGTCATGTAAACTTTCCCTTTAAATATGTAAACCAATTATCCAACTAACCAATCAAATAAACAAACCCAGGTTCTGCACTCACTGTACCCTGTGAACAAAGTTGAAACACACTTAGGTATCTGAAATCTTTCATCAATTTGAGACAGTTGGTAATGCCAATTGTCTGAATCATATTTTTATCATGAACACCTCCAACTTTAAAGGAATCTTTAAAATTTTTATTGTAAAGATGCTGTACAGAGGGGTCGCAGTTACATGAGTCAGGTAATGAGTGCATTTCTTGTAGAATGTTGTTACCCCCTCCTTTGTTAGTTCTCCTATTACCTCTACCCCCCCAACCTCCCTTACTCCCCCCCCTCCAGTTGCAAAGATGGTTTCCAACACAGTGTCCTGTGGGTATCATTGTTGCAATGGGTCATCCTGTGTCCTTGCTTCAGTGTTTTGTTAACCCCTTCCCCTCCCCAAATTAGAAAAATGTATAGACAAGATGCAGGGCACCGGAATCAAGTACAGTAACAACAGGGGATCTACCATAGGAGGAAGAGCATACAAAAGGAACTAAAGAAATCACTTAGAACATTAAAAACAACAACAAAGAAAAACCTCGTGTCTCTATCTTGAGGTTCATTTTGCTTAGCATCATCTTACATGGTCATAGGTACATAGCTTTTGAGCTTTTCTGCTCATCTGATAAGATTATCCTAGACATACTAATTATCGAAAATAAGGGAAACCAGGGAACCTATGTTTCTTTGGGCGTGGCTCACTTCACGTAATATGATTTTTTTTCCAAGTCTTTCCATTTCCTAACAAATGGGGCGATGTCATTCTTTCTGATGGAAGCATAAAATTCATATATATATATATATGTCTGTCTGTATATATATATATATATATATACACAGACACACGCACACACACACACACACACACACACACACTCATCTACTGAGGGGCATCTGAGTTGGTTCCATAGCTATGGTGAATAATGCTGTGATGAACATGGTTGTGCTGGTAGCTTTAGTATGGCCTTGCTTTTCTTAAAATGTAGTTGTTTGATCAAACCTGTTGTGGACAATAAGGTCCACGAAACATGAAAATTTCTGTTCAGGTAGCCCAGGCCCACACACATACTCCCCGTCCACCCCTTCCTGGCCAACCAGGAGGAATGGGTCTTGGGGTTGCTAACGTGGGCACCCATGCCCCTGTTCTCTGAGGGGTGGTGCTTGCTGGATTGTAGAGACACCAGGGCTTCCTCAGTGATGTAGGTGACAGGTCCCTAGACAGGGGCGCAGATCTGCCTGGCTGCTGGCGTGCTCTAGCATTAACGCTAGCTCATGGTCCTACAGGACGACAGGAGGACAGCAGATCACAAGTAAGAGCAGAGGGCAAAGCCCATGGAGATGTTCCGGAGGCTCCCATGGAAGGCCTACTCTTCCTTCACACGTTCCCCCACTCCCCGGGTGACCCAGATGGGGACACGGGCAGGAGCTGTGCACCACCAGAATGCGCTCAGCCTGCTTCTCTTGGTCCACTTTTACACACTGTTGTTCAAGTCAGTTTTAATTATGGAGGAAAACAACACAAAACCAAAATAAATGAGCTTTACATTTTTTTCTGCATATGTACATATTTTTCTATCAACAAAGAATAATAGAAAGTGATAATGGCCCTAATTACCTTTCCACTGTACTCGTAAAACCCCCTTTTATGTCTTCTGCAATAACCTTGTGCAGGAGCCTTGGAAATCTCAGCTTCTCTGCCCATCTCCACACCCCTGACGTCTTCTGAGTGAGGGATAAGTGATATTTTGGGTGTCTGTTGGGATAATTACAAATGCGATAATATATGCAAATCTCATGTGAAGGAAATTATAGGTCACTGTGTTGTTTTTGTGGTATTTTGGTGGAGATAAAAGAAATTGCAATTCATTACCAGATTCTTAACATCTTTAATTTTGATAATTCTGGGCCATCAAAACACGGTTTCGAGACAAATCATATTATTTAGATTTTCCCACAAGACAGAAGCATTGGGCCTGTCACTCATACTCTCTGCAAACTGGAGCGGGGGAGAATGGGGAGGGTAGGAGGGAGGAGGAGAGGGGGAGAGAAAGAGGGTGAGCGGGAGGGCTCCCATCGACGAATTCATCGCTTTTACTGGGTAAACAAGGATTATTCATGAGTGTCGTGAAGATGAGCATTTTCTTCTCAGTAGCCAGCATGCATATTTCATTCCCTGCAAGCTTTACTCCTGAATCCTTCTGCATAAATATTGCTCTTCTTAGAAGCTTCCCCATCACCCCGGGAGAAGTGGAATCAGAAGCCAACGAGAGCAAATTATGGCATATTGAAAACCATAACACGCTCCCAAGCCGAACCCTCCCAGTCCCCCCCCCCCCCGGCCCCCCCCCCCCCGTGTCCGGGCTCACGTCGAGGCTACCCTACCTAGTAAGGCCGGACCGGGCTCAACATCTGGGCAGCTCTAAGCATCCGTCTCCCGAATGGCGTTGTGACTTTCACCGGCCTTGAAGTGACTCTAGTCCTCCCTGTGGCATTACCATTTGTTTTGAAAAATAGAATTTGGTGTTGCCTGTTTTGAGTGACAAGGTAGGAGAAATCATGTACAAGGATTGGCAGTTTTATTGGCTTGCGTGGGGGTTGGAAGGTAATTACATCTGAGGCATGCATGTTCTCGCCTTTTGTTGTTTGGATAGAATGGCAGAAGTAATTTTTCGTATTTATAAGCGACATTCTTAGTTATTTCACCCTCACCAACTGAGACTCCATTATGCTATTCCCAACTGTCTGAGTCAAAAAGCAAAGCCATACCCAACTCCCTTGTAGAATGATACATGGGAAAATCAAACTGTCTCATATAAAAACAGCCAACTGTATTTGCTGTGTCTCTCATCAGAAAACCATTTGGGTGCTTACTGAGCTACATTCCAGTCTAATATTAATTCTTCAAGCTTGAGAATGTGCACAAATCCATAAAGACAGCCCGGCTTGGCTGTAAACTCCGCTTCTTTCCAAGCTTTTATTCCCTCCTCATGGCTTGGAGGCTGAAGTCACTCAGGAGGAGATTAGACTTGTGTAGTGCTTACAAGAAAGACTTATGTGCTTCCAGAGTCCAACGGTGGATTGAGATCCTTCTACATAAAAAAATATATATGACCACGGTTCTCTTTTCTCACCCATGTGAAATGTGCTTCATGCAAGACTTTGGATTCATTGATTGATTGATTTTGCCAGTACCAAGGCTTGAACTTGGGGCCTTGAACTCCCATGAACATTTTTTGTTGAAGGCTAATGCTCTGTCACATGAGCCACACACCTCCACTCCCAGGTTTTTGCTGGTTGACTGGAGATAAGAGTCTCAGACTTCCCTGCCCGGGCTGGCTTTGAACCACGACCCTCAGATCTCAGCCTCCTGAATAGTTAGGATGACAGGTGTGAGCCACCGGCGCCCGGCTTTTGCTGTTGAGTTTGGTGTATTATGTCACAGGAACCACGTAACCCTCTTAACACCTTCTGTAAGACTTCTAAAGGCTGAGGTCTCCAGATTCGAGAGACCTTTTGGGACAGGGCCCTTTTGTGGATGGATTCACTCATCCAAAGTGTTCACAGGCCTTTCCCAGCCATCCACTCACCCGGCTCCCCAGTGAGCTTGAACTGGATGCAGGATGGAGCTTCTAGAAATTCCATGTGTCAGCCAGCTGTGCAGTTTATCGTGTGAACACACTTGCATGACTTACAGCGTTTTGAGTGGTACAGGAGACACCGCATCCTCCAACAGATGCCTTTCCTCCCAGTCGAGCCCTGCAGCCTCTGGGTGGTGTTTAGGAAGTGCCCGCACCCGTCTTGCTGTAAATGTGGGTAAGGAAGAGCAAAGCTGTTTACCAGACTAGCCTGATCCTCAGAGGAAATGTGTCCTCAGGTAAATGAGTCTTAGCCAGTTGAAAGGCTTTTGCATTACGCGTGTTTTTAGTTGAATTAGACAACTGGTATTATACACAGAGCAAAGGCAAAAGAGAAGCCACGTTTTCTTTAAAGATGTTTGCGGACAGACGTCTGATTCAGGAGCTGAATTTTGAAGCCAGATTCTGTGAAAGTTCACAGCGCAGTCACACACAGCATCGAGGAGCATTTGAGGTCAGTGTCGTAACTGAATACCTGGTAGTGTGGTCCTGTTTGCTTTCCATAGTCTTGAGAATTGTGTGAGAAGGAGTACCTCCAGGGTTGTGTTTCTCTGGAAGGCGGGACTGTATTTAGCTGCAGGGATTGGTGGGTGGGATGGAGGTACTCAGGAGAGAGAGAGAGAGAGAGAGAGAGCCATGTCTAAAATGCAGATTCCTAGGCTCTGGACGGTAGATCTCCTTGAGCAGACCTGGGCCAGGAAGGGCAGATCTGCAGTGAACCTCCAGATAACTTCTGTGACGATGACTCGTGGCCTGCTCCTCCGGAACCACTTTACCGTACGAAGAGCTCCTGTTGGAAATGTCCCGAGTAATATAGTAGGCCCAGAGAATATCAAATTCTTACTACAAACATCCTGCACTTGTGCATGTATGAAATATTTAAATATGTTTATGCATCTTACACACACACATATGTGTGTGCATACACACACGCACATATGCACAAAATGGGTGGACTGAGAGAAGAAATAACGGGAAGAAAGTCTGCTCTTCCATAGCTCTGCGACGTGTCCCGGCCTCTGCCCCGGCGCCGGTGCCCCCCTCCCTGCCCCCCTCCTTGCCCCCCAGGTTGCCCGGGGCGCCCAGTTACCTGTGGACAGGGCAGCCTCGGCAGCCAGTGCCAGGGCCTCCTCTCTCACCAGGCGGCTTTGATCTGGAGACTCCTGGTGGAACTCGATTGCTCTCAAGGGGCGCGGAGTCGCACTCGGCTCCCGCGCGGGCAGTTCCCCCCGCTCTGCCCTCCGAGCTGGAGCCCAGAGCTGCCCTCGGAGCTGCGGATGCGCCGTGCGCAGAACTCTGACAGATCCTGCCCGCCCCGGTGTGTGCTTACGTGTGCCAGCCAGCTGCTCACTGGCTTCTTGACAGCCCCAGGAGGCATTTATCCGAGATGTCCTGGAAGGACCCGGAAGCCAGGGCATCTTCCCCCCAAGTGAGCAAGTGTGACTTGGTCCCACAGTGGGTGGTTCCGTGAAACACCTTCCACACCCGGCCTCCCTCTGCCCCTTCTCTTGTATGGAAAGAGCGGACGGGCAGGTGCCGGTCTGGGGGTGCCGCGTGCCCTCCCCGCACCCAGAGGGACGGGACACTGGGTTCTGCCTGCTGTGAGCAGCTGCCCGGGCCCTCGAGGGAAGGTGAGGGCTGGGGAGAGGACGGGACGGGGCTGGATTTTACGGTCCTCTCCCTCTGAACAGTCACGACCGTGGCCGCGGCCTCCCCCAGGTGACAGGCGGGGGGATCACTTCTTCACCAGCTTGGGCCCCGGGGGGTTCGAGTCCCTGGAAGCCCAACCCACAGGGAAAAGGGGCGCAGCCTCACGGAGCTGACGGCCCAGCCACGTCTACGCCAGAGACGCAGGGAGAGACTCCGTAAGCTTTACCTCCCTGGCCAGGCCCGAGGTGATCAGAAAACTCTGTGACCTCTGAACTCGGCGCGAGAACGCCGTAGAGACTCTGCTTTGCCTTTCCAAGACCATTTACCAGAGGAACGGGTTAGACATTTTAATAGTCGAAAACCGTTGTGTCTTGGATTGAAAAATTGATTTACAGTGGATTTTAATGCTCCCAGCAAAAGGTATTTTTTTTTGGCATTTTATATCCCGCTGTTTGTCACTCTGTTACACGGATAGGGCTGTAAATCTCGAGGACAGCTCCATTTCCCCGTGGTGCCGGACTTCCCACAGGTAACCTCCACCCCTTCCTCAGAGGCCTGGGAACGGATCACAACGAATCCCAAAGCCTGGGTAACGCGGAGATATCAAGAGCAATCGTAATGACATACCCTGGGTAGGAAGGACAGAGTGACAGAAGATGAGAAGCAGGCTTGTGGGACGCAGCCCGGACGCCGAGCCCGGGACGCAGCGCCGGCGTGCGCGGCCCCCTCGGTCCTGCGAAGCATTATTTATTTATTTTTCATTAAGCTCTTTGAGATACTTACCGTTTCCTTTAGCTCTAAGAAATAGTGCCAGGAGGTCCTCTGAGTGATGACAGACATCCTCCGACATCCTGCAGAGACAGCCACTGCTGTAAATCGTGGGCCGACCACCCCAGCCAAGATGGCGGGAGGCGGAGCGTTCCCATCCGGACGGGGACGGACCGCCTTGTCCTGTGCAGCCCCGCCACCGTGGTCCACCCAGACGGACGCAGCATCTCTGCGAGTCAGCGCCTGGCCCGCAGCTTCCCTGGAGCCCCAGCCTCTCCTCTCCATTTCCTTTTCTCACTCTCAGAAGCGCGGCTTTGGCTCCGCTGAGTTTTCCGGAGTGAGCACAGCACAGCAGCGCTGCCCGGGGCCCGTGGCTGGGGAGCTGGTGCGGGGTGGGGGTGGGGGGGGTCTTCATGGCCTCCCGCTCCATTGTTGCCACCTGGCCGATTCCTTTCCAAATGGCCAAGAATATTCTAGAAGCAGTAGCGGTGCTTTCTCCCTGACCTTGTCACGTGATGGCAGACGGTTGTTTTAATGTCTTCATTCTTTTCCTCGGGAAAATATGTGAGTTCCAAGGGTTTTTTTTCCCCAGTCTCTCAGCATTGAGCGTTTGCAACCCAATTCAGTGTTCAGTAAGAAGACCCCGGGGGGAACGAGGAGACACAGGCAGCCGAGACCCGGAGAGGCCCGAGAGAGGGAAGGGCAGGGAAGGAAAGTCCTCGCTGGCCTGGCATGGAGGATCCCTTCACGGGGTGGAGTGTGACAGCCAGCCCTGCTCACTCCCTCGTCCCGCGGAGGAGAGCGGCCTCTCCACCCGCGCCGGCAGAGAGCGGGGGTCTTGGTCATTGGTGCTCTGTAGAGGTCCCCCTCTCCCCCCACGTGCCTTCAGGCTGGACCGGATTCTCTCTCCCAGCCCTAATGTGACTTACGTCTTTAAATAAAATGTATAGAATGAACGTCCATATCAAATTCCGCCTCCCCCCCCCCACCCAGGTGTCATGGCTCTCACGGAAGTTTATTCTTGCTCCTATCCTGGAGTGGCATGACAGGTTCATAGGCAGAGAGCAACTTAGGAGTGAATTCCTCGCAGCTCGGAGGCTGGTGAAGATCGGCCCCTCACAGAGTGACGCGTGTCCACCCGCAGAGCCCCTTCCATCCAGACGGCCCCGCAGAATTCCCAGAGCCTGCGGCTGCGCGCTCCCCCGGCCTGGGCACGGGCCTGACACCACTCAGGGAAGACGGGCTCAGCTCGCGCCATGGTCCTCAGACTTTTCCCTTTGAAGATGTCACCAGCTATTTCTTTACCGATGTGTATTTTAGGTGGGTTCATCTTCAGAAGATGGCTGAGATTCTCGAGGTTCAAACTTTGGTATAAATTGGAGAACGGGCTGAGAAAATAGTCTGATTCTTTCAGAGCTACGGTCAGAACTTACATTTGGGTAAAAACAACCATAAAGACATTGAATCAAAGATGTTTGTATTTGAAGAGTTACACTCGTCAGACTTTTTTGGGGGGATGGGAGGAGTTTTTCTGAACATTTTGTCGGAGAAAAGCCTGAGGAGTCTCACTCTTGAATTTGAAGGACTTGAGAATTAGATATATAATAAGAACGCAATTTCTATTGCGCATGGAACCAATTCTGGCAACAATTAAAAGTTAATTATCATGTCAGTAATATACGATCAACAACATGACACTCTTCAAGACTTTAATGAAAATATTCAGATTCATCTTGGGCTTTGAATATCATCCAGACTACAGGAGAACTTACTAAGTGAAAATAGAGGAAGAATAGCAAGGCAGCAGCCTGGAGCATGTGTGTGTGGACAGGCATTTAGATGAACAAAGCCCTGAGGTGGAGTGCTAGATAAGTCACGGGACGCTGCCCGAACGAGACGCCCGGCTGGCCTTGGATTAACAGCCACGTGATCAGAATCCGACTCCGCTGGATTAATGTAAAGCTTCTCAAGGGTCGAACAGCAGTGTGGAAATGTCACCACGTCAAAAGCGATCATATAATAGATCCTAACTTAAAAACAGCCTTCACCAGCATCCCCACTCCCGGGGATATATCCAAAGGAAATGAGATGAGTATGCTAAGGAGTATGTTTACTGTACCACAACCGCCAAGATTTGGAATCAACCTCGCTGTCCAGCAAGAGATGAACGGGGAAAAGGAAATGTGGTAGGCAAATGGAATACTACTCAGCCATAACAAGAATGAAATTCAGGGCTGGGGTGTGGCTCGAGCGGTAGAATCCCTGCCTAGCAAGCATGATGCTCTGAGTTCACACTCCCGGAGCACCATACACCCCAAGCAAACAAACAATCCTGTCGCTGGGAACAATGTGCTCAGACATGGACAACATCACATTAAGTGAAATAATTCAGACACAGCTACACAAAGATGAGAGAATATCACTCCTAGTTGGAACCTAAAATGTTGACCGGATAGAAGTGGAAAGTAGAATAGTTCTTAGCAGAGATGGGGAGGGGGAGAGGTTGATCAAGGGCCGGGGAGCGGACAGAGCCGCCGTGGCTCCGCATCGGCGGTGCGTGGCCCGTGCATTCACCCCCACGCGTTGGCAGACCCCGAGGAGAGCTGGGGGTCTGCGCTCAGTGTTGGCTGCTCGCAGGATCCAGGATCACTGGGAAGACAGGATTTCGAATGCTCTTCCCACAGGGAGATGGTGGCCGGCGGAGATGGTGATTTGATCATTGCAGGAGGTAAACACCTCTTGGGACTTCGCGTTGCACGCAGGTGGCGTGCCCTTAGACATTAGCTCTCGCTCTCTTGTTTGGCATGTGGTGCTGGCGATTGAACCGGGGCCTCGCACGTACGGAGCAAGCTGTCTCCCCTTGAACCATGCCCTTCGCCCTCACTAGTCTTTTTATTTATTTGTTTTGCTTCTTGGCCAGATGCGCTCAGTCTCGAGATCTTCCTGCCTCTCTGCTTCCAGGGAAGCTGAGATTACAGGCGTACACCAGTGAGCCCAGCTTCAACTCTCTTCTACAGTAGTTTAGGAAAGCAGCCTCCCCCACGACAGGAAACAATTTGAGATGGGAGTTTTAGACACGCGGGTTTCATTAAAATCTTCAAACTGGGTCTGTGGAGCCCTTGAGCAAAACGTGCCGGTCAGCGGAGCGCAGGGACGTGTGCAGAAAGCCAGCCGGGCTTAGGCTCCGAGCCGGTGTTGGGCATGCATGCTTGACTCTCATTTCCCGTCGCGCTGGCACAGGTGGCGTGGGGGCTCGGCCCCTCCCGCGTGGTGGAGCCGCTCCCGGGGCCGTGGCTCCCTCAGAGCTGGAGAGGGGGCCACACCGCAGCTGCACGTGGCGCCGAAGGCTGGGCACACAGAGCTGGACACACACGTCTGAGGGTCCACAGAGGAGCCCAGCCCCGGAGCCCCGGGCTGTGTGCTGAACGCCCGGGAAGGTGACAACTTACCCGGGGACACAGACACTGGAACGGAATGGAAGAGCCCTTCCCAGGAAACCCGGGAGGATTCGGGCCTGTGTCCCTTGGCCATACCCAGAAGGAAGTCCAAGTCCCAGAGTCCCCTCCGCTTACCAGGGGTCTGTCCCGAGAGCCCGGCCCGCGTTGGCAGTGCTGTCAGTGAAGTGGGAGTTCAATACACTTAACCTGGTGGCCGTCACCGCTACATCGCACAACATCTGCGGCCCTGCGTGTCTGGCCGGCGCCTGGGCCGGGGCTTGCTGGCTGAGAGCCGGGGAAAGACTCGAATCCAGAGCTCTGAGTCCTGTTCCCACCATAACAGAAAACCGTGCTCGCCCTCCACTCCAGCCTACGGTGCCCAAGGGCAACGCAGCGGCATCGCCCAGTCAGCCAGCGCCGAGTCGTTTACGTCCATTTTTTTTTTCTGGGGTCCGGTCATGGGGCTTGAACTCTGGGCCTGGGCGCTGTCCCTCAGCTCTTCAGCTCAAGGTGAGCGCTCTACCACTTGAGCCACAGCGCCACTTCCAGCCTTTTCTGTGGTGCTGAGGAATCGAACCCAGGGCCTCATGCATGCAAGGCAAGCGCTCTACCACTGAGCCATCTTCCCAGCCCCATTTTATCTGGGCCATCAGTGATCCATAAAAACCGTATTGGAGAATATTTCGACCGCCGTGTCTTCCAAGAGTTTCTATTTTTTCCCTTCTCCGGCATGTCAGAATATTTAATGTTGTTCGCTATGACACAGAGAACTTCCCCCCCAGGATTTGTTTTGGAATCTAATTAACTTTGGAGTGGGGCGATAGCGCTGGCGCACCGTCCGTTTCTGCAGCCGAGAGGAACAGGGCTGGTGTGGAGGGTGGGCCAGCCTGTGGTTGCGGTCAGCCAAGGACTCAAGTGTGGTCTGTAGCCAGAACTTGGGGGGGGGGGCTGGGGAATGTCGGGAGGCTGGTGTCTCTGGGGTTTCAGCTCTGTAAGTCTGGTGTGGCTGAGCCGCGAAGAGAGGCATATGCGGATTTCGACAGGAATCGGGATTCTGCGAAAGCTTTCCAGGCACCGATGGAGGCTGGGGATCTTCCAGTGTGCAAAGTGATTTTAGAAGGCAGCGGATCCGTTCGGATTGAATCCCACAGACCTCTGTCTTTGACCCGTTTTCCTAACTTAATGAGCCGTGAATATGTGGCCCAGGGAATAATTTCTCTCAGGAACAAGCAGCAAACAAATGACTGTGGAACAAAACTAGATTCAGCTTTAAGCTTTCCCCCTTCCCTCTCTCCTCTGGTGTTCTTCTTAATACATTTTTTTTTCCTTCAGGATTTTTTTTTTTACTTTTAGTTTTAGAATTTTAGAGCATGAAATGTAGAAAACTACAACTTTTAGCACCCCTCCTCCATCCATCCATCCATCGGCATTTCCATCTGTAAGTTGGACAGGGCTAATCGTCTGCAAAAAACCACCATCCAGCCATGCGGGGAGTGGCAGGCTGCGGGGCAGAGCCCTTCTCCCTGATCCCCAGGTACAGAAGAAGCAGCCCGGGCGGGCTGGGTGGAGGCCGAGCCCTCCTCCCACACCTGCCCTGGCCACCCTCGCCAGTGCCAGGGAGCTTGCACACCGTGTTTTGATGCAAGTGGGCCTGGCGTTATTCCTTCCGGTGGGCCTCAGTCCATCTCCTTAGTAAGCTAAAGCTTCACAGTGCCCTTCCAACCCCACGCTGGCACCTGAGTTTGGAGAAACTGTACGACTTCCCGAGTCAGAGATTACTTCTGGCTTCTGAAAGAAGTTCAAAACCTAGCAGTACTTTTCCCGAATGAGTTTTGCTTCCGGAACTTGCCTGTAAAGCGTGAGGAGGAAGGATGAAGGGGTAGAAATATTTGTGAAAACGGAAAGCCTAGATGAGAATCTAAAGTAATTTTAATGTTTCCTATCATCCCCTTAAATGTTTATCCATTTGAACGTAAAACTCTATTTATTTTGACTTTCTTATTTACTTCGCTACGAAGTCATAAATACCAGTTTCTTACATGTTGGATTATTTCATCTTTCCAGGCAAAATCAGGCATATGTCTTTATTTTTAGATAATTCATGCTCATAAAGGAACACATTTTCTTCACGTTGACAATATTGTTTTAGTCTTTTGAAACGAAGTATTTATAATGAATACAAATCAAATAGAGGTTCAGAGTTTAGTACATGCTACGTAAGTGTTTTTTTATGTCAATATGGAAAGTGCTGGTCAAGTAGCTCTCTCAGGGCTGGGCAACGCGCCAGATCTCAGTCTTTAAAGAGAACGATTCTGTCTTTAAGTGTCTATGCCACAACGTGCCGTGTGGTAGGCTTTACAACAGTCTTTCTAGGGTAGTAAAATATAGAGGCCTGTAAACGGCTATGTAAACTGGTGATTTAAAAATAGGCGATTCTGGACATAACTTTGGCTTTGTTCTACACGTGCTCTGGTAGCATCTGTTAGAGAGGAACGTGTTGTGGTGAGACGCAGGGGGATGTCTCGGCTCCGCGTGGCTGGAGACAGCACCGCACACACCACACGGACAGCGTGGTAGCTGCAGCGCTTGAGGGTACTGACGCGAACTCTCCTCGAGTGCGTCTGGTGAACCGGGGTGGGCCTAAAAGTGAGGCTGTGGGACCGGTGGGGTAATGCATAGACTCTGAGTCTGGGGCCGGCGGCAGGACCAGAAAACCACTTCTCGACTTCGGTCTTTGTTTCCCGAAGCATCCATTTCAATCGATAAAACCAGGGCTGGATTTGGCAGTCACACGGCAGATTCAGTTCAGTGCTCTGTTCACGGTAGGTCCTCACTACGAGGTTGGAGTTGGGTTTTATTGAGAAGTTTACTTTTTTGTTTGTTTCCCCCCTGCCTTTTTTCTATATTCATTTCTTTGGTTTTCAATTCAGGAGTTGTTACTTTTTCTGAAATTTCATCTACAAGGGACCTAGCTTATCTCTCTTTAACAGATACCTCTCTTATTAGAAAGGCTGGAAATACATGCACGCGGCGTATTAGAGACAATCGGGCACGTTTACATTTAGATCCTCTTCCCCATGTCATGAGGTACGGAACTTCTGCAGTTCTGGTTTCTGATAACTGGCGGGAACATCATCTGACATTCAAGGCGGAGAATGAAGAGATCGCTTCGGTCTCTGCATCTGCTCTCAGGCTTGATTTCAGACATGTCGCTAGAGCTTTAGCAAGTCTCTCAGTCTTCTTTTGCTTGCTTTTGTTGGCCGGCTACTTTTAGGTAAGACTTTCTATGAGGTCTCCTTGGAGATGAGTTTGCATACGGGTCTTGGAGGGCTGAGGACGCGGTCACTCCAGTGTGTGTGTCTGTGTGTCTCTGTGTCTGTGTGTGTGTGTGTGTGTGTGTGTGTGTGT
>NW_012267245.1:6950741-6963669 GCF_000151885.1 Dipodomys ordii
TGTGTGTGTGTGTCTGTGTGTCTGTGTGTGTGTGTGTCTGTGTGTGTGTGTCTGTGTGTGTCTGTGTGTGTGTGTGTCTGTGTGTGTGTGTCTGTGTGTGTCTCTGTGTGTGTGTCTCTGTGTGTGTGTGTCTGTGTGTGTGTGTGTCTCTGTGTGTGTGTGTGTATCTCTGTGTATGTGGCATTCCAAGTTAACACAGAGGGCCTGAGGTTAGTGGATGTCCCCAGGTTTTTAGGCATGTAGTGTTCGTTCATTCATTCCGCTCTGTGTGCATTGGTCACTTAGCAGCAGTTCTTGAGTAGTTACTATTCATAACACTTTGAGTAAAGCAAAAAAAAAAAAACTAAGATGAGTATGTAAGCATATAACTATTTGCTATACAGGTATGCAAATGTGCATATGCACGCAGTTTCTGTACAGTTTTCAGTTTGATTTCACCGCTGACTTTCTGTGTCTGTTCATAAGAGCTCAGATGTTCAGTGCCGATGTGTCATTATTGCTTCAACCAGTTTAGCTTATATGCATATTTTTTTGCCTCTTTTTGTTATTTGAAGATAGTCAATATTTCCAGTTACAAAGATCCTTAGATAGCTCTACTTGCATATCTGACTTTTGGAAATAAATCTTGGAAATAAATTAACCAGTGCTGTAAAAACAAAACAAAAAAACAGCCCAGGGAGCAAGAAGGTGAGAGGCTAACAGGAGCAGGGTGGAGAGGCGTACAGGGCGGGAGGCTCAGCCAGATGGGCTGTGGAGTCCGTGCTGTGTGGACATTCGGGAAACGCTGATGCCTCGGCCTCTGTTCCCGTGGTTCCGTCAGCCAGAAGCAGTGGCCGGAGGAGGAGGAAAGTGAGGAGCTATTTCTAAACGATTGTTTTCCAAAGTCACTCATTGGTTTCGTTGGCTCTGCTTCGGCTGACCTTTTCACGTTGGGGACGTAGCTCATGTGTGATTCTATCACTTTACACCACGCGGCCTTAAGGTTGAAGTATTTCCACCCACACTGAAGAGTTTGAACATTTGTGCTTGGTTTGTGACTTGTTCCCCTTCACGTACTCGGCGCGTAAGGGACTTAACCCTCGTCAGCACGCGGGAGTTAAAACGCCAGCTCTAGGAGACGATGCTCTCAGGCCTAAGGATTTCATTTTAGGTACCCTCCTTGAAACGCGAGCTCTTTTGGGGTCTGGGACATCTCGTCGTGAGCAGCGTCATGTGGAGAAGGGCTGGAAGTTGCCTGGGGAAAGCAGAGAGATTTCGGAGCTTCCGCTAGTGGCGAATGCATTGCGTTAGCGCATGGAGAACACGGCTTGCTGCGCTCTCAGCTGTGTAATTTCGAATGTGTGAACTCTAGGGTCATCTCCAGGAGAGAATGAAAAGCAGAAATGGTCTGAACTGTATCCTCACACCCACGACTGGGGTGGCGGACACGCTTGCATTGCTAGTTCAAGAGCCAGGGTTTGGGTGGGTTCCACACTCCACCCGCCCCCTTCGGTCTTTGGGCTGAGCTGCAGTCTGTGAAGGTGGGGAGGGGCCCTCGCGGCTGTTTCTTCCCGTGTCCTTGGCTGCCAGTCGCAGAAACGCAAAGGGGCTTTTCTCGCCCGAGCCCAGGGACAGCTGGTTCACGAAAGATGCCCAGGAACCCGCATCTGTCGGTGTGTAGAATCTTCTCTTGCAGCACACCAGCCCGTTTCCCAGTCGGGGTGTCTGCCGCGTCGGGGTGAACCTCGTGAAATAATCGCTCACGCTGTCCCGAGCGCCTGCGTTGCTCCCGTGGCCAGGCCCGAGCTAGAGGCCGGCTCGTGAGTCTCCGGCTCACCCAGTCCACGGCAGTTAGAGGCAGGAGACACCGATGCTGTCAGGAACGGCGGGAAAGGGGACCCCGCACAGCTGTCCGGTACGCACCATCACGTGGTGACCCGCTGGGGCCTTCTGCTCCCATCAAAGGCCGATGCGATCAGGAACTGAGCTCTTTCTCTGGACGTTCTGACTTGCCGCTGCGCTCCACCGATCTCTTCCCTGACATGCTTCCCACAGTTTTCTCTCTCGTTTCTCTGACAGTACCACACGGCCGGCCCATGATTCCTGAAGCCTCCTCTGAAGTGTTGGTATGGGTAAAAACACCATCAGGTCGTCGGTAGAGAACTCTATCAGTCTTGCTCTGCAGCTGAGAGCAGGGGGCCATGTTTTATTTGATTTATGTCATTACCCAAAGCCCAGCAGCATAGGGTCTACACTGAAAGTCGGTGACAATGGGACTATAAAGCGATCAGCCTTCCCCTGAGCTCAGCCCCTGGAACTTGAGAGAATTGAGTGAGTGAACCTGTACTGATAAAATGGAATAGAAGCAGTTTGGTGGACTCAAACTCTTTGAATCCATCCAAAAGGTTGGGCCTGGCCCTCCGCGGGGCCGCGCCTCCAGGCTGTGCTTCTGGTTCGTCCACGGGTTCCCGAGGACTCCGTGAAGAGTTTGGGGCCTGCCTTGGGTGCTTCGTCTCCCTCTTGGTGACTGAAGCTCACTCCGCGTGAGCTTCGCTCTGTTCCAGCTTCTCTGGACCGTGGGCCCCCTTCCCTCCTGCTCCTCTCACCGTCACTTTCCTTTCTGTTCTTGTTACTTCCTTTTATTCCTGTTTTACCATTCCTTCCTTCCCACCATCCCTTCACCATTTCTTGGGTTCATTAGTATCCTAATTAATCAACCACATACTTAAATAGTTCTTTTCTAAATCTGAACTTTGTTGTAAAGGTGATGTATAAAGGGGTTACTGTTGCATAGGTAATGAGTGCAGTTCTTTTTGGACAGTGTTACCTCCCTCCTGCATTTTCTCCCACTTTCCCTCCCCTCTTTTCCCCCCAGGTTGTAAAGTTCGTTTCCAGCATCGTGTCTGGTGAGCATCACTGTTGCATTGGTTCACCCTTTCTGTCTCCATTTCTGTGATTGCAAATCAGATAAACATATATAAGACAAAGCGTACAGACATAAAAACAGGGGCAACAGGCAATAAACCAAAGGCAGAAAGAAAGAAAGAAAAGAAACAACTGCAAACAGTGACCTAGAAAAACCTCTTGTTTCCATCTCTTGAGGCTCATTTCGATAACATCATTTGATATGATCATATGCACATAGCTATTGAGCTACTGTGATCCTCTACGAAGCACATCCTAGACATACTCTAGTTACTACAAATGAGGGAAACCATGGAGCCTGGTTTCTTTGGTTTTGACTTACTTTGTTTAATATATTTTTTTTCCAAGTCCTCTCATTTTCTTATGAATGGAGCGATGTCCATTGGGTATATATACAATGTTTTCTTCATCTACTCATCCACTGAGGGGCAGCTGGGTTAATTCCACATCTTCGCTATGGTAAATAATGCTGCAATGAACATGGTTGTGGTGGTATCTTAAATAGTTCTTTAGAGGTAAGTAGGAAGGGTGGGGGAGTAGCTTAAAATAATTGCTCTGTATGTCAAGGGTCCAGGTTGGAGCCCCAACACCACAGAAATCAAATAACAAGGAGGAAGTTAACATCGCTGTTCTTCCTTGGTCTGGAATATATTGTGATTATCCTGATAGCAGAAGATAGCTCCCTGTAAGCCTTTTTTAGGGACAGAACAATAAATCTAATTATTGTGATCCAGTACTTCACAGTAAATACGAAAACTCTCCTTTCAGTAAGATTTTCAGGGACATTTTTTTATAGCATGAAAAGCATTTCCCTTGGTAATACTTTCACTCTAGTTCTTCCAAAAAATTTTAAATCTTGTGAAATGTAGCATAATTTGTTAAAAGTGGAATAAATTCTTCAGTTTGCTAGTTTTAAAATAAAATTGAATTTTCTGGTATGAGAGCAAATTTAAAGGAAATGGGTGGCCTGTCTTCTTTTCCCAGGCCATTATTAATACAGTAAAAGAGTCCATTATCCAAACAACTTTTCTTGATCAGTTACAGGCGTAATTTTTTTCATTTTGTTTTTTCATTTTGTTTTCCCCCTTTCTCCCCTGCTTTTCCCCTCACACTTGCTTGGCTTGCTAGCTGGCACTCTGCCACTTGGACCACAACCCCATCTCTGCTTTTAACTGCTTGAGTCTCATAGGCTTTTCTGCCCCAGATGGTTTTGAAGGAGTGTTTTCCCGAGCTCAGCCTGTGAGTGGTCAGGGTCACAGGTGCGAAGCACCAGCACCCAACCATAAAGTTTTCGGTATGTAATTTACGTGGAGCAACTGAGCTGTATTAAAACAGGAGGAACAGAGTTCCATCTTTAACTTTGAGTTTAAAGCAATTAGATTTTGAACCTTGAAACATCATGAAATTTCAATACATTGTATTATAGTTTGTTGGAATTATTTTTTTTGTCTTACTGTTTTATTATTGGCTTTTGAAATTTCCCCACACTAACATGCTGCTCTTGCAAAGATACGGCATCTGCTTTAAAAGAAAAGGAAAAGGAAAAAAAAAAGATCATTCAAGCACGTACCTGAGAAAATCTTGAGTACGGATAATTTATTCTTTCTACAAGGACTTAGGAAGTACGAATTGAACCCGACGCAGTGCTGTGGCGTGGAAGCGAGTTTTGGAGGGAGCTGGAAATGACTCACTGATGGCGGGTTATCCTCTCCTGACAGAGTGGGGTTCTTGTAAAGACACCTTCCGACGGTCAGTGTTTAGGATCTTACATCATAGTTCCATGGTGAGCCAAGTCGAGGGTGAGCATACGGGAGAGAGGCATGGATGGATGTCTCTCTTGCTCAACAGTTTCATCCGAGCATCTATAACTGTCACCTTGTACATTTTAGTTTTTGTCTGCCCTGATTGGACAGAATTCTCTCTAGATAAGGGTAAAAGCTAAACACAACAAGAGAAAACTACGAACTGGTTTTTTGGTGCACGGTTGGGAAACAATGGGTATTTAGAAAGCTTTCTTGTTTTCTCTCAGTATTGTCCCAGTATAAGTAGCCCTCTGTTCTCTGCCAGGTTCCCGTCTCTCATGGTTGAGAGCGGTGATATCAGGTACATCCCACGAGCCCAGTGTGTCCCCAGAGATGACCCTCATCTTACTCACAGACAAGAAAAGCAAACCCATTTCTGCTACCTGGGAAAATCCCTTCGTATTGTCCATCCTTAGGCTAGGAGAATAAGTCACCAATGGAAGTTACAGGTATGTGCGAGAATCCGAGACAGACATCACTGAAAGAATAACTATTATTTGCATCAGATTGTCACACACGAGTCAGAATACTGTGACCATCCCAGAAGAAATGTGCCCGTATCCAAAGACTCCCCGAAGCGCTCCAGACTGCTCATAGACACCAGAGCCAGGGCCGAACACCTCCAAGTCAGCATGATAGACCAGTGGCCGGAGAGGCTCAGAGGCCGCAGGGAAAAGGAGTCTCATGTGGGAATGGCCAAGGTACACAACTGCACATCTCTCCTGAGAGTGACGTGTGCGTTCACCTGGCTTTGGTCTTGCTGATCGTCTCCCTCAGAAATTTTCAGGGACTGTTCAACATCACACAAACTGCTTCTAAACCCACCCAAGATTTTTTCCCCCCATCTTTCACTGGTACTTGAATCTGCTTTAAAACTGCCACGAAATATTTTTAAGTATGTGCCTGGGAAGTGGATGTGGCTTCAGATCGACTTCAGCGAAAGGGATTCATGCCATTTGCCATGAAAACGCTATTCTCAGATGGCAACAGCTCTGTAATTCACATGCCACATACTCAGAAGTAAATCTGCACGGCTGGTACATCTGTCTACAGTCTCCCCTCGTGGACAGCCCTTCCTAGAGAGCCCCTCCTGTGACCTATGACCGGGGGCTTAACCGCAGGCAGGCCCGTTCTGCATCTCCAGTAATTAATTATCGTCAGTTGTCTCACTGACAGCTGAGGGCTACATTTAGCCAACCAGCTGCCCTGCCTCGCACAATGCCGTGTTTGTCCCCAGCGCCGTGGGTGTTGCTCGCTGTATGGAAAATAGCCACGGCTGTACTTCCATTTGCCTCCGCGTAGATGCTTTATGACGGGCGAGCCCGGCCTATGGAAACCCTCAGGGTCCACGAAGGCCTGGGAAAGACCACGGCTGCCTAGACTTGAGCAGAAGGGACAGGAAATGATTAAACCCCAAGTGAGCATTGCGCAGAGCACCCGGCCAAAGGGCCCCCAAGTGTGAAGGTGGTTTAAAACCGGTCCATGATTTTGCTTCTTAGGAAGTCAGGATGGAGATCGTAAGAGGAAGTTCTCACTCCCAGGTGCCCCTGGGAGTGTTTGTGCTCAGCTGCAGAGCACACCTATCAGGCCGCGAAACACATAATTTAAGAGGCCCCGCCAGTGGCCAGCTCTTTCTGATCTGTGAACAGATGACACGGTATCACAGTCTGCAATATCCGGTGTCCTTATTTGTTTCTTTACCTATCAGCGCCATAGCGCTTTGTAATATAGCAGAGTAAGTCTGAGTTTCTGGAGGAAGCCGGGGAAGAGAATCCTGAATTTGACGGGCAGCTCAGACAAAAGCCCTCAGACTTAACATGTCCACAGTTCCCGTTAGTGATCTTAGAGAGGAAATACAGGAAACTAGACGTTGCTTTTTTTTCTTCTTCTTCTTAAATTTCCTTTTTATTTTTTGTTAACACGGCCCTCTTCTGTGACATGATTTCAACTATTCTGCATAAGTAGCAGAAGCCATGCTTCTGTTGCTAGCATGTTCTTCAGCTAACTTCTTGATCATCTCTCTGCCGGGCTCCTACTAACTCAATGAATGTGAGTCTGGGGTCCGGAAGTAGTCTGAGGGGTGGATTCTGAGATCGCGCCTGCGGTGTCAAGTCCAGTTTTTAATTTTTAAGCTGGTGAGCGGTGTTTGTACTCGTAGGAGTGGCTGTGACCAGATTCAGTAAAGCCCAAACCAGGACAAATGCTGAGCGATTATTTGAAATCAACCACAAAATATACAGCTGAACTCGAAATCATGACGTATTTGTGTGTGTGTGTGTGTGTCCGTCAGTCTGTGCCTGTTTACCACACCCTGGGCTCGGGCTCAAGTTTGTGTCTGCGCTTGGATCACATTATGGGAGATGTCTTCAAACTCTTGGACACTTAGGGTTTTAATTGGAAGAAGACAGCATCATACTAAGCAAATCCTAGTAGACACGGCAGTATTTCTAGTATTTCTTTTCTTTTCTTTCTTTTTTTTTTTCTGGTTTCATGTCAACATTCCTCCCACATGATTTTGAAAAGGATTTCTCAGCTTTGTAAAATTCACATTGACATCTGTTCTCCACTATAAAAGTTGATAGTTGTGTGGAAATTTGAAATGTAAATCAGGTATCATTTTTCTCTTGCAACTTTCAATTAAAAAGAAATAGCTACATTTTTAAGAGAATCAAAGTCTGCAGAAGGATTTCCACATAAATACCTTAAAAAAAAACCTGGAATCTAAATTCACACTAGCTGATGTCATCTTCTTTTTGGATGTCATTGTGTGTGTGTGTGTGTGTGTGTGTGTGTGTGTGTGTGTGTGTGTGAATGTAACAATGAGAAGCCCAAATCTTCTCTAAAATACTTCCAGTAGGAAAAATCTAAAACTTGTTGTGGTACAATCTATTATCTTACTCTACATGTTATGAACAGTCACGCTGATTTTATTTTATTTTATTTTATTTTTTGTTGGTCATGGGGCCTGAACTCTGGGCCTGGGCGCTGTCCCTCAGCTCTTCAGCTCAAGGCGAGCGCTCTACCACTTGAGCCACAGTGCCACTTCTGGTTTTCTAGTGGTTTTTATTGGAGATAGGAATCTCACGGACTTTCCTGCCCGGGCTGGCTTTGAACCGCGATCCTCAGATCTCAGCCTCCTGGGTAGCTAGGATGACAGGCATGAGCCACGGTGCGCGGCTTGGAGAGTGGTTTTCAAAGAGTGTGCGGGAGAGAATGCTCACAGTACGTCTATAGTCACTGTGCGTCCCCCTTTCCCTCCGTCCTGGTGCTGGGGCTTGAGTTCTCCCTTTGCTTTTCACTCCTGACAGGTACGTTACCACGTGAGCCACAGCTCCTCTTGTAGCTTTTCTTTCTTCCTTCTTTTTTCCTGGTTTGCTGGAGGTAAGCATTCCCACAGACTGGCTCTGGCTGGCTTTGAATCGCCATTCTCAGATTTTTTGCCCTCTGAGTAGCCGGGTTGACCTGGCACCTGGCGGTATTCATTTGTTTTAAACCATTTCTGGTTCCAAAGACAAATGTGAATGAGAAGGGCCACCCCAGAGGAGGAGCCGGGCAGTGTCCCGCGGTCCTCCACGGGTTGGGGCTGGGCGGCTGGAGCGGCAGCCGGGCGCCTACCGCCGGGCTCAGGTGGATCACCGCCACGTCGGCTGCCTGCCGCTATGTCCCGGGTGGCCTGAGACCCGGCACTGCCCGGGCAACGTGTAGTCCTTACACGCGTCTGCAGAATAAGCAGTGACACCGCGAAAACTCGAGAAACGGAAAAAACAAGCATTCACCGGGGAGAAGAGGTCCCCGGGAGGTCTTCCGAGGGATGACGTCCATCGCCACATTGCGAGTTCACTTTCCTGACATATAAACCCAGAGGAGGGCAGACAACACTGTCAGCAAATCAGAGTGCAGTAAGACAGACGTGAATGGAAGAAGATGAGGACGCAGGATCAAGTGTTAGAACAGTAGGAGAAGCCCCGGGCAGGGTACGTGAGAGAGGCAATGAATTAAATAAGCATATTTGCTAGCATGGGCACGCTAGTCCCCAACATGAAGGAGAAACAAAGCCAATGGCAAGGCTCACCCGGCTGATGAAGTACAAATGACGCATACGACGACTTTCAGGAAAACTGAGACCAGAGGAGATTTTGTCTGAGGACAAGCTGGTGAATAATCGCCTGAGCTCACGTGTAATTCAGCCACTTCCAGGGTAAACGGCCATAGCTGCTGGTACTTTGGAGAGCTTCCATAAATGGCGTAAGAGTCGTGCGGCCAGTGAGTAGCAGCATGGGAATCCCAACCCGCCTCTCAGGAGGCTCCAGCCGGCGATTCTATACGAACGTGCGTGGATTCTCCACGGCTCCCGCAGGAAACACGGGCGCAGCGAAAAGGCGATTTTTTTCTTTTTCGTGTTCTCTCCAGAGAGTACGACGAAATCATTCCAGGAAGAGTCACACAGCAGAAACCCTACGACTGCCAGTCTAGCCAGAGTCCAGCCCGTGTGTCTCTTGTATTGCGTTCTCTGCAAGCCGTGGCCTCAGAGTAGATCTCACAGTTTGCTGGGGTCCCTCCCCGGTGGGGAGGGAGGGGACCGCTCACAGCTCTGAACCTTGGGTCTCAAGAACCGAGACCCCCACAGCCCTGGGCTGGTTGCTCCGGGGCTCGCGTGCTCTGGACGGTGACCGACACAGCCAGCCGGTGCCGAGAGCGTCCGCTGGCGCTGCCCCTCGGGGCCGGGCCGGCGAGGGCCACCACCTTGCCCTCTGCCGGAGCTTACAGCTGCCCTAGCCGGGAAGCCTTCCGAGCTGTTGGTGTTGGTGCCGGCAGCCTGGCTGTGACCCCCCAGGAGTGGAGATTGGCCGGTGTGTGCGCCACGCCGACACCGCGCCCGGACGCAGAGGGAACCAGCCCTTCCTGGTTGGGGTGTGCGGCCCCCCGACTATCACGCTGTAGATGAGAGCTTCATTTAAACCAAAGCAAAGCAAACGTGGTGTGAGAAGGCGCGCGAGTGGATTTGAAATTCACTGCCGCCCGGCGTTGGATAATGGAAGAAAAACAAGAGCTGTTCGTTTCTTGAACTAAAAATGTCAACCGTCACACGTTGCGAAGAAACGCAAGAGACGCTGTTGGGCTTGTGTTTCCTTGCTAACAGCTTTATTGAGGTGTGATTGACATCAATAAACAGCACATGTATGTAAAGTGTACAGTAAGTGGCATATGTACGCGCTTGCAGACCCGCCACTGAGCCGAAGAGGAGCATATGGGCCACCCCCCAGCCCGGCCCCCAGTCCCCCGAGTCTCCTCCTACCCTCGTGCTGCCCTGGCCTCCACCCATCCGCTTTCTCTCTCATTAGTTTACATCTTCTCAAGCAAGGAGTTAGCAAACCGGCTGGCCTGTGGCCTAGCACGCGGCTCTGATGAATAAAGCTTTATTGGAACATAGCCATTCTCGTGCAGGTACAGGTTGCCTGCCGGATGCCCAACGCCTGAGTCCAGGGGTGCTGCCAAAGTCTTCAGTTCACACATGTGATCAGCACCTTCATAGAAAGGAGTCGGTACAAACAAAGTCAGCACCTCCGCGCTCTTACTTTTCCAGGAGTCAAGTTTCTCCTTCTCATCCTGGTTTGAGATTCATCGTGCTGCACGAAGCACAGTTTTTATTCTTTTTAAGTAGCGAATGTTGATATTTGGCTCGTGATTTTCTTTTAAATTTTGGAGCAGTAATCCCTCGCCCGTGTGTTCCGAGGTGTCTCTGCTCACCTGTCTCCCGCGCATCTGGTTGACTTCCAGGCCGAAACTATTCTAAGCAGGAGTGCCGGGGAGCGTGGAGGCGCGCGGCCCCGTAGACCGGACCGAACTCTGTGCTTTTGCAAGCGCACCCAGAAGAGGGGGCTGGCCTGTGCGGCGGCCGGGCGGTGGACCGGGTAGAGAGGTGGCTCCGGTTTGTTTCCTCTGCTGCCGGAGTCCGTGTGGGCGCAGGCCTGTCGCGCCTTTGCCGGCGCCCTGCACGCTGGACCTCCCGGAGCCTGCTCTCACCAATGAGCGTGGCCAACCCTTCCCATTTCCTCCGTCCCGTGTCCACTTGCTAGAGTCGTCCTTCCTGCTCTTCTTCCTGCTGTTCTGGGCGGCTCAGGGCAGACACAGGGCGGTAGCCCTGGACTACCTGCAGATCACAGCTAGAGTTCAGAACCAGGATGAAGAAAGCCGATGCCTTTGCCTCTGGACGAAGTAGCCACCATTTTAAGAACAAGGACATCTAATACACAAAGCTGTCTGGGAAAGAGAGGTATCTAGACACCAATTAAAACAGAAACGCATAAAAAAACCTTGAAATAACCAACAGACAAACGCTCCTCGTGAGTGATAGGACTCGGAGCCTTATGCATGAGCAAAATTTATCTTCTTGAAGACTTTCTCTGGGGGAAACGGAAGCTAAATTTCTAGCTGTGGCAGGGTTTCAATTATCAGAGCAAAGCTGAAGAATTGCTGGACATACCTCGAGGATGTGAGCAAAATAAATCACATTTCCCAATGACTGATTTCTCTTTAATTCTGAATAAGAAGTACATACTCCTGAAATTCTGATCCCTCGTTTTAGTGACACGCAGTGTCCCTGCATTCATTCATGGGTATCTGCCATTGTTTTATTCAAAACAACAAACGCATCTCTGTGAAATGAATCACTCAGAATGACATAAATTATGACAGATATCAAAATATGCATCAAAGTTTGCTTGAACAGTAAGGATTCATGCCTGTGAAATATAAGGCGTGCATAATAAATTTGTAACTTGAGAAAGTTTTCTTATAATCCTGCGGGGGGTGAAGAAAGCATTTCAAACATTAAAAGAAATGAACCTTTGCTTGTGTTCTGCAATAAGGGGATAGATCAGAAATCTTATTTACTCAGAACACAAAGACCTTCTTCTTGTGTGTTGCCTGTGACCTTGAGTCAACTGAACACAACTCCCACCCCAGCCCATTCCCACCAGTGCCCCCTCCGCTGGGAAGAAGCTGCCGCCCGGTTACCATGAATGTCCAGAAAGAGAGGAAAGTGGATCCCAGGAATGCTGTGGCTCACGAAGCACCGTCCGCCCCCAGCTCACCCGGGATCCCCAGACCCCTGGCTGGGCTTGGGGCTGGACCGTGGCAGGTGTATTCCCCGATGTTCAGAGAAGGAAACCAGAGTTTACAGAAGTACAGGAATCCTAGGTTGTTTTTTGGCCCTACTTTCTGAAAAGACCTGACCTATTGCGTGGGATTTGCGTGGTACAGGTCTGAGGTGTTTGCTGGAAGCCGCCTGCAGGCCGGCCGGGTGACAGGGAATCTGGAGGGTTAGCCGTCAGCACGCCGGGAGGAGACCCCTAATTACCTTCTCCCCCCGCTGAAAAGCATTCTGCCTCCAACCATATAGATGTTTTAAGGAGAACACATGGGATTAACGTGACGAAAAACTTTTAAAAAAAATGGCGCAGCATTTTCATTCCCTAAGACGGGTGCTGAGTCTGCCTATCCCGCCCCCTTTTACCTGTGTCGAACGGAATTTCCCTTGTGCACCTGAAAATGTGTAGTATCACGTGAGGCATGGCACGGTTTCAGGTGACCATTAAAATACGGAGGGGTTTGTACAATTGCTCAGGTAGGGTAGTGGCACACGGCGTGTGTTCCCTTGATGCCGTGCGTTTGTATGTTTCCGACCTCTTGTGGTGAGCAGTAAATAGATTTAATGCTAGGTGGTGTGGGAAGAGGCGTTGGCGATCGTCTGTGCAAACACTGGCTTTGGCACGAGGGAGCCCTGGGTAGCAGATGAACTTCACATCTGCACGTTCACCGTGACAGATCTCCACCCTAATAGAACCTGAGAAGGTTATTTAAAAAGACACAAGGTGATAAATACTTACAGAGGATCCTACTAATGTACGTATTTGAAGGCTGGGGATGTGGCTGAGTGGTAGCGTGCTTGCCCAGCATGGGTTCAAGGCCGCAGTACCACGTAAGCAAAAAATAAATAAAATTAATCAGAAATAAAAATTAATCAAGTCTTTGAGAATTAGCATTTCGTTCGGGGTTTTTTTTTTTTTTCAGCTGAACGTAATTGAACCTCCACCTTCAAGAGTAAAACCCAAGGAGGCCCAGCGTGGTAACAGACAGAAAGCCAGGAACAGGGGCACTGAAAGGGACCTCTGGGCACCGCCATGACAGCCAGAGGGGCCAGCCTCCGGGCGGTGCCCCCC
>NW_012267245.1:6964386-6968533 GCF_000151885.1 Dipodomys ordii
CCCCCCCCCCGCTGGCTCCCCTTGCTCTTCAATATCATCTCTCTCATTCGTTTGCCTTCTTCATGTGGGTTTTGATTAGCATTTTTATCCGAAGGTCTGTGTGTGAACATTACGTCTATCTTCTGAGGGCTGAGAGAGTTTTGGGCCTCATCAACTGAGTTTCCCCACATCTGAACACGGCTTCAGATCTGCTTTGTGGAAAAGGTGGTGTGCCATTCGTCTCAATTTGTTGTCTTTCAGGAAACCCAATAAACTTGCATTTTTAATGGGCTGAGAGAAAGTGACGGATGGTTTAACCCTTCTCCTGTTGAGATAAGTCCCTTTGATACTGAGCGCAACACATCAAGGCCATGTATTTTATTAGACCATCTTCATAAATGCTTTTATGAATAAAGCTAAAGTTAATACTTTCTAATTAATCCTTGCACACTGGCTTATACAATGATTATCCTAATTTACAATTTGTGTGACATTTATTCTGCATGGTAGCTGTGAGGCGCTTTCTGCCAGCTGACAGTTTGATTTGTAGAGGAACACATGAAACACGAAGAGACACTCATTTGCTTTCTTCCTTTCGCCTTAACCATTTGTCTAAAAAAAACCCCGGGTAAATAACTCTGCTCGGAGTGGCCGTGTTGTCGCTTGGAGCTCAGTTCTGGGTGGGTCCAAGAGGTAATCCAGGGCTGTGTGCCTTCCTTGCTTAGTAAGACTGAAAAACAACAGCTGAGCTTTGGAATGGGACATCTGAACTCCCCAGACACCGGGGAAAGCCTCCATGTCTGTCTGGGGAACCGGATTCGGGTGCGGCGAGCCGACAGGCTGTAGACATGCTGCTCTCGGGCCAGACGGGAGGTGACTGTCAGGTGACGAAGGCTGGCCGGCCTCCCGGGCCGTCTCCGGTGGGCGCCTTCCGCGTCCCGGCGACGGTCCCCCGGCCCTCACGGCCCAGACCCACGGCCGATCTGGTCATAACCCTCCCGTTTCCCCCCGACTGCCATCCCAGCTATGCGTGCTGTGGAATTATCTTCAAGCGCGGTGTTGGATCTGGCCACCAAGACGGGCGCGCTTCCCGGGGCAGGGTGGAGGCGGCCGTGGGGTGGGCAGGAACTGGCCTCGGCTGCCCTGGGCGCTGCGTGGGGCCCGGCTCCTGTGACAGCCCACCAAGAGCTTGTGAGCGCCGAGAGGAGGCCGGGAGGGAGGAGGGACAGACAGACGCCACAGACGGGGTTCCCCGTGTCTGCAGCTTGGGCTCCCGGGGGCGAATGCATTACTTACGCTGGTCTGTGCTGATGTAGTTATTTTTAACCCCCTGACATCAGAAGATCTGGGACCGCAGCTCCCTTTGAGATCAGATAGCCCCCCCCCCCACGCTGGAGGGCGGGGAGTAAATGCGTGCACGTGCTGCCCACTTTCACCCTCGAAGGTGATCCTTGGGCCTGGACTTGGAATAGTGGGTGTGGAGGTTTGGGGACACGGGGCTATTTGCTGAGCCTGACGTCCGTCTGCTCCCCTCTGGATTTCTCGCGTCCACACACACGTGAAGCCCGAGCCCCTCTGCCGCGGGTCAGTACTGTCCCCACAGCCGTTGGGGCAGAGGGGGAAGCCTGTGTTTCACACTTGTGATCAATAAGACATTTCCCGCAGCCACCAGCTGGCACCCGGCCCTCCCCGGGGCACGCACTGTCCGGGCCATCCAGCGTCGCTTGTCTTCTTACAAACCTCCGTTTGTAAGAAGATGAGTTCAAAGCAGAACGATTGACTTCGTCGTCCGCCCCCCCTCCCCCCAGCCAATTCTTGACTCCCTTTAAAGGGCGTTTCTTGCTGGCTGGAAAAGTGTTATGTCCACCGTCGCCGGTGGCCAGAGGCGGCTCACGGTCCGGTCTTTGAGGGGAGGAGGTTGAGGCGGCCTGGCCGGCTCCCCGTGGAGGGACACAGCACCCGGCGTGTTCACTGTGTGCCCGTGAGGTCCGGATCGAGAACGCTAGCCGCGGCCTTGACCTGTATCTTTTTCCTGACCTGAGCAGCACATGCAGCTGCTCACCCGGCAGATGCAGCACCCCACGGTTTCGGACTCCATTGGCCTGTGCCAGCTCTGTTGGTGCCCAGCTGTGGAGTACAAGGCGGGGCACTTGGAGGGCAGCTCCTAGGGGTGGGGCTGGCCAGGGCCTCACCAGCCTCTGCTGCCCGACCTGATGGCCCAGCTGGCCAGGGGCTCACCAGCCCCTCCTGCCCGACCTGATGGCCCAGCTGGCCAGGGGCTCACCAGCCTCTGCTGCCCGACCTGATGGCCCAGCTGGCCAGGGCCTCACCAGCCCCTGCTGCCCGACCTGATGGCCCAGCTGGCCAGGGGCTCACCAGCCTCTGCTGCCCGACCTGATGGCCCAGCTGGCCAGGGCCTCACCAGCCTCTGCTGCCCGACCTGATGGCCCAGCTGGCCAGGGGCTCACCAGCCCCTCCTGCCCGACCTGATGGCCCAGTTTATACACCGCGACGGAACATGCTTGCCAGTTGTAACTTGATGGGAAGATTTCCTCTGTTCCAGTTTGTGTATTTAAAGCACTTCCACCTGAAATATAATGACTTGCTAAACCAGTGAAATATCTCCTTTTGGTGTTTAAATAACCACTCGCCTTAGAAAAATCCATGTTGGTACCTATGATTTTCCCATGTCAGAAATCACAAAATGTTTCTCATCTTTCCAAATGTTCTACTAGGCAATATATATCCTTTCAGGGGGGAAAAAAACTATTTTATGCTACTTATATATTATGTCCTTTTAAGAGTGAAATCTGAGCTACATGCAATAAATTATATTAGCAGAAATGAAAGAACAAGAGCTTATCTTAAAGGAAAACACCCAGCATGAATCATTGAAGCAGGAATTGTTAGTGTTGCTCTATATCCAACCTCGTTCTTCTAAACTGGATGTCATATGGAAGAGAGAGAGATAATTTTCTTTATGGTTTGAATTAGGCAAACAATTTGCAATTCACTGCATCTGGTCCTCTCAATAAAAGAAGCCTGAAGAATAGTTGGAATTCCATTGTAAATTAAACTAAAAATTCTATTATTCCAGATGTTCATCTTCTGGCCAGGGATTGTTTCCTGGGAAAGAATATTAATTTATGAAAAATCAATTTTTAGGTTCCTGATGGTGCTGTATTTGTTTTCCTTTATGTTAAGATCGCAACTACTGTACTGCAAAAAAAAGCAAATGCAGATGACCCCTGACAGTGAGGAAAAGACCAGCGTTCACTAACTGGTGTGTCTAAACCTGAACCCTGGCCCTCCCTGCTCTGGTTCTGAAAGTCTTTCTGTTGTAGAATCTCTCTCGCGATGGGATTGGCTGGGGTAGCTCCAACATCCCTTCTGCCCAGAGAAGGCTGTGAAACCGAGGCGAGGCCGTGGAGGGGGGGAGCTGGACCTCACAGTGGGAGGAGGAGGAGGAGAGGGCGGAGAGAGGAAGGCAGAGAGGTCGGCTATAACAGGGGGCGTGGGGTAATGCGAGGAAAGGTACAGATGTGGAGATTGGCTTCAGAGAGGATCCACCTGGGAATCAGTGGAGAAAGGACAGTGTGGGATCTGGGAAAACCACACACCAGCCTCGAAGTCCGAGAGAGTGGAGAGCGCCGAAGCCAGCACCCACCCGAGGACTTTCTGACCTTCCAGCTGTCCTCGGGGAGGAGAGGACCAAGGAATTCTGACCCCGTGTCTGAAAGTAAAATTCACAGTATAGGACAGTACAGCAAGAAACATTGTCAAAATACAGGATGCCGTAGCACCTTCAGGCAAATAACTACTCCACCACAAAGCCTTTTTTAAGGAAATAAGCTATTAAAGGTTAGAATGTAGATTCGGAGCACATAAGAGTATGTGCAAAAACCTGGGTTTGATCTCCAGTCAACCCAAAAGCAGAAAAAAGAAAAAGAAGCCCGGCGCTGGTGGCTCATGCCTGTCATCCTAGCTGCTCAGGAGACTGAGATCTGAGGATCACGGTTCAAAGCCAGCCCCGGCAGAAAAGTCTGTGAGACTCTGATCTTCAATAAACTACCGGAAAACCGGAAGTGGCGCTGTGGCTCAAGTGGTAGAGCGCTCGCCTTGAGCTGAAGAGCTGAGGGACAGCGCCCAGGCCCAGAGTTCAAGCCCC
>NW_012267245.1:6970010-6970289 GCF_000151885.1 Dipodomys ordii
GTGGTCAGCCCAGGTCCGTGGGGGCGCGTGGTCAGCCCAGGTCTGTGGGGGCGCGTGGTCAGCCCAGGACTGTGGGGGGGTGTGGTCAGCCCAGGTCCGTGGGGGCGCGTGGTCAGCCCAGGTCCGTGGGGGCACATGGTCAGCCCAGGTCCGTGGGGGCGTGTGGTCAGCCCAGGTCCGTGGGGGTCCGTGGTCAGCCCAGGTCCGTGGGGGCGCGTGGTCAGCCCAGGTCCGTGGGGGCGCGTGGTCAGCCCAGGTCCGTGGGGGCGCGTGGTCAGC
>NW_012267245.1:6970681-6979913 GCF_000151885.1 Dipodomys ordii
CCCGCTCGCTCCAGTGTGAAAACCAGATTATTTATCTCTTTCACATGATAATCCATACAAACTGAGGTACAAATACAGTTGGGATCCTTCTGTTTATGTCCATCGACAAGCACCGAGCAATTGTGCCCCCAACGCCACTGCTCATGGACAGACGTTCATTCAGCCAATAGCTCCCAGCTTGTGCACGCTAGACCTTGATTTCATCCAGCGGCTCAAACACAACTGTGTTTAGAATTACGATAGGTTTTGACTTTTACCAGTTTTCATGAAGATCCGGGAATAATTTAAATAAATAAACAACAGGAAAAAGCGCTTGCTTTAGCAGTCACTTAAATGGACAACACTCAAAGGAAAGGGATGTGAGAGTGCTGGATGGCCGAGGGCCTGTTCTCCAGGGCCTCCCGTCCCTGCTGCGCCTGACCCTAGCAGACATCCCTCCTTCCGACTGGCGCACAGGGGACGTCTGAGTTTACGAAGCATTTGATGCAGCGTCAGAGACCGGAGCATCTGATGCTTCAACGCGACTACGTCGTGGTTAGCTGGGTCAGAAGTTTGATTGTGCCGTTTTCACCAGGGCCGCAAGGCCTGGAGTTTAGAAATTTAGAAGGTCCTCATTGTTGATAGGTGAAATCTGTAATCGCCCGCAGCTGGAAGTTTCCTTCTGTAATGATGAGGTTCCTCTCCCGCATTGGTATTGTTGATCGTCCTGTTGTAATTCTTTTGGCAGTGTCTGAAAAATCACCACTTTGGAATCAGGAACGAGATCACGTGAGATGCTTTTTTTTTCTTCTTCTGGCATTCGAGTTGGTTTCTATTGTTAGAAGCAAGCATGATTAAAATACTTAAAAATCATCCTCAGTTGCTTTAGGATGCAGATTCAGACTAGGATGCTTTGATCTCTGCCAAAGAAATGTTCCCTTCCTCCTGCTTTTCTGGAGAAAAAAAAAGGTGCTTTCTCTACTTTTTGATTGTTAGGAGTATAAATGATTGGGATAAGTATGCTAGACAGTTTCCTCTCTTTTCCCATTTGAAATGTGATAAGTCAGCTAATTTTCTTTCTTTTTCATGATAGATTTACGAGATTACTGTTAGCTTATCCATTTTTATTTCACCTATTTTGAAATAAATTCTTTAAAATTGTTTTCTGAGTCTGCCGACGGCTTGGTTGAAACCGAAGCTTTTCGCTTCAATGAGAGCCATTGAATTGGAAGTGACAGGCCTTGGCGGAGATTAACTTACCCTCACTGCTCAGAATCAATACTCTTTGGGTGGAGAGCTGTGATTGTAATTTGCATCATCATCGTATTCAACAAATATGTATATATCTATTAATTTTCCCAGAAAGAGCAGCGAAGCTTCCCCGGCGGGCCTGCCAGCTTAGCCGGGAGTTGAAAGGGGGCATGCGTTTGCATTTTAACTTTCCCACTTTAGACCGCGACGGGTGCTTATCTGGGCGATTGAAAGTGATTTCGGTACGTACTCGACCGACCCACTTCCCAGCCCCACAGAGCCTCTGGGTTCGTATTCGTGATTTTATTTTCATCATGTGCTCATGCCTCAGATTTTTGCCTCCTGTACAAAGATGGCCTCTCTCCAGACTCAGGTGTGGCTGACGGACTCACCGTGACCACGTCAGAGGTGCGGTATGCTGTGGATCCCGGCAGTCTCCTCCCGGGAACAAAAGGAAGGCGGGCAAGGGAGTAGAGAAGGCCCAGCACAGGCTCCTGGCTTGTTTAAGTGAGATATATCATTACCTATGCAAAGCAGTCATGTGCGGTAATAAAACGGTTACCAACTACGGAGAGGTCGCAGGGTCATCCTGTGTCTGTGGGTGCCAGGCCTCACAGCAGCGGAGCCAGAGCGCCGTGCGAATGCTCGGGCCACATCCCCAGCCGAGGCCTGGGCAGGCAGCGTGTGAGTCCCGGATCCCCGAGCCTGGGCGTGCTCCACTTCCCGCCAGCGTGGTGACCGTGACGGCTGCCCCCCGGGCGGCTGCGGGCTTTAGAAAGCCCTTCAAAGTCCTGTGGTCGGCAATCGCTGCAGACGGGAGTAACTAGTAAGTTTGGTACTCTCCTCCAGATTTGTCCTAGCAGATTGTTTCACACTAGTTCTCCTTAGCCTTATTAAATATACGCGTGGGTATTCCTGATCCCGTCTAAACAATAGCATCCCGGTGTCTCTGAGTCCTCTGTCTTCCAAATGTGCATTGAGCTGACACTGGCCCTGGTGTGTGTGTGTGTGTGTGTGTGTGTGTGTGTGATATCTCACGGCTGAATAGCTGTTGCTGGTGGTTTTTCTCTGTAGCAGGCTGTTACCCACGCCCTGGTGTGTGTGTGTGTGTGATATATCTCACGGCTGAATAGCTGTCGCTGGTGGTCTTTCTCTGTAGCAGGCTGTTACGCACGTGGATAGATCAGCAGTCCCTGCTTGGGATAGAGTGGCTGTCGTTTGCATCTCTCCTTTTGTCTTCTCCAGTAATTTGTTCGCTATGAATACTTAAGAAATAAGCAGATATCAGCAAGGATGTACATCCCCCGCATAAACTGAGAATGCATTCATGCAGATGCGTAAGAAGGAGCTTCTGGTACAGCGAGGAATTCTTGGGGTCCTGTGTGGCTCTGACACAAGGCCGAGGTCATCTTCTTGTCCTACCTCTGATCTTCTCCTTGAGAACAGGTCTGTGAAGGGTTGCGATTCAACTCTGAAAATCTGATTTCATGCGTTCCTCAGCTCATCCTGGCTCTGGCGTAACAAGTTACTTGCTTGTATCCCTCGGACTCCGCTCTGTCGCGGGGGTGGGAGCTTCAGTTCGGGGAGCTTATTGAAAATAACCCTTGGGTTTGTTTTCTCCCTTTGTGACGCGATGCCGAAGCATCCAATATACCTTTCTCCCTATTAGTGTTATTTCAATCTATGATTCCTACAAAAGGAAAAGGCCGGAGCGTTCATGGTCATTGTTGGTTAGCTCAGAGAATAGCTATGGGGCTGGTGGTCCCCGAGCCAGGCAGGCCGGGTCCCCGGCTCGGGGCTCCGGGCCTGGGAGCCCCGGCTTGTGTCGACGATGGGGAGGCGTTCACTACGTTCCGGAGGAAAGAGCGCCTTTATTTCCTTCGGACGAGTGAATCCGTCTGGTGGGACTCAGGCTCCTGAAGCACTGAGGAACGGTCCACATGAGCTCATTTGAAGTCAGGTAATGTCGTTCTCAGACTTGATGGGCCGTCGTGGAAGGGAAGGGCGCGGGGAGGAAGGGGCTGTGCAAGCCTCCTCTGGGCCGTGAGGCCCTGGGCTTGCCTCCGCCCCGCAGAGACGGCCCGCGCGTCTGGTTCCGAGTCCCAGTGTGACTTCGCTGTCCTCGGAGGCCTCTTCTCCCGGAGCGGAGGGGTCGCTGCTGCCGGCCATGGCTGAAGTCCCTGTGCGGCTCCTGAGCCGTTTCTGGTTGCGGGCAGAGCGTTCTCCTCAGCACTGCTCTGCTCTGCTGTCTCCTGCGCCACCCGGAACCTGGAAACCCCAGTGTTTCCTAGCTGTTCCCTGACTACAGACAAGACCACGTCGGTTAAAGCGCCTCTTGAGATTGCGCCAGAATTCTCACGACAGGACAGAGTCCAGCACGAGGAAACCACCAAAACAAATATTCCCAAGATAGAAAAAAAAATTGTTTTCAAATCCAGAAGCAGTAGCACAGGGAAATGGGGAAAAAATAGCAATACAGCAGAAGCATCAGTGAAGCTCTTTGTGGGTGCACAGTGGTGCAGTTTGTCTCCTAATAACATGCATGGACTGGGCCCGGCCTGCCTGGAAAGCACATTGTTTATTGTAGTCACAGAATTTTAAAGATGGGGTAATGGGGTGCTACTCGCTCTGACCTTCCTCCTGGGAGAGAGTCTTGGCTTTGTATTACCTTGAAAGCAGAGCCTGGGGCACGGGCTTTTATATCACTACTTGAATAGAGGATTCGATCCTAGTGATCACAGTGAAGAACCACCGGAGAAGAGGGGCGGAAAGACAACCGGACTGCACCCACCTACAGCGCCCCCGGTGCCAGCCCATCTGCCGGTTACCTTGAGTGACAGCTGGTCAGGAACATGTGCTTTTCTGGTTTAATACCTTCTTCTTCTTCTCCCCTCCCCGGCCCATGTTATTTCAACATTGTCTCGTTCTTGATCATTTTATTTCAACATCGTTTTGGTTCTACTGAAATATTTCTTCATTATACCCTCCCCCACCCCAGCCCCCAACACATTAGCTCAGAATTATATCATCTCTTACCTGCACAACTGTGGTTGATTGTTAACTTCTATCAACTGAGTAGAAGTCAGTCACATAATCAGAATGTAAAGTTAATCTGAGCAGTGTGGGATGGGTTGTAGATCTCCACCTTGTGCTTGAAGATACCTGTCTACCTACTGAGCTACAGACAAGTTGACATCCCTCAGTCTGGGTGCAGCGGCTAAGGTGCTATACAGTGCAAAAAGAGTCAGATCCAGTTCCAAAGGGGTCAAGTCAGACAGGGACAGAGAATATTCCAGGTGTAATGAATAATAATCATATAATCAGTAATGAACATGATCATGAGATGTGCGTTGGGGCCCCTGCCCCCGAGTCCTGGCCGTGACCTTGGGTCTCCACTCACGGCTCCTGCTGGCTTCGTAGTCAGGGTGGCTGATAACAGAACAGAGCCGGCGGGTGACGGCCAGCACCATTTCTTCTGGGTTTCAGAGTACAGTGACGTTTGCCCCGACACCCACGGTGGCCGGTCCTCTTCCTCGGCCAGCTCCTGGTAGTGGGGCAGGAAGCCCAGCCGTGGGGCACGGAGGATCAGGGCCTGAGGTCAGGGCCGGATTGAACCCACGGCACCGAGGGCCCGCAACCCACCTGTCCAGCGCGCCTTACGCTCAGAGTCAGCGGGTCTGATGAGCTTTCGGCTCAGGTTTTGAAGGCTAGGCCTGGAACAGCTCGTTTTTTCCTAACCCTGCCTTAGGCAGCAAAGACATGCATTTCACTGAGCGGTTAAAATCTGTCTCCTGGGGTGGTGTTTTAAAGTTAGAAGAACCTAAGGTTTTTAGTATGGGAAGTTTCTTGGGGGAAGGAAATTTCTGTTTTTTCCTAGCTTCAGTGTTCTATCATGCAGCCATACTATTTGTCCTAACTTCCTGGTCAAGATTACTGGGGAAAGAAAGGAGTTTTGGTTTTTTTTAAATGAAAAAAAAAGTTAGTCACTTCTTTTTTTTTTTTTTTTCTTAATGAATAAAATCCAGAAAGCAGAGGAAATCACCAATCCACAGTGATGTTTTGGAAATGCAGTGGCCTATCAGATGTGTTTGTTTGTTTTTTAGGAGCTTTTTTTTTTTTTTGGGTCCGGTTGTGGGGCCTGACCTCTGGGCCTGGGCGCTGTCCCTCAGCTCTTCAGCTCAAGGCTAGCGTTCTACCACTTGAGCCACAGCGCCACTTCCAGCTTTTTTCTTTTTGCTTATGTGGTGCTGAGGAATCGAACCCAGGGCCTCATGCATGCAAAGCAAGCACTCTACCACTGAGCCACCTTCCCAGCCCGTGTTTTTTTTTTTTTTTTTTGTCTCGGTTTAAATGTTATACATTTAAGTATTTGTTTTTCTCCATAGACACTATGAGTCCGCAGTAAGAGAAGGAAATAAAAAAGCCAATTAACTCCTTAATGGGTGAGGGTTAAGGTGTGAACTTGAGATTGTGAGACTGGTTAGAAAAGAGGCATTATCCAGAGAGAAAATTCTGGAATCAAAATATATTTAGCTTGTCATGTGTGAAAAATTGGTATTTCTTCCCAGAAGGAAAACCAGTCATTAAACTGCACTGACTGAGCTGCTCACCCTGTATCTAGTAACGCAGGGTCTGACGTGCCCGAGAGAGCCCGGCAGCTCTGCTGACTAACACCTGTCAGCCATGAAGACCGGGGAGCAGCTGTTCCCGGCTGTCCAGCTGTCACGCCACCAGAAAATGCCCAGGACATTAGTGGGTCCAACTCTGCAGTCCACAACTGCGAATAGATAAGCGAAGAAACACCACCCTCGAAATACCGGCCAGTTCCGGCTCGTGCCCGTAGAATGCACTGCTATCCAGAGAACTTTGATTTATTAGCGGTTTCCACGACCAACGTAGATTCCTCCAGGCCGACATTAGGCTGGAGTTGAAGCAAAATTAGAAGGTGATCTTGTATCACGTCTCCCAGCAGCTCGGATTCAGTAAGACTGACTTGGGGATGAACATCTTATTTCTGGAAGCAGATAGGCAACGCCACTGTTGAAACACCTCCAGGTGTGTAGCCTGTGTTGGGAAGTTATGGCCTCTCCTGCCTTGGCCTGTTCCTCTGTAAATCAAGGGTGCTTCCAGGAAGCGTCCTTTACAGATAACGAGAGGAGGAAATGGTGAGCTAGAACTTTCCATGGTGACAGAATTGTCCTGGAACAGCCACTAGCCATGGGGAGCCATCCCGAGCTTGAACTGGGGCAGCTTTGACTGAGAAGGTTGAACTCCTGCTATTATGTAATTTTAATTATATTTAAGCAGCTATTTGTGACTCTCGGCTATCCTACAGATTTACACGAGTATTGATCAATTCTTGGCATGTGTGGGTGATCAATAAATCTCAAATACTATCCGTCTCTCCCCAGGGCAGAATGTGCTGCACAAGGAACACATTTCCTGGCACCACAAGGATGTGTGTCTTCAATGCTTTTGAAGAGCTGACTAGAACGTAACCGTGTGTGAGCGTTTTCCAGTCCGGTGTGTGTGTGTGCGTGTCGAGTGAATGGGTGTATTTTACCCTAGCATATTTGCCAAGTCTCGGCGGACTGTTTATGTGGAAATAAGGGGGGTGACGGAGCCGCACGCAGACCGCTGCCCACACCTCGGTGAGCGTGGCGCCATTTTGGAAGTAGAAAGCAGCCAGGCAGAAGGACATACCGACACCTCCACCTCGACCTTCTTAAAACCGACGAGAAAACGCCTCCTCTTAAACTTAGTCTGTGCGACTCTGTTAGGACGGGAGGAAACGGTGCCAGGCCAGGCTGGGTGAAAGGCGGGGAGAGGAAGACACTGGGAAGGAAGGGCTACTGACGTGCGTGCGGGGAACCAAGCCTGGGCGTGACCCCGAGGCCGGGCGCGAGGCTGCGGGTGGGAAAGGCCCTGGAGGCCGCGACCTGTATAACATGTGACGCCCACGCTACCGGGGTGGGAGGATGTGTGCCGGGCTGTGGTGGACGGTGAGAGAGGAGAAGGAAGCGGGGAGAGAGAAGAGAGGGAGGAAAAGAGGAAGGAGGGAGGGAGGGGGGAGGGAGGGAAGGCTTTACTGTGAAAGGAAGAAGTGGTAGAAGTGTCACAACTGTAGTAATGTGGGATTAAAGGAAGATTGTTTATGTTTTTGAGACTGAGAACAAGAGCCAGCGGAATGGTCAGTTGGAGAAAGAAACTGACTGAGAAAGAGAAAAGAGCCCTGGGGGGCAGGGCCCTGAGCGGCTGGCAGGAGAGAGGCTTCAGAATGCAGAGAAGCACTGGGCCAGGAGTGATCTCCACGGATCCTTCTGGAAGCCGTCTAGAGGCAGAGGACCGTGGGTGCCGGTCCTAAGCAGGCGTTACTGGTCGGACGTGAACGGTGTCTTCGGGTAGGTTTGGTTTGCTGGTCGAGTGGAGCGCAGCACTTTGGGTGAGGTTGGGAACGTGGTCCTGGAGTCTGGAGGAAGAAGGCAGCAGATGGTCTCACGAGAACGTTTCTGGAATGTTCTGTTCTTCGAGTATTCTGCAGTTCCCCAGTGCGTGTGGTGTGTGGTACGTGTGGTGTGTGGTGTGTGTGCTAGGAGTCTGGTAGAGAGCCGTGTTCTCCAAAGACCCAGGTTTCCCTGCAGCTCTAGATGCAAAACCCATGGGGAGGAGTCCCGGGGAGGAGTCCCGGGGAGGAGGGGAGGAGGGGAGGCGTCCCGGGGAGGAGCCCCGGGGAGGAGTCCCGGGGAGGCGTCCCGGGGAGGCGTCCCGGGGAGGAGGGGAGGAGTCCCGGGGAGGAGTCCCGGGGAGGAGTCCCAGGAGGAGTCCCGGGGAGGAGTCCCAGGAGGAGTCCCGGGGAGGAGTCCAGGGGAGGAGTCCCGGGGAGGAGTCCCGGGGAGGAGGGGAGGCGTCCCGGGGAGGAGTCCCGGGGAGGAGTCCCGGGGAGGAGGGGAGGCGTCCCGGGGAGGAGTCCCGGGAGGCCTGATGAAGAGGCAGTCCTGGAAGCAGAGGGGCGGCGCTGGCTCAGGGCTGGGCGGGTGCCTGTGTGAAGCATCCCTGGCTCCAGGCTCAGGCAGTCACGCGCCATCCAGCGGCTGTCAGAGCACGGCCCGCCAGGCGGTGCTCACCCAAGCCGGGGCCGACATCACGGCGGACGCCAGGGTGCCAGAAAGCTCTACACTCGCCACCTGCCTGTGCCTGCCCCAGACCCGACCTCCCTCCTCCCCCTGCAGCTCTGTGCCTGCCCCAGACCCGACCTCCCTCCTCCCTCCCCCTGCAGCTCTGTGCCTGTCCCAGACCCGACCTCCCTCCTCCCCCTGCAGCTCTGCGCCTGTCCCAGGCCTGATCTCCCTCCTCCCCCCTGCAGCTCTGTGCCTGCCCCAGGCCTGATCTCCCTCCCTCCTCCCCCCTGCAGCTCTGTGCCTGCCCCAGGCCTGATCTCCCTCCTCCCCCTGCAGCTCTGTGCCTGCCCCAGGCCTGATCTCCCTCTTCCCCCCTGCAGCTATCTACCTGCCCCAGACCCGACCTCCCTCCTCCCTGCTTTTGCTTTGACTTCCACTTGTGGGTTGGGTTCTTTGATGTAGCGACACCTCTCACTGCTCTTCCGGGCTCCCTGACTGAGGGGTGACCTCATGCTCCTCCTCTGTGTTGCTCATTTGGTGTTTGGGCCCAGTGTCGGCTCTCCTTAGTCATGGCTGCCAGCTTGGTTTGCTGGCCACTGGCTTTGTGTGGCAGCTGCTTGGGCCTTTGGGTCACATCTCCTCTGAGTGGCCGGGGCAGGTGAGGCCAAAGAGCAAGAAGCTAGAGAAAGGTCCCCCGAAGCAGCTGAGGCGGTGAGCAAGAGGCCGAGCCCGGGCGCTCGCGTGGTGGTGCTCGTGACCATGCACACGGCGCTCTGCATCACGCTGGGGTTCTTCTCCATTCCCTGGACAGTAACCACCGCATGTCATCAAAGTGCTGACGAAGTTAGGAACCGCGCGCTGCCTGGCTAAGGTACGAAGAATGC